>NC_138739.1:22091425-22643057 GCF_965113295.1 Leuciscus leuciscus | reverse complement strand
TCACTTCAGCTGTGGTAAAAGTATGCAAACACCACGTGAGCGGTCACTATGGGAACCAGAAAGTGTCTGACTTCACGTCTCTGTTTGCAGCTCCTCCCCGCCTGCATGCGGCTACTCTCGCCGATCGGTTACAGCCAGCCGCAGCCGATGTCGAACACACCTATAGTGTAAATCTCCTCGATGAGGCCATGGGGATGACGGATGGAGACGGAGCCGGTGGAGAAGGAGCCCAGAGAGCAGACAGAGAGGCGATGGACAGGCACGAGACCGCAGGCTTCGGAGGCCGCAACAGGACCGTGGCGACGATCCCCCGAGGTGGAACCAGGGTACCGGAGGGCTGAGGTGGAGCCGGAGTGACTGAGGGCCGGGGTGAAGCCGAAGGGAGGGCAGAGCCAGATAGAGCCGAACGGCGCGCAGCGGACGGCTCGCAAGTCCGTGACCCAGGCAAGGCGATGTCCGGCCAAGGTGGAGCAGGAGAGTCGAGAGAGACCAGTGGAGCCGTACGGCCAATGGTCCCAGGGAAGGCAGAGGGAGAGAGGAGCCAAGGCGGTGGAGTCTGGATGACCGGCAGAGGTGGAGTGATTGGAACAGTGGCTGGAGGCGAGGCCAGAGGGATCCAAACATCCAGATGGTGCTGTTAAGTGGCTGGCCCGAGGTGGATCCACACAACAGGGGAATGGTAGAGGAGGAACCGAAGGGCTGACGGGAGACAGTGGTGACTGGAAAGAGAAACTGGCAGAGGTCTGACGAGGGAGGTTGGGAGGGCATACTGGAAGCACAGGTGAATTATAGCTGGCTTGTAATTACAACGTGTAAACTCGAAGAGCTACGACTTGTACCACGTGGCCGTTATGCCACCTGACCACTGCAGATTTAAGCAAAGTCCCTTTAAGGGAAGCCATTTCACTCTGTGGCCATCTTTGACACATCTCTCAGGCAGCTATTTCAGTCATGCAAGTGCAGCTCCTATCAATTTGGAATAGGGAAACATCAAATTCTCCAAAACGGACTGTTTCTATAGCAACCGGAGATTCTAATGGCAGCTGCAGTGACTTTACCAATTTGATACTGGCTCTTTTACTAAGAAGGCAGGACTTATTCCGCCATTTTGCGCCCTGCACTTTCTCCCATTCATAGTAATATGAGTGCACTGTCTTTGTATATTTTGCATAACTATAATAATATGATATAATACAAATGTTTTTTTTTTGTTTTTTTTTTAAAGCTGTTCAAATGTTGACTTACATCTTAACAAGATGCAGTTTTATATAGGTTATACTCTTTATTATCTACAGAAATGGACCATGGTGGACATAATTTGGTTGTGTTTACAGAATATAAGTCCATTACAAACGTTACTGCTGCTCGTCAAACAGCAGCTGTCACAGTTGCGAGGCGACAAGAACAATCCTCCATAAGCTAGACCGTCCCATTTAACAACGCTCATTTTGACCTTCGTAGCCTTCAAAGGCGTGGCCTATGTTTGAAGGATGCAACCTCTGAAATGGGACACAGCTCTACAGTCTTTGATTTAAGGTGTGTTCGAACTTGAGATCGCTGTGCAGACTGGTCGATTTCAAAATGTTCAATGAAATAAAGTGACTTTGGCATTGATACATGCTCCGAATCACTGTTTTGAAACAAATGATTCGCAAAGGTTTCGAAGCTTCACAAAGCAGTGTTTCAAAAGCGTGCACAACAATCAGTAACTGAATTATTCAAATCATGTGGTTTGTTGAGGGAAGCAGGCGATAAAATGGACAAAAAAAAGTATTGAAGGAAGAACTACATCAAGAGACTGGAATATCTTAGAGACATGGTTATTGGCTATTTTGACTGAGGCTAGTGAGCAACCACCTAGCTACCATCCAGAGCACCTTAGCAACTGCTAATTATTATAAAGTAATATAATAAAACTGTATTGGAACACCATGGCAACCACCCTAACCTAATACCGGTGATTTTTACACAAGCAAACACCACTTACCTTTTCTTCATTAGACAACACCAAAATAGAACTAGCAACATGCCCTCATAGGCTACCTACACCTGCACGTTCTCACACACACACGGTTTTCATGATTTATAAGGACATTCCAACGATTTTTATACTGTACAAACAGTATATTCTATCCCCTAAACCCAACCCCTACCCCATACCTACCCATCACAGAAACATATGTAAAACACAACATTTAAATAAAAACATAGTTTGGCCAATATTTAAACCTTAACTAGTGAGGACTAATAAAATGTCCTCACTAGTCAGTTGTCATATTTCACTATATAAGTGAGGACATTTGGCCCTCAAAAGTATAGCCAAACTTGTATACACACACATACATTCTTGGTAGAAATCGCTTTTTCAGACTTGTAAATAAAACCACAATGACAAATGCTAGCTAACAAAAGCTGCCAGTGCTGATAGGCCACGCTAGTTATTCCAGTAATGCTGAACCATGATGGAAGAGGCTATATAGGCTAGATCTTATGAGCCACTTACCAGCTTGTTGTTTAGTGGTTATAGTCAACATCATTTAAAGGGATAGTTTACTCAAATGAAAATTGTCGTCATCAATTACTCACCCTCAAGTTCCAAATCTGTATGAGTTTCTTTCTTCTTTTTGTAGTGATTTAATTTTGACCACCCAGAGACGCCACTTATGTAGTAATTGGAACTCACGTCACCGCTGACGTGGTGATTTTTAGATTGCATGTCACTTAAGATGTGGTTATGAGTACATTAGATGACCACTTCCCCCACTCTCTTAGTTCGGGCACCAGTCAAGGTCTTTTACACTCCCAAGAGGAGGCCATTCAATCATTTAGAATAAATGTAAACTGGAGGAAGTTGGTCAGCTGATTTATCTGAAAGATTGGTGAGATTATAAACTTCTGTATTATCAGCCCAAGGAAGACGCAGGTGTAATAAAATATATTTTATTAACAAAAAGATAAACAATAATAACTAACAACTATTAAATGAATACCGTAAATGATAAAGGAATAAAGTGCATAAGACGCATAAAATACAAGTGATTAAGTTGAGTGTGGCTATGGAGGTTTTACGTTATCTTATGGAAAGATCAACTTTTGTTTCTCTGAAACTAATAAGGTGAGGAACCTTATGCAAATGAAGGATTATTTGTTATTAAAGGAACACGCCAACTTTTTGGGACTTTAGCTTATTCACCGTATCCCCCAGAGTTAGATAAGTCCATACATACCCTTTTCATCTCCGGGCGTGCCGTAACTCTGCTAGCCTCGCTTAGCACAAAGACTGGAGGTAAACGGCTCCAGCTAGCATACTGCTCCCAATAAGTGACAAAATAATGCCAACATTTTCCTATTTACATGTTGTGATTTGTAAAGTCACAGCGTGTACAAATATAACAAGGTCACATGAGACACAGCCATCTTCTAACCGTATACATACTGGGAACTATATTCTCAGAAGGCGAAGCACTGCTACTTCTGCTGTGCCTCATGTGTTATCTAACTCTGGGGGATACAGTGAATAAGCTAAAGTCCCAAAAAGTCGGCGTGTTCCTTTAACTACCATCAGCTACTGTATGTTACCTCTAATGTAAATGTAAAAAAAAATCCTATACTGATAATATACAACAATGCCAAGGTCTCTAGAAAGTGGTTTGTTTAAGTGATATTTATGTTCCACATGGTCGAGTGAGCAGTCTGATGGCGGTGACGTCTTCCACTGGATGTGCTGGGTAACAATGCAGTGGGAAAAGGAGCCGAAATCCATTTTAACAGCCTTGAACACGAAGATATGTTGGATGCTGATCTCCTGGAGCACCAAAGGTTCCTAAAATCTGGAACACGCAGATGAGGCCTTGAAGTTTGTGCAGGGTTCCTTAACAATCTGGAACACACAGACGGAGTAACCTTGAAGTGAAGGTTCGCTCTTCTGAGCTTAACTTTGTTGCAAATGTCTGTTTGTCTTCTGCCTCTCTGGTTGAGACACTTAGAACTTGGACAATCTCTCTGGCATGGAGACTTAGGACGTGCTGTAGTCATTACTGTCTCGCTGGACGAAGACTCTGAACGTAGTGTTTGTTAATGTCTCTTTCCTCACAGACTGGGCCTCAGAATGTGGTCGTATCTGTTGCTGCCTCATAAGCTGTAGACTTATGCATAAGCTGTATGGAATCTTTTGTTGTCTCTCTGGACGAACCGGAGGGTCAGAACAGAAGTGCTTGCAGTGTATCTGCAATGTCTCACTCTGAACTTGGTTAATCTCTTTCTGTCTCACCTTCGCAGGCCTGAGACTCTAGGAATAAGGAATGTCTGTGTCACAGTTCACGTGTCTGTGTGATCCTTCTGATATGTCTTTGTTGTGTTCCAGTCACTGGTCTGATTGCTCGTCAGCGTTGCCTAGCTACCAACTGCACTGAAGAGCTAATCAGACCAGCCGCACCTGCAGCTCGTTATTGTCAGTGTTGGCTGTGTTCCTTGTCGGATCATTTCTCGTTCTCATGTCTTGCAGTTCTGTTCCATCAGTATTCTCTCAAATCTTCTGTTCCTGTGTGTTTGCTTCCTGCTTGAGTCTGGATTACTGGCTGCCTTGCTGTTTCTGGATATTCACTGACTTCATTGATTGGCAGACATCATTCAGCCCATTGCAGCCTCCCTATTGCCAAAGCCTGCTGCTATTCCTGACCACCCTGCCTTGCTTATTTCTCCTGCTTATTTACAAAAAACTGTTAACTTGCATTCACAACTGGATCCTGTGTTTTCTTACCCTGACAATCTGTTTCAAGGGTACCTTGGTGAGAAGATTGCAATTTGGTGCTTCTCCATTCCAGTGCTGTGATTGGCTGCTGGCATCAGAGGGGACACACACACAGTGTGGCCCACCCTTCTTTCCCCTGTGGAACTCATTTGCATTAAGCACACAGTTGGAAGTCTTTAACGTTTTACTGATGCATTTCTCACTTTCCAAACCAACACCTGAATACCTTTGGCAATATTCTAAACAAATAGTCTAAACTAGGAATGGCCTGTCATACATACATACATACATACATACATACATACATACATTCATTCATTTGTTCATTTGCTGAATTTGTGTAAGATGTTGCTCTACAAATAGCTGTCACTGAGAATACTTGTTTCTCTGAATATGAGTATGATATGGATGTTTGTAGTTTACAGCATAGTTATGAATGGATTTGGATGGATCATTGTGGCCTCCCTGCATTTCAGCTACGGCTCTTGCATCCAAAAAGTCCTAAAGAATTTTTATGGTGGTTGGCTCAGACCTTAGGGATTAGTCTCATGATGGATGTAGGGCAGAAACTGCCAGTGGACCAATGAGAAGTCCTGTCCTTCCTGTGCTTAAGGTGTCTGTCAGTTGTCCTAGCATCATTTTCTGATAGTGTTGGACAGTTTGTTTGTGTTATTCCACCAAGATCCAATCAAAAATGTAGAAAAAATGTCCACTGTTACGGACATAAACTGGGTCCTGGAATGTGCTGTTCATAAGAACAAAAGAAGATATTTTGAAGAATGTTGTTTACCAGACAGTTGACAGTAGCCATTGGCTTTCATTGGAAAAAAATACTATGAAAGTCAATGGCTACCGTCAACTGTCTTCAAAATATCATCTTTTGTATTCAACAGAAGAAAGAAACTCATACAGGTTTGGAACAACATGAGGGTGAGTAAATGATGACTGAGTTTTCATTTTTGGGTGAACTATCCCTTTAACTACTGATACTGTTGATAAATTTCATTGCTAAAACTACAGTATGCTCGAGCGATTAGAGAGCAAATGGCTCCGTATGCTTTCAAATTGCTCTCGCTGTACTTTTATGCCATACACCGATCGGTCTGCGCAGTGCCGCTTCAAGTCGAACACACCTGTTTTTAAACAAGTCTGCCTATCATTGGTTGGACAAACATGTAGCCCCCGCCTTGAACATGCATCATTGGTTGAGTCAGTAGGCTTGTTCGACTTCATGCAGCTCTGCGCAGACCGATCGGCGGCTGACTTGAAGCAGTGCATGCCGGTTAGAAATTTTGTCCGACTTGATACAGCGCCGACGCCACGTGACTGTGCCATTAAAGTACCGCGAGAGCGATTCGAGAGTAGCCGGAGAACTCAGCCAGCGCAGCTTCTCAAGAGCGGCTGCACAAGCTCTGATGACGACACAGCTGTTCCACGATTGGCCGGATTCACCGCATGACAACGATCATGTGTGCTTCGTGTTTATTCGAACACCTTTAGTTCCTCTAAAGCTTACAAATCAGTTTTTTATAACAGTAAATACTCTTTTCATGTAGTTGCGATGTTGTGTCATGTTTGTCAAATTAAAACTGATTAAAAAACATAGACTCCACTTCATTGATAGTAGCTTATGTTGAACTTTATTCTTGTTCAAACAGACGCTGTATAAAGCAGTACATAAAGTATTGAATGAAAATTTCTCTGAAACATCTGTGTATTATTTGGCAAATATATTGCATTTATTTCACTAGTATGCAAACACCACGTGAGCGGTCACTACGGGAACCAGAAAATGTCCAACTTCACGTCTCCGCTTGCAGCCTACTTTCGGCGATCGGTTACATCCAGCCGCAGCCAATGTCGAACACACCAAGGCCATGTCCACACTAATACGTTTTCGTTTGAAAACGTATATTTTTCTCTCCGTTTTGGCCTTCCATCCACACTGAGACAGCGTTTTTATTAATGAAAACGAAGCTTTTTTGAAAACGCCGTTTTCACGTTGTAGTGTGGACTGTGAAACCGGTGGTATTTAAAGCTACACTGTGTAATATTTTAAGTTGATTTTTAGCAAAAAAACACTTTGTTCTTTCAAAATTATACGTTCTCATTAATGTGTAATCACTTCAACCAACTAATTAAGTATTCTCTTAAGTGTATAATCTGCCATTTAGAATACATACGAGCGAGTCGCTCAAATGGCGGAAGCCATGTTGCGCATCCATCTTGAAAATACATTAGCCAAAGAGGGACATACTTGGAAATTCAAGCTTCGCCTTTCGCGTTTTTACACTCAGTGGCACCGAGACGAATGCGAGAGGGAGATTACTCGCGACTGCCGGCAGATTTGAAATAATACGGCCACCATAGGAGTTAAAACGCCTTCGGAATGGGAGGGGCTAGAAAGTAATATTCAGTTGGTAGTCATATACAATTTCACCGCTTTATGGGAGAAAATCCTACACAGTGTAGCTTTAAAAACGATGACGTAAATTGTCATGTGATGCATATTGTACCAATAGATATTCATGTTTATACCAGTATTGTGCCTGTTATGTGCTATTCACTTTCACACTGTTGCTAAAAAATATTCTACATTGCGCACTCTTCATATCACAATCCTGCAAAGATGGCAGAATGTACTCACATTTGCTGTCGTGCGGCAATACATGAGAGGCGAGCAGTAGTGTTTTAGACCAAACATATGGTGACTGCGTGCGACCTGGACCAAAATTCACTTACATAATTACATTAAAATAATAAATAAAATTTCATTAATAAAAACAAAATGTTCTTTCAAAGAAATGTTATCCGAAGACATCTTCTACCAAACAGAAACACACAATGTATGATGAAACTACTGTTTTTAATGTGCAGGTCCAATTCATTACACACATGAATGAACTCTTCAATTTAATCTGGGTTTTCAAACCATTTAAAATATGTTCTCAGCTTCAGCGATACTAGCCTGAGTTTTGCATGCATTTTGAGACTAAAATTAATTTTAAATGGGACGTTGGGACTCCAAAATTTGGCCTGGTCCAGAAGCTGGCCATAAGAGGTATTAAGAGGGGGGACATGCAAGTCCAAATCACTTTTCTGTATCTCAAGGGAGGAAATGTCTAAACACTAATAGTGTAGATACCACAGAATCATGCAAACCATTTAGTTTATAGACTCAATCACAGGACAAAATATCTGCGGAAAAATTGTAAATAGAAATTGAATACTGTATATTTAACACTGATGCAATATATGTTAAAATTTTACATTAAAGAGTTGTATTTAGATTTGGAGATATGACAATTTGGGAAGGAATTTAGGACACTTTTGCCTAAACAAGGTATACTGTATTTGTAGAAACGAAAAACACAAATTGTTCAGGTTCCTTTTGTCCATAAACTTCTGAAGTGGGTGGAAAGACGCATAAAACACAATAGGACTAGTTCGCACGAATTACGTACTACAGAAAACAAACTAGGAACTGCAGTGGAGATGTGGTGTGTTCAAGTAATTTCAAAATTGCCTTAATTTTGTGTCGCAACTAGTATACATTTTTTTTGACGTCTTCATTAAACTTGTAATTGCTCAATTGGCAATCTCAAAGTTATTGCAATTACAGTAATGTTCGACAAGACATGAATGCATCATCAATCAGTCCTCAACCTTCTGCGCAACTCTACAGAAAGTCCAGTGATGTTCTACCGTGTTCTCATTGGCGCGTTCACTCATGTGATGAACTCGCGTGTTGCGAATAGTGAAGCCTTGCTTGGAGATGTACTCCACCAGATGCACGCGAAGGGATACCTCTTGGTGGTAGTCACATGGTCCAAAGGTAAAGGACACTTGAAAGTCTCTGGTGTCCATCATATGTTTATTCCATCTGGTGAAGCTGTTTGAGATGCCTTCAAGTAGTGCGTGAACTTTGGTGGTGATGGTGAGTTGGGTGATGATGACTGCCACCGGGTTCGAGTACTTGGAGAGCTTACGAGTACTTGACAGTTCTACCACTTGCTCAAAGGTGTCCATCGGGTAGAGAGGTTTAGTGTCACCTAAACACTGGATCAAGGGCTCTATCTGGTAGAAGTCCGCTTCCTTCCGGAGGAGCTCTGTTTCTTTGAAGTCACATGGTAGAGTCAATTTTGAGGTGCGTAAAAAGTTCAAGACGTAACGGAATAGTGGACCGTCTCGATCTATGAAATAGTTGCCCTGGGCATCTCGTGTGGTGGGAAAATCGCCTCGGAACATGGCGCCCAACATAGAGTCTGGATAACGCTGGAGGGTGGACAACGAGGTGGTGTACAAATGGCCACCAACATTTAGGGTAACCGTATCCATCATCTACAACAAAGAAGAACATAAATTGTAGATGTTCAAAGCATAAAGATGCATTTTGTACCTTCTGAGAATGTCAAGATGGTACTTTGTACTGATCAGGGCAATTCCACGCAAAACTGTCACATCCATAACTCCAACTAAATACCATGGCATTGTGTTGGCGTTATGGATGTGACAGTTTTGCGTGGAATTGCCCTACAACAAACACTCAACCATTCCCTGCTGAACACAAGTTTAGTCCAAGATTAATTGCCATGCATAGCCATTTATTTGGTACTGCTCTTGTTGGTGGACCATCAAACTTATGCTCCAGCAAAACTTAAACCGGCTTGGTTTTTCATTGCAAAGCTGATTGACCAAGAAAGACTTGGTTGGGGCCCAGCCTTGAAAACAATATTTGCTGGTTTCATCTGCACTGACAAAACCCTTAGGAACATCAGTTACTACAGAAATTATTGTTTGGTAAATTGAGTATCAGGAAGAATGGATTGTAGTTTAAAACACCACGAGATGTGTTTGAATTCAAGCCTGTTCCTCATAAAACCTTGATCTCAGACAAAATGGACCACTGGGATAAGACAAAATGGCTGACCCTTAAAGCTTGGTTTCTTTTCTTTTTTGAGCCATTGGAGATCCTGTTCTTAAGGTGGTAAGCACTTGTTTAGTTACGCCCTTGCAACTGTCTAACAACTACCCAGAAGACCCTAGTAACCGCTGACCAACAACTTAGCAACCAGCCTAAACAGCGTTTAGGGTAAATGTATCCATTATCTACAACAAAGAAGAAAATAAATTGTAGATGTTCAAAGTATTAAAAGATGTATGTTGTACCTGCTGAGAATGTCATTTAGTTTTTGAACTGATATGAAAAGACCAACTTAAGCCAACACAAACGGTCATGCAGATCATGCAGGTTGATTTGGTTCTGTTCTAGTTGGTGGACCATCAAATCCATGCTGGTCCCCAGCAAAACTTCACCCAGCTTGGTTTTTCTTGTAAAGCAGATTGACCTATAAGGCTTGAAAACAACATTTGCTGTATTGAGCTGCATTGACAAAACCCTTAGGAACAATGGTTTCTATGGTAACTATAGTATGGTAAACTGAGCTTCACACAAGTAGTATGGTAAAAACCACATGAGATGTTTTCGGATTCAACCCTGTTTTTCATAAAACCTTGGTCTCAGACAAAATGGACCACTGGGATAAGACAAAATGGCCGACCCTCAAAGCTTGTTTTCTCTTCCTTTTTGAGCCACTGGAGATCATGTTCTTAGGGCGGCAAGCATCCGTTTAGTAATGCTCAGTCAACTGCCTAGCAACTACCCTGAACACCCTAGCAAGTGATGGGAGAAACAAAGCTTTTCAAAACTTTTAATCAATTGAACCAATTGCTTTGTAAAATGATTCACTGTTTCGAAGTGCTCGAAACACCACATGCTGGTGACCCCTGCTGGTCAGCGCAGTGTAAATACAGCGAAAACTCAGTTCAAACAAGCATAAAAACAACTTTTAGAAACAAATTGGATAATTTGGTTAATCAGACCAATAAGAGACTTTTAAAAAACAACTCTTCCTTTTTTTACTTACTGAAATCCCGCGGCTTTGCCAGTTTGATACGCACTCCGAATCACTGGTTGGAAACAAATGATTCAGAGATGTTTTGAAGCTTCACAAAGCGTTTCGAAAGTGCCCATCACTAACCATAACAGCTTAGCAACCAGCTGGAACACCATAGCAATGCCCTAATAACTACCCTATCAACGCCCTAGCAACCACCGAAAACAGTCTTGCAACTGCACAGCAAAGCGCATCAGAAAATATATTTTTCATAAAAAAATAAATAACAATTTCTTGTTTTGCATATTGTTAAAAAAATTTCAGTAAACAATGTTGGCATCGCCACAGACACCCTAGCAACAATGCAAAACACTCTAGAACTGCATAGCAAAGCGTCCTAACCATACATTAACGCTAGAACAGGGAACATGAAAATATTAACTGAAAATGCTTACAGAATAATAATATAAAGGAGTGGGCTCTTTTTACATGGGAGCGATGAGCATATTTATGAATACCCTAGCAACCACCCAAAACACTCTTGCAACTGCAGAAAGAAAATAATTTTGCTGCATTTTTTTTATATTTATACAGTAGAGTAAACAATGTTGTTGCTGTTTTGATTTGAGAACCGCTGCGTTATTTTATACGTTTATATTTACCATGTGTGCCCAGTCTCCATTCTCCATGTGGCCAACTGGTCCTCTTCAATGCTGGTGACGAATGACACTCTCTGCAGTCTTTATTGGGTATAAACACTTCACTAAAACTAAAGACATAGTTCATATATTTCAGTTTAGACAGCATATTCAAGTGCAATATCGATTAGATTACCATGGAAACGTATCGTGAAATGAATGACGCAGCATATGAAGGACACCGAGGGTTTCCCTGCATCCCACCACATATTGTAGCAAAGTCTCAGATATAAACACGATATCATATAAATCAGCTACTAAAAACAGCGACCTATCAATATTAACGAAATTACGAGATGATGCAGCACGCATTTAATTTATAGCGGCTGCAATAAAACCGTATTAAATTATACAAGACAAATATACACAATCGATCGTATTATATGAATACAAAATGCTCAGTAATTACCTCGTTGAAAATACGTTACATTTTAGGATTTAAGTCTCCTCGTCCGATGTACTTCAGTTGTTTCCTTTCGTCCCAAGCATCAGGAATATGGAGGACAAGGGGTTTAAACAAGGATAACGTTACTTTACTTCCCTGTGTGGTTTTTCGTGACTTTTCCAAAATACAGGAGCATTTTGAAACCCTTATGTTAAAAAACGACTCGTTCTGCTCAAGTAAAAGCTGTAAAATAACTGTAATGTTTATGTTGTGGAGTCAGAGAACAGGACAGGGACATCAATGTGGGATTAACGGATATGACACACCCACGACAGAAGCCCCGCCCACCACACACACACACACACACACACACACACACACACACGCCCACGCCCTTTCTTTCTCTCTCAGACCATCATCCAAAACACGTCAGTCAGCAGAACTGTTCCAGTACAAGTCCAATATGGTCCTGAAAAGCGTGATGTACCAGTACTCAATATTTATGAGTTTCTTTTTTAGCAGTTGTTCATTTTTATTTTATATGGCAAGCCCTACATCTTTGTTTCTTAATCATCCCACAGAAATAAACCCAAAACTTCATCTAAAATTCTATCCATTTATTTGTTTATGAGGACTTCACAATCATTCTTACAACCCATAGTGATAAAGGTTTAATTTAGCTTACAGTAGAATTTACAGCATAATACACATGGTTGGTTGTTTATAGCCATAATAAACCTCACTGTCATGACACAACCTCCTTATAGAGTTGAAATGAGAAAATAATTTTAATATAGAGCCAATGAGGGAAGAGCCATGTAACAGGAAGATGAAAAAGAACGTCCTATTCCTCAAACATTGATGCAGTAACGGGAGAGAACATGTATTTAATATGTAATGTGTCCTGAAATGTAGATAAGTTAAACGTTCAAAGTCTTTTTGATGGAGAAGATGATGTCCTTGATTTGCGGTACGCTGTTGTCCTCCAAAATCTTGGCGTACGGCATTGGAATATCTACACCCGTGACTCGGACCGCAGGGGCGTCGAGGAAATTGAAGGCAGGACCTTGAATTAAAAAAGATAAAACAATAAATCTACGTGCTGAAGAACACACCACTCTGGGTGTGTTTGGACTTTGGAATGACATACTGATCACTATTTTTGAAAGAACATAATATGTAGTTAATGTAGTTACATGTAATTATTCATGCAACATCGTGAGGTCATGTGACAACAATATAGCACAACATTTGATTGCATTCTAAAATATAAAATAAAACATCATACAGT
Organism: Leuciscus leuciscus; assembly: GCF_965113295.1. NCBI lineage: Eukaryota > Metazoa > Chordata > Actinopteri > Cypriniformes > Leuciscidae > Leuciscus > Leuciscus leuciscus. The sequence continues at coordinate 22,630,036 of NC_138739.1, read as the reverse complement.
ACGTTCTGAGAAAAATACCACAAGTAGTGCGCTAGTATTTCATTTTGAACATAGCATCTGACTTCAAATGAGCATTATTGTTATATTCACCCTCCATGATCCGGGCAAGAACCTCCGCCCCGACTCCAAACTGGGGCCAGCCGCCCTCCACGGTGATGAGATGATTGGTTTTCATTATACTCGTTTCAATGGTTTCTGTGTCGAGAGGCCGGATGGTGCGCATGTTGATCACCTACAGACAAAAACAGACACTTCAAACTACTATTCAATAAGCTTATAGAAATAAATGTTAAATGTGAGCAAATTAAAAATGTTTTTTTTTTTTGGTGTGATTTTTGTATAATTTCTTTCATTACAATTTACATGACTTGCCAAAAAAAACTAACATTTTTGATTTACTGACTATGAATCAAATGTGTTTTGAATCACTTTTCCTTAAAAACTGTATATTGAATCAATCAAATGTGAGGAAATGGTGTTTAAAACCATTCCGGGCTGAAAGGATGAAAGGATGATGTCATACCTCACATTCGATACCCTCTTTGGCCAAGACAGCGGCAGCGTCGAGACACAGGGTGACCATCCGGGAATGGGACACCACAGTGATGTGATTTCCTACAGCACACCACCAATATTAATATGCACATCCACCAATGACAGACCAATGACTCTTAAGTTGTGATTGATTGTTGTTCAAATAAGAGCGATTAACAGTGGCACTTATAGATTTTTCAAGGGATAGAAAAAGATAAATACTATTAGAAATATTAGAGTAAGAAAATTTTAATATAAATTATACATTAATATTCAATCATTTTAAATATTTCTCTTTAGTTGTGACAGGGTAATTAATTGATGTTTAATAATAATATAAATGCGTTGTAAATTATCCTGTCACAACTGAAGTGGACCAAAAAAATATTTTAATTTCAATATTTTAATATTCACTGAAAAATAATATTAATATAAATGTGTTACTATTATTATTTAATAATATTTAAATATTTACTGAAACAATATCATAAAATAAAATATTATTGAATAATATTAATATAAACTTGTTATTATTATTAAAAATAGAGAGAGTAACTACCCTGTCACAACTAAAGTGGACCAAAAGAGAAATAATTCATAAATGTGTCATTAATTGTTTGAGTAAATATGAAAATACACATTTAAGAAATAATTTTTCTTTTGGTCCACTTTAGTTGTGACAGGGTAGTTACTATCTCTATTTATAATACTAATAACAATAAGTCTATATTAATTTTATTCAATAATATTTTATTTTATGATATTCAATTAAATATAAAAATATTATTAAACTATCAGTAAATATTAAAATGCTGACAAATTTATTACATATTTCTCTTTTGGTCCACTTTAGTTGTTAAAAAGCATATGTTATATAATTACTCATCTTGTTTGTTTGTATGCGTGTGTGTGTGTGTGTGTGTGTGTGTGTGTGTGTGTGTGTGTGTGTCTGTGATTTTTTTTCTCAAATATATCAAACCCACCTGGTCTTTCAATCTTTGCTTTTCCAATAGGGATGAGGAAGTCTTTCGACTGAGATTCTTCGGACATGTCAAACGCCACGCCGTACATCAGCTCATTCTCCAAAAACACCACTAAAAGAGATACGATGTGACAGTCAGAGCGACATCTACTGTACATCCTGAACATCAGTCTCAACATGTGAGGAACTCACCAGGGTTGTCGTCTCGGATGGCTGATTTCAGAAGGCCCTTGGCGTCTTCAGCGCTCCAGGGACTAACCACCTTCAGACCGGGACAGTGTCCGTACCAGGCAGCAAAGCACTGGGAATGCTGAGCTGCCACGCCGGCCGAAGCGCCGTTGGGTCCGCGGAACACGATCGGGACGGACTGAAAGCCAGCAGACATGTAGTACGTCTTGGCAGCCGAGTTGATGACCTGGTCGATGGCTTGCATGGAGAAGTTGAAAGTCATGAACTCGCAAATTGGCCTCAAACCCGCCTGAAAGAGGATGTGGTTGGGTTAGTTTGGGAACGTAGCTTTTAGATTCATTTATAATCGTTGTTTCAGGAAAAACTCACCATGGCAGCACCAACGGCGATGCCAGCAAAACCCATCTGCATGGATAAAGGAGGAAGATTCAGTAAACTCTATAATTAAGAACACACGGAAACAATTTTCGCACAAGTATGTCATCATTCTCACCTCTGTAATGGGTGTGTCAATGATGCGTTTGTCTCCGTACTTCTTCCAAAGGCCTCTGCTAACCTGCAACCCAAAACAAGTCACTTTAAGGCCCTGTTTACACCTGGTATTAAGATGTGTTTTGGTCGATTGGATCACAAATAGACGAGGCAGACACATTCCCGTTTTCACAAGGTGTTTTAATCCGTCTCTTTTGTCCACTTTCAACCACTTCCAACCACAGTGGTTGTATCTCTCTATTAGTGTTACTTGATCTTAGAGCTGCATATGCTGCAATTCATACTTATCTGACCGTTATCAGTTTGTAGCAGTAAATGAAGAGATGTCTCATCGATCACAAGTTCAGTATGGCGTACCACAAGGCTCAGTACTAGGACCGTTGCTGTTCACTCTGTACATGCTACCATTAGGAGATATCATTAGGAAACATGGAATTAGCTTTCACTGTTATGCCAATGATACTCAGCTGTATATTTCTTCAAAACCTAACAAAACTTGCCAATTTAGAAAATTAACGGAATGCATAGCTGATATAAAAAAATTGGATGACTCGTAATTTCCTACTACTAAATTCTGACAAAACAGAGATTCTAATTATTTGACAAAAAACGTCCTCACGTAATAACCTAGAATACTGTCTAACACTTGATGGCTGCTCTGTTAAGTCTTCGTCGTCAGTTAGGAACCTGGGTGTGCTCTTTGATACCAACCTTTCATTTGAAAGTCACGTGTCTGGTATCTGTAAAACAGCATTTTTCCATCTTAAAAATATATCTAAATTACATCATAATATGCTCTCATTGACAAATGCGGAACAATTAGTTCATGCGTTCATGACCTCAAGGCTAGATTATTGTAATGCTCTACTGGGTGGTTGCCCTGCACGCTTAAACTACAGCTAGTTCAAAACCAGAACCAGGAAGTATGACCATATTAGCCCGGTTCTGTCAACACTGCATTGGCTGCCTATTAAACATTGTATACATTTTAAAATATTGCTGATCACTTACAAAGCACTAAATGGTTTAGCTCCGCAGTACTTGAGCGAGCTCTTAACGCATTATAGTCCTTCACGTCCATTGCGATCTTAAAATTCCGGCCAGTTAATAATACCTAGTATATCAAAATCGACTGCTGGCGGTAGATCCTTTTCCTATTTAGCACCAAAACTTTGGAACAGTCTTCCTAACATTGTCCGGGAAGCAGACACACTCTGTCAGTTCAAAGCTAGATTAAAGACACATCTCTTTGACCTAGCATTCACATAATACATTATAGACTTCTATAATTCAATGTTAGGCTGCATAGATTAGGTCAGCCGGAACCGGGAACACTTCCCATAAATCCTGATGTACTTCATAAGAAGAATGGCATCTACGCTAATTTTAGTGTCTTTGTTTATCCCAAGGTTTTTCTGCAGCCTGCCGGATCCAGGCTGTATCCAGATCTGATGAAGGACCTTCGCCTGGACCTGATGACAACACAGTGCTGAAGTGCCAACTAGTCTCTCCCTATGGAGGATCCTTTTCCCACTCTACAGATGAAGCGTTGTCGGGAAATTAATTTTGCGCATCTACCCCGAAGTGACAAAATAAAATAAATTCTGTATAAAAATGTATAAGGAAAGACCAGTCCTTTGATTAGGCTTGGTTTGTAGGGAATTACAAACCTGCGCACATATATTCAAACGCGCATGTGAACACCATCAGCGTTTATCACAGGTTCGCGTTTAAAGTCTGTGTAGAGAGAACGATGTCGTCTTGGCGGCCCCTAATTTAATAACAAATGATCGTTGCGACGGAAGCGAATCAATCAAAACTAACTTTAGCTGGAAAATAACTTTATTAAAGAACCGCTATAAAGCCAAAACAATCTCTGTTACCTTAAATGATACATTTATCTCTGTAAAGCTGCTTTGAAACAATCTACATTGTTAAAAGCGCTATATAAATGAAGATGACTTGAGTCGTGATTTCTTCAAGGGGAGGGTCTGTGGGCGGGTAAATGTATGGGTTTTTCAGATCTTTCGATCTAAAGGATTAAATAAGCTCATGCAATTTACTTATGAACGCGATCAGAGAAAACAGAAAACACAGAGAGCATCAGCTTTCGTTTCTGCTCTGATAGCCGCGAGACCACACCGAAAACTGTGAGTGTGTGTTAGAAATCAGGAATGGTGAGAGAACATTGTGCTTGGTACGTTTTTCATCGTCAAACCAAACTTGGGTCTTCAACCGACAAAGTTTAAATCCTTTTTGGCTAGCGCGCTTCCCATGATGTTTACGCATTAGGTCAGTAGGCAGAGAGTAGACGGTCTTTTGTGGCTGTTCGAACACATTCGACCACATGAGCGTTTACACTACGAAATCAATCCGTTCAAACACGTTTTTTTTTACTACCTCTGGAAGTGGTTGAAAGTGGTCAAGCTCAAAACGATTCCGAGCCCTTTTACACCTGTATGTTGCGTCATCCACTTGTGATCCAATCGGTGATCCGATGCTTTGGAGCTATTGATAGCCAAAATAGCGCAAAAATATATTCATCTAACCTTATATGCACCGTCATACTGTGCGACTTCCTCTCCGAGGAGGAAAACCCGCTCATCCCTCTCCAGCTCCTCATCCATGGCCTGGTTGAGAGCATCTCGGACCGTTACCTGCGAAAATCAAGAGCATGTTAATGCATACAGAACCTTTTCCAACAAAAAATGCAGTAATTGTACATATATCACATGGTAAAGCATGGTTATAAATAAAAATCGCATTCATTTACTTTGAGTTTTACATGGTACCACCGTGGCATATTTAAAATAAACAAATAAATAAATAACATAATAAAATTCCCATAAAACATAACATACCAGTCTACATGTCAAAAAACATAATGAATAAACGAAAACACAATGGGTTTTCCTATGATACAAGCAAAAAAATTGTTTAAATATTATAATTAAATGCTTTCCCATGGTACATACAGAAAAACAACGGTGCCCAAGGGCAAGAGAAGTATCCATTTACAGAAACCAAAATCAATGATTTCTACATCAGTTGCTTCACTGTTAAAAAGATATAAGAATGACGCGGTTTCATTAATGGTGAAAAATGTGACCTGACCAGTTTTACTAGGTTTAACTTTTCATGTTGTGCCATCAAATTGGGTCAATAAGGTCAAAATAAACATCAGATAAATGCACATCCATTTAAATATGCTGACAACATGATCTGAAATATCATAATTGGCAATATATAATTATTATAAATGAACATTAACTTAGTAAAAAACATTAACTATAATTTCTTAACAATATTTACAGTATAACCACAAGATCTGTACTTGTATATAAAATACTCAATTATGAGAAGTATGTTAAATATTTCCATGATAGTTTTGAAATAATTTACAAAATAATCAAGTGTTTTAATTACAAAAGGCAAAACAGAATGTTTTCATGCAATTCATGGGTTTCATCAGGTCCCTTTCCACAGGTGTATTAATCAAGCACAATGCAGTCTGCATTCATAATCTAGGTGCTTGATTTTATACACCTGTGGAAAGGGACCTGATGAAACCCATGAATATTAAACATTTCTTAGATGATACTAGCATAGAATTTTGATATAAAACATGACACTGATTAACTATTGTACTATGAGATTTACATGGTACTCAAAAGCACTGCAAAGAAAAGCATAGTGATGCCATAGTACTTAAAAAAAGAGAGTAACAACATGGCAAAAAGCGTGGAACCTCCATAAATTATGGTAAAATGTAAAAAAAAAAGATCATGTTATTATACAATTCCTATAAAACAATACCCCGATGCACATGTAAAAAAAAAAGTAAATATACAAAACACTGTAGTATTCATGATACAAAAAAAAAAGATAAATGCATGATTAATTTAGCTTGATAAATATGAAAAAACTATAGCATTACCATGGTATATTACCAAAAAATGTCCAATAAAACATGGTAAATTAACAAAACACCAAAGGTATTGCAATGATATATATATATATATATATATATATATATATATATATATATATATATATATATATATATATATATATATAAACAAAAAAACATGGCTTTACCATGGTACATATGGAAAAACGATGGTATTACCATGGTATATTTGCAAGGAGTGTCAATCAAAACATGGCAAATGTCCAAAACACCAAGGTATTACCATGGTACATATATAAAACAAAACACGGCTTTACCATGGTACACAAAGAAAAAACTGACATTACCATGATACATTAGCAAAGAATTTTAATTAAAACATGCTATTGCGTAGTACACACTAGTACACACATGCTACTACCATGGTGTTTTTGTTAGTATTCTTGACATGTTCTTAACAGTATTCTTAATGCGTAGTATTCTTAACAGTGACCATTAATCGGTTGACCAAACGTACTAATAATCAACACATTTTAAAGCCTCTTCCTCTCGGTTTAGTGTTTACTGTGACACAGCATCTGTGAAGGTGAGAGGAGCAGCAGCATCACTGACCTGTACCGCAGCCGGCTGAGTCCTGTGAAACTCCCTCCGCAAAGCGGCAGAAACGGCACTCTGAGAGACAAACACACAGCCAATATCTGTCGTAAAACTGTCCTCTTAGAAATACAAGCGTAATATGTTGCTAAGATTCCATATTTCCACATAAATACCTTCCCCGAGCGCAGAAAACACCTCAGAGACGCCATGTTTCACTGTCCTCTGTGTGGAGGCGGGGCTGTCATGCCAGCGGCTTCGGCCAATCAGAGAGCGCGTTGTAAAATCAGAACAGGAAACACAGTGACAGCGACCAATCAGAGTAGCTTACTCATGACATCAACGGAAGCTTCATTCAGGCTGTCATTGGGCGTCCAAGGGCAAGAGAAAAATCTTTTTATAGAAAACAAAAATCGATCATTTCTAAATCAATTGCTTCACTACTTTTTTTTTTTTTTTTTAAGAATGTATGTTGAAAGATGGGACAAAGTCATGCTGAAAAAAGACTAACGTTTTAATAGTTGCCAGATGTCCACAATATGCCATAATATAGGGTGATGTTTTTTTTTAGGATAGTACACATGCATTAAATTACATTAAAAACAACGTTTGAAATGTAATGTAATATTTAAAAAATGATTGTTAATATGATCATCACAAACTAGTAACTATTATTTCTAACATTCAGCGAAAATATTAACACATTTTTTTAAATTATATTTACAATATAATTATAAATCACATGAGATCTGGACATATATATTAAATAATATATTATGAGATAGTGTTTTTCCAACTGTTTCTTAGAGTATTTCCAAGATAGTGTTACAATAAACAGTTAATTAATAAAAAGTTATGGGTTAATATATATATATATATATAAAAAAACTTATTTATAACTCTTAGTAATAATATTAACTATAATTTCTATCAACTACATTTATAGTATAATTTTACCCCACACAAAATGTGTACATATTGAGAAAAAGTATCTGAAATGTTTACATTTACAATTCTAAATTAATGCACAATATATAATAATAAACAAGGAAAAAAAGTTAATAAAATTAAAGTATATCAATTAAAATATACAAAAACATTTACATGCATATATATAACTGATAGAATTTTTTTTTTTTACAATAATTTCTAATATATTATTCACTATATCTATCTATACATAAGTTATTTACTAGTTTATATTAGTTAGAAGGAATTAAACCACACAAGATCTGTTCCATTGTCTTTACTTCAATGTTCACAACAAAAAGCACAAGACCATTCTTTTAAAATATTGCCAATACAAGTTTTTTTTTATAACAGGGAAAACTATTTTTTTTTTCAGCAATTTGAGGATGTTCACCTCCAGTGCTTTTAACAACGTTTGTGGCAACTGTACAGAGGCAAATATCAGTGGCAAATTTCTTCATTACAAAACACATTGATTCCTCTTCTGTTCTTGGATATACATAAATCTCTTTGTAAACTTTAGAACATTTCTTCTTCTCAAGACCACTGCTAAATATTCAGTGGTAAAGTGCTGTAGCAAAAATGAAAACATTAAATTCGTCCCCCACGGTAATAACAAAGCTAGGAATATGTATTACGATATTTAGCTATAATGGTTTCAGTGTCTGTATGAATCTATGTACAAATGAGTTTACTGTTACAAGAGCAAGAGATGAACTATTGCGCATCGTATTGTACATCGTTCTAGATTACAAATGAATCTGGTTTTCAAGAGGAACCTGCGATGAACATGAATTATAGAAGTTGCTTTCTCCCTCATTGTGTGCAAGACAAGAAATCTCTTCCATTTACCACCAGACTGCAACAACCAATAGGAGTAGATGGCGTAAGTGACATAACAATGGCCATTATATAATCATGTCAGTGGTAAATCAAAGCCATTGTTTTTCTGGTACAGCGACTGTGCATAAATGGGGCATAAATGCTAAACGTATCGTTTAAATGCTGCTATTTGTGCAACATGTTGATTGTGATCTTGCAGAACAGGAATACGAATATTACTTTCTTCTGAAAGAAAATTAGAACAATGTAGCTCAATATTTCCGCAGGAAAAAAACCCAAAAGAGAACAAAGAACGCTCTCAGCTTTTGTAGGCACAATGGTAAATGTGGCAAATGCTTAAAAAACATCATTCCAAACCCTCCAAAATGAACCATAATGTCAGAATCAAACATCACTCATTTTATGAACCAATAGTCAAATCCTATTACATTTCCATTCAAAGTAAATGTGCTGCCCGCATTCTCCACCAACATGTGTCTTCAGGAGTCAGTACTTTAAAATGTAGGTGGACAATTGTTTCGCCTGAATGAGTGTCCATTTTTTAAATATGACAGCTGGTCCAAGCAGATTTGTTTAGGTTACACTGAGCAGCTTAAAAAAAAAATGCAGGGCTCCATTGGAATTTAATGTGAATAAAACAAACATCGAAGAAGTCCAGATACAAACAGTCACTCTTCACTGTTAGACGCAAGTTGCTAAAAAACTTTGAGTGGATGAATTGCACTAAAACAAAGATGAGCGTTTTTGTTTTTTTCACAAACGTGAGCCGCTGTGGTTGACAGTATCTGCTTTTTTCAGTTTGCCTTTGTTGAAGGATTGGATGGAGCTGAGGAGGGCACCCCGACCCACGCCGTTGGCACCGGGAGGTGAGAGGGACGGAGGGACGGGTTCACTCCCAGGAGGAGGAGGAGGAGGAGGAGGAGGAGGAGCAGCAGCAGCGGGGGGAGGAAGAGGAGGCGCTGGAGGTGCTCCTGCGGAATCAGAAAACAGTCCATCAAGATCGGTCGCGTTTCAGTAAGATACATACTCAGAATCCTCTGCGGTATGTAAACAGGAAGCGAATAAAGTACAACAGCCATTCAGAATGAGACACTTACCACAAAAGGCAATATTTAAAGTCAACATGAAAGTAATATAAAAAAGAAATATCGGTTGACTTGGAGCGCGTCCTCCGAATGCAGCATTTATCAGTTTTCAGAGCCAATGACTTACTCATTTAGACATTTACCGCCACCTACTGGCAGTTGTAGTTTCCTACTTAGAGTGTAATTTCATTAAAAATATATATATTTACAAATTCAAAATATGGAAATTTCCATTTCATGTTGACTTTAAATAACTTAATGCTGATTTGTCAATACTGTGATCATTTAATGACCAATCACCTTCTTGGAAATAAGTGACTGACAGCATGACTCATGCCTTCTGAACCAATAAGCAAGATGCAAGGTTGTGCTCAGTTGCAGTTGCTTTAAGACCACAATTTTTTTTTTCCACAAAAGATCATCTAAAAAATTGTATCTTAAAAACAAGTATTATCAGCTTCTAATATAAACATTGCATATATAAGAAAAAAAAAAACTCACAATCCACAAAAAGTGCTTTTTGTTAGAAAGAGAATTTACCCTCAGAAAAGCCCAATTTTGTGCCTAAATAGACAATTGCAGATTGTGAACTTTTAAAGTTGCATTAACCCTTCTCAGTAGGCTGGACACTTGCTGAACAGACCTCATTTAATATTAATGAGTAGCAGTTTTGCTGTGGGGAATCGGAATGTACTACTGAGGGAGAGTGAGCTGCAACTTTATAGTGGAAATAGATTATTATTATTGAATTACTTTACCCCACACACGTTCAAAATGGTGCATGCTCTAGTTTTGAAGACAGCATGTAAGAGAGAGAGAGAGACAGAGAGAGAGAGAGAGAGACAGAGAGAGGCACACACAAGTTACTGATCATATCAGAATGAGATGACACATCGGATGATTATGATCTGGTAAGATGAATGGAGATTGCAACCGATTTCATGAGGAATTTGGCGATTGATCATGGAAATGAGAGATTAGGTCATGATTGATCTCAATTTGATGAAAAAACAGGAGATGTTAATGCGCCTGCTAGTTACAATCGAAAACATTTTACCACATCATGCAACAAACTTATAAATTCAGAATTATTTTTGATTTATTGGGAAAACTTTGATTGTTTTGTTTGGACATACTGTAGGGGAATGTTTGGATAAATGCACAAACCAGGAAAAACAAACTCTTCTGATGAAGTTTACATAATGATGGAGGATGAACAGAGTTATAAACGGGACGTACCTGGTAGAGGAGTGGGTGAGGACGGGCAGGTTGGAGGTGAACTCGCCCCAGAACCTGCTAGAAGACCATTAAAAAGATTTTTACTGTATTTATACATTGACAGCTGTATCTTGGATCACGTAGTAATGAAGTTCAACAGAAGGGTACTGGTAGTTAAAAAAAGTCATTCAAAATCAGATGTAATATTGATAAACCTCTGAATAATATTTACGATGAGCACCAAGGTTGTTAGCAACGGTATTTGCTTTAAGAAAAGTCACAAGTCTATGGAAGCTTGTTTCCGCCACTGAATAACAAATAAAAAAAAAGGTAATTGTGTATTTGTAATATCTCGCAATACTGAGAAAAAAGTGTGCTATAAATATATTAAGCGTGATATAAACTCGCAATTTCAAGGAAAAAGTCAGAATTGTAAGATATAAACTCGCAATTACAAGAAAAAAAGGTCAGAATTACGAGATATAAACTCTGAATTGCGAGAAAAAAAAATATAAACTCGCAATTGCAATTCAAAATTCAGAATCACAAGAAAAGTCAGAATTCCTTGAGTTTGAGTTTATATCTTGTAATTCTTACTTTTTTTCTTGTGAGTGAGTGTCATGTGCACTTAATTATTTAAAAAGCTGTTTAAAGGGTTAGTTCACCCAAAAATGAAAATTCTGTCAGTAATTACTCACCCTCATGTTGTTCCAACCCCGTAAGATCTTCGGAACACAAATTAAGATATTTTTGATTAAATCTGAGAGCTGGATCACTTCTCCATAGGCTTCTAAGGCATTATAACTTGCTGGCCCAGAAAATGTATTAAAGACAAGTTAATATAGTCCAAGTGACTACAGTGGCTCAATCTTAGTTTATAAAGCGACAAGAATACTTTTTGTGCGCAAAAAAACACACAAAAATAACGACTTTATTCCACTATTCATTTCCTTCTCTCTGGGCCTCGAGTTAGTTCACGTAGTGTAATAGCGTAGCGCGTCTGTGTTGTACGTCACACGTAGGCTCACTATTGGCCGACGCTGGTCATGTGTGTGATGCGTGTGACGTACAACACAGAAGCGCTGCGCAGTTATACTACGTGAAAAAACTCGAGGCCCAGAGAGAAGGAAATGAATAGTGGAATAAAGTCGTTATTTTTGTTTTTGTTTTTGCGCACAGAAAGTATTCTCGTCGCTTTATAAACTTAAGATTGAGCCACTGGAGTCACTTGGACTATATTAACGATGTCTTTAATACATTTTCTGGGCCAGCAAGTTATAATGTCTTAGAAGCCTATGAGACAGCTCTCAGATTTCATCAAAAATATCTTAATTTGTGTTCCGAAGATGAACGAAGGTCTTACGCGGTTGGAACAACATGAGGGTGAGTAATTACTGACAGAATTTTCATTTTTGGGTGAACTAACCCTTTAATTACTGGGCGAGTTAGACATTAAGTATACAGTCTTTTATTCAAAACCAAAAAAGTATTTGAAGACGATAAAAGTTTATAATATTGTGATTTATCTTGGAGCAGGTTGGTTTGGTTCATGGTTTATTACTTCTTAATGAAGAGTAAATCCATCTCAAATGGTCCAAATGTTTTAAAATTTGGCTGCTTGACCATTTTTAATTTTCCAATTTTCTTTTTTACTTGAGACTATCTACAGAATTTTATTTATATTTCACTTTTATTTTAATTGGTTTAACCACAAAAAGAAGAACATTTAAAATGCTCAAGCAACCTCCACTGGTCCATTTGAGATGGACCGACCCTGCAGACTTTCCCGAAATCCCTATGGAGAAAAATACTTCTGGAACCCAGAATGCTGAAAACTTACATTTTGAAATGAAATTACAGTTGTTTATTAATAAAGGAAAGTTTGATAATAAATGAAACCTACCAGAGTTGTTATTGTATTTGACAGAGAGATCCTCCTCATTTTCATATGTCGACTGTCTCGATTTCTGGAAAATCAAAATAGGTTTTAAGAACCATTACGTTCAGGATAAAACAGTGTGGGCGTTTAGTGTGAACCTTATTTTTGGTAAAGCGCTTGAACTCATGTACCTTTCTGGCCAACATCTTCCTCTTGCGCTTCTCCTCCTCTGAGCCGTGGTGCGACTGCGCTCGCGTCAACCTCTTGTGCTGGTGGATCTGAAATCACACGAGGTTTCGGTTACATAATCTTAACGGGATTTTCGAAGATAAGTTGAAAGGATTTTCCTGTTGTGTCAGATATCAGGGTTGGTGAAAATGTTGACAGTATTACATTTTATTCAACTTTTCTAGATTGAAATGACAAGATTTGTGTTTGCGACACTGTGGCATAACATTCCTTAAGCAAGCCGAACATTTGTTGCAAAAGAGACCAAAAGTGAACAAAGCAATGCACTAACCGTCCTCTGTTCCTCCACTAGACGCCTCTCTAAGCATTCTTTAGACGATTTCAGAGCCTCTTTTAATTTGGAGCTGATCTGGAGTTCGGAAAGAGAGAAAAAAAGTGTGTGCATTCTTATGGACATTTTTGTCTTTTTCAGTGTTGTGGTTATGCAAACTGCATCAAATTTGGCACAGGTGTGTATTTTTATTGGAATTTTATTATTTCACCCCCATTTCCTTTAAACTAGGTACACAAAATACTTCCTCTTAGCGCCTTTTGGACAAAAATGTCTGCATTGAAACCCATTAAAACTGCAATTTTTAATCCCAGGGCCATTTAACTATAAAATGATGCAATCTTTGTTAAGAGGCTTTCATTCTGTTGGCAAGGCATAACATTTTTTATTTGTACTATTTTTTTACCAGATGATTTCATTTTCTCAGGTTTGACCTATAAAGCAAATACTCGCTTTTTCCTGTTTTCTGCTTTGCCATCTTATAGAGCCAATTGGATAAACCATGCAGCGATAATTGTGTGGGTGTGTTGGTATGGATGTTAGAGTGTGGTTTGTACGTGTGTAATAAAAAAAAATGTGTGTGTGTTTGTAATATTTGAGAGAGAAAAACTCTACTTCAAATAACAAATCCAAACACTGTGTCCCAGTGGAGTTTTCCTGGCATCCAATGGGGAAAATCTGTTACTGCACCCAAACAAAATCTAACTGAAAGCAAATTTTTTGAGATATCAACCTCAAATTTGGAACACAGCTTGTTTAGATTTATGGCTTTGATTTTCTAGCCGTTTTAGAGTTCAGCATGTTTCATTAAATATACATTTTATATAAAATAATGTTCATAAATCATTTTCTTAAACTTAAACCTATATAACTTTTTTTTGGTTTTACTTTTTACAATTATTTTTCTTCTTTGAAATGAGACAAAACTTAATTCTGTGCTCCTAAGTTTCAAATTTTTATGTCAGTATTTTGACACAGACATTTTTGTCCACTATGGACCTATGTGTAACTTTTTTTAATTGATGCACAAGAGTTAAAAAAATAGGTTTATTTTTTACTTCAGTTTGCTTTGTTTACCTTAAACTGGGGTTTCTCCGAGTTAAACAGCAGCACGTCATTGAATAACCTGTTAGAACGAGAGTCAAACTCAGCAACCGTTTGTGCTTCAGTTTTAAACAATGTCAAAATTCACAATTACTGCTTGACTTTCAACCACATGCTTCAGATTCACAATAACGTGACAGTTATAAAATGATATAAAAAAAAGACAATGTTTTGTACTCATGCCTCATAGGATGAATCTCACAAAACTTGTCAAGAACAGGTCCAGGTCATATTTTAGCCAAAACTCAACAGAAAATAAATAAATAAATTGTATTTTGTATAAAGAAAACGAAAATCAATTTTTTGCATCATTGTAATTTGACATTATTTTCATGATATTACACAAAACTAAACAATATTAAGCAATACACATTAACTCATGACAATTATGGCAATAATTTTATTCAAAATATAATATTTAAATTATATTATACGACTTATATACGACTTAAATTATATATAAACAAAATATACGACTTTAACTAATTGCTTATATCTAATTCCTTTTGTGAGATTTACTCCTGAGCACAAGCAGGCCTGAATATCGTAACTCACGGTGTTTGTAGTAGTTGGGAAACGGTTGGCATTCCCGTTTTGCAAGCTTCTGTGGACAGGATGGACTGAAGTACTGAGACTGTGAGAAAATGGAAAACAAAAGGTAACGTATTACATAAAACCATTAACTACACACGTTTTACGAACACACTTTGGGATTCCTGCAGTAGGTTGTTAACTATTGCATAAAACTGAACAGCTAATGTTTTGTAGCTTGAAATGGCAAGTTCAACTTATTAAATTAACTACAACTAATTTACTCATTTACTCATCTATTATACATACAACATCCATGCTCTCCACATTCAGACAGTAATCTGATCAGTGGTACTATGTGCCTGCTTGTATGCACATATATGAAATACTTTGGCTAATTTAATTTGTGCTTTCAGTTTACAATAAGAGTCTAGTACATTTTACCATGTTTAAATTGCCCCTATTATGCTATTTTAAAGGTTCCTAATGTTGTTTTGGAGTTACAACACATTTACATGCATACAAGGCCGAAAAACACTTGAATTTTCTCATAATAAACATTGCATCATCACCTCTGATTGGTCAGTTGGCCCAGACTGTTGTGATTGGTCTACTCTGCTCTGATTGGTCAGATGGCCCAGTCTGTTGGGATTGGTCTACTCTGCTCTGATTGGTTAGATGGATCAGTCTGTTGCGATTGGTCTACTCTGCTCTGATTGGTCAGATGGCCCAGTCTGTTGTGATTGGTCTACTCTGCTCTGATTGGTCAAATGTCCTAGTCTGTTTTGATTGGTCTACTCTGCTCTGATTGGTCAAATGGCCCAGTCTGTTGTGATTGGTCTACTCTGCTCTGATTGGTTAGATGGATCAGTCTGTTGCGATTGGTCTACTCTGCACTGATTGGTCAGATGGCCCAGTCTGTTGTGATTGGTCTACTCTGCTCTGATTGGTCAGATGGCCCAGTCTGTTGTGATTGTGTACTCTGCTCTGATTGGTCAGTTGGCTCAGTCTGTTGTGATTGTGTACTCTGCTCTGATTGGTCAGATGGCCCAGTCTGTTATGATAGAGCTATTGCTTACTGCTTATAGCACGTGTTGGAAACCAAAAGCCCATTACCATATATCTGATTTTCAGCTCCAGATCTTCCTCAACACTTAATAAACAGTGATACGAACAGTAACAATGGTGTTGGTTTTAATTTGAGCAAGAGTCCTCATTCTTATAAAGTGCATGCAACGTGGCCAGATTAGGTTCTTTCTTTTGGGAGATAATTTATTTATTGTGCACTTTGATCTTTGAATCTTTGCAGACCTTTTACATTCATAAACAGCTGTATTACACACTCAATGAAAAGCATAATAGGGGGACTTTAAATAAAAAAAATTCTGCTGACTACATGTGGGCTGATTGGTCAGACTCCAGAGAACATTCATAACGGTGAACAGAAGATCATACTGACCTACAGATGGGAACTGGGCAGGAGGATACTGATCTACAGGCACGGCATCAGGCGGGCGGCCATACGTCATTTCATAAAGCAAGTGTCCAAATGAGTAGATGTCTATGCTTTCTGTTGTCTGATAAATGGAAAAACATCAGCTTTTCAACATCAAGCAGTTTCATTATTAATATTTAAATGATTTAATATTAATAAGAAAATATAAAATGATGAATGAGTTAAATAATAATATCTAGCAATTATTTAATAAAAAGTTCAATATTAACATTATTAATAAGATTTAAAATAGCAAATATTTAGCAATTTTATAATACATTATTTTATCATTTAATTTGTTCATTTGTTTTAAATTTTTAGTATAATAATGATAAAGGTATCTTACATTAATTTTCCTGAACTGTGTTACATAGGGTCGGTAATATGATGGCAGTCCCAGTAATGAATTCTCTATATCCAACAATTTACACGTGTTCTCCTCGATCAGGACATTGGATGCATGAAGATGCCCGTACGGAAAACCCTTGTCATGGAGAAATTTTAGTGCCTGGAATAAAACATAAATTACGTATTTACATTTGGAAATACGGCAGTGAAAAAACAATGTTAAAGTTTGATGTAAAATAATAGTTAGCAAACTCAAATATATACTATCATTCAAATGTTTGGGGCTGGTAATATTGTTTAATGTTTTTGAAAGAAGTCTCTTCAAGTGCTCAACGAGGCTGCATTTATTTGATGAAAAATACAGTAAAAACAGTAATATTGTGAAATATTACAATTTAAAATAACTGTTTTCTATTGGAATATATTGTAAAATGTAATTTATTCCAGTGATTATTCCTTCAGAAATCATTCTAATATGCTGATTTTCTGCTTAAAAACATTTCTGATTATTATCAATGTTGAAAACAGTTGTGCTACTTCATATTTTTGTGGAGAGATATTCTTTAATAAATAGAAAGTTCAAAAGAAAAACATTAATTTGAAATAGAAATCTTCTGTGACATTTTAAATGGCCTTTACGGTCACTTTGAACAATTGAATGCGTCCTTGATGAATAAAAGTATTAATTTCTTTCAAAAACTAAAAAATGTCTTTGAACACGTCGTAACATACCTCCAGAATCTGTCTTCCGTATGTTCGGATTTGCTGCAGCTCCAAACCCTGGATCTTTTTGGGATTGCAGTACTTCTTGAGAAAGGGTTCTTTGGGCTTCACCTGGAGGACCGGCAAAATTCAAGACAGAATTAAAAAGATACTGAAATATGTTAAAAGTTATAATCTGAAAAAAACATTTTTGAAAATTCAAGAAGAAAACAAACCTTGCAAATGTGATCCCTAAGCGTTCCTTTCTCACTGAAAACTCTAATGACTAGTGCAGACGATTCACTGCTAGTGGCGAAACTGACGGCGGAGATGTTTGAATGCTACGGAAAAACCCCCACAAAAGTCAGAAACATATAAACACTTCTAAGTAAACTTGTTCTTTGAGTGTTTTTGTCCATGCAAAAGTCACTGACACAATTTTAGGATGTTGTTGGAGTTATCAGGGTGTCGCTATTCGGTTTGTAAAAGGTGTTCTGTTGGTTGCTAAGCAATATATAGTATATTTTTATTAGACATAAAATTTGTTTGTAGAAAAGCCTGGAAACTGGATGAAACAGGAAACATTAGGCCTCCACACTTTGCCATCAGGTCACTATGACCCACACAAATTGGTACAATGATATTAAGTTGTTCTTTTTGATTTACATGTTATGTAAACTTTCTTGATATACGTTTTTTAATTCTCTTGATGATAAAAAAAAAAGACCAATTGGAGGAACGCCACTATTAAAGAGAAGCCAGAAAGATTAGGAATTAATTGTGGCAGACAAAAGGAGGTTGGCTTCATAAAAATGAAGATAACCCAATGAACTTAAACAGGTTGTAAGAGTGAGATTGTTAGATATACAGCTGGCATCTCTGTTTTGTTGACTGGACCAACAAAGTCTGATCTTTGGCATCTGGAACTTCTTGAGATTGTTTGCAAAGAAGAGAAGACTTTTTCTACAACAATTGCTATGATATTCTGAACACCAGAATTCAGATTTCCAGCATGTTTTCCCATGAGCCTCATGGCTAGAAGTGACCTTGTCATGCATTCCTCATTACTGTGTTTCTCAGTTGGCTTGCTTTAATCTGATCATCTGGAATGCAGACATCGTGTCCACCTCCATCTGACTGATGATTTGCCTTGAAGTAACCATTAAAGGGATAGTTCACTCAAAAATGAAAAATTCGGTCATCAATTATTCACTCGCACGTCGTTCCAAACCCATAAGAGTTTAGTTCATCTTCGGAACACAAATGAAGATTTTTTTTTTTTAAAGAGAGATTTCGGTCCCTCCATTGAAAGTCCATTCACCTAAAACTGAAACTGTGGATTGAGCGGTTTAATCCAAGTCTTCTGAAGAGATAGGATCACTTTATATAAACATATTTAATTTAGGCTTTTATTCACATGCAAACATTGGCCAGCGAACATACATAGAGCGCTCATATGTAAACAGAAGGTCAAGCAAGAGAACCAATGAGGATCGGTCTTGCGAGGCACGCAAGTACGTTTGAGTTTCCATTTTCCATATCTGATGTGCTCTACATGTATGAGCGTTAATCAATGTTTATTTGTCAATAAAAGCTTAAATGAAATCTGTTCATCATATAAAGCAATTGTGTCTGTTCAGATGACTTGGATTAAAGCAGGGCTATGCAGTTTCGGGAATTTCTTCGCTGTATTCTCGCTTTTTGCTCGCAGGTTTCTCTATAGAGCTCCTCCTACAGCTTCGGAATAGATATTTGACAACACTGTCGAAAAACTCGTTGGCGACTCTCAGATACCAGAGGCTAGTAGATCAACGACATCAAAGCAGATGGGACATTCTTTAAAACGTCTTCTTCATTCGAGTTCGAACAGCGTGAGGGAGCGCAATAATGACAGAATTTTAGCAGATTTTTTTGCCGTAAGCAATTTGTTACATCGCGAGCCCTGAAATCACGCCATACTTCCTGACACTGAAGTTGCAAGGGTGGTTTTTCGGCTCACAGGCGCTTGGGGGGTGCGGGACGACCACCATTCAACCCGAAAAAAGTCATATAACTATTCCAATGACTCCGAAGCTGTTCGGTTAAGGTAAAAAAGTTACTTAGTTCACCTTTAAACTTGATTTCTTTTAGGACCTCTTTATAAACGTTTTGAGCGAATAGACTTTCAATGGAGGCTCGAGAAATCAATGGAGAAATCTCTCAGATAAAAAATGTTTTTGTTTTTTTTAACTCTTCATTTGTGTTTTGAAGATGAACGGAAGTCTTATAAATATTAAGTGAAAAACGTAACTGAAATAAGCTTAAGTTGGGTGACTTAAATTACTAACTGGAAATAAATAAAAACTAAGGGTTTGTTTACACAACAACGATGTAAAAAAAAAAAAAAAAGGAAAAGCTTTTCCTTTGCGTTTTTTTTTGCGTACAGACAACAACGTTGTCAGAACGATCCCTGTTCACACGGATCCGGGAAAACTATTAAAAAACGCTGTATTATTCACGCCAGGCTAGTAGTTGGCGATGTCACTTTGTAAAGAAACTCTACGTGCCTACAGACTGAATACATAATACGCATGTGCATGACGTCACCGATTTCACAATCGTGTTTTTGTAGTTTACACAGACACAATAATGGTATTGTTTTCAAAAACTTGATTTCAAAAGTTCACGGCCCTAAAACGCAGTTCTCGTGTAAATGAACGGCCAAAATGCATAAACGTTTTTTAGTTGAAAACGGTGTCATGTAAAAGGCCCCTAAAACTGAAATAAAAATTACTTAATCCAAAATTCTAATATTTTAAAGAAACTAAAACTAATAAATAAGCGCATAAAATAACTAAAAATTTAAATAAAATTTATTTAAAATGTATTAGTTTTACTTTCTTTAAAATATTAGAATTTTACGAAGTAAGCAAACTAAATATCTTAACACTGAAAATATCTTTAAATAACACTGCATAACAGTGTCTACACATGACTTTAATGGAGTCTTTTGTAAAGATGGGCTTGAAGTGATCGGTTTAATCTGGCAGTACGGCTGCTGAACTTGAGGAAGCAGAAAAAACAAGAGCACATGACAGTGTTCGCACACAAAACATCCAAACATTCGGGTCAGTACACAAAGAAGGGCTCTTTTAGTTCATTCCCGACAGTGTGTCGGCTCTCCTTAACAGCTATGCAATTAAATACAACAAAAGTGAAGTTAATTATATTCCTATTTGTTTTGCATTATGATAATTGCAGGGGAATATTGTGTAACAGTCATGAAAATAACGTCTATTGTCAATTGATTACTAAAAGATCATCACACTGCAATAATGTTTTGATGAATAATAAAATAAAATAAATCAATTATATTATATTAATGCTAAAATGATTTCAATCTGAATAGTTGTACATTTATTTTAGGCCCTAAAAACCACCAGAACTTCCTAGCAACACCATAACAACACTCTCACAACAATTGTGCAATAATATATCAACGCCGGTAACCCCACAACCCAATTTAAGACTTACAGAAAATGTTGGAAGCAGCTTCATTGCAGACTGGAGATCTTTGTCGGACAGGAACTTATCTGGACCCAAATCGACCTATAATTGGTGAAGAAACGTATTACGGTGAGTTCAAGGGTCACACAATGCTGCGGCTAATTATAGAAGAGAATGAAAACAAATACGTCAAGAGGGATTAGTAAGTTAGTTAAGTTCTTTGTGCAGCCAAACAAAGTGGTGTTGAGTACAACAAACAAGATGTACTGCATCAGGGTTACATAATAATGGGAATTAAACAAGTTGAGGGTCAAAGTACTGGATTAACGGTCAAGAATATAACAAAAAAAAAAGTGTTTGTGTTTGTATGGGTCAAGATGAAACTTACCCAACTTAATACTTGTTTCTCTTTGTGTTGATCTTTGTCTTTGACCAAGAAGTACCTCTTTCTCAATCGCCAGCCTATAAAAAGACAGACATTAAGTGATTAAATAAATATTAATATCAATAAATAGAAATCTCACCTCATTTAAAAACCAATAAATAAATAAAAAGAATACAATAATATACTATAATAATATAATTTTTGCATTGTGACATTCATTTCATAACAAATAAGAAAATTTTCTGCTTTAAATTTTCATTACCGTAACATGTAAAAAAATTCCATTCTCAATACCGTAATACAGTAACAACCAAACATCCAATTTAACAACTACACTTTCCAAATGTATTTTTTTAAATGAAACAAAAATGAATTAACATTTTGTGCATTACAGTAATGACAATGAGACTTTTGTTTCCATTACGGTAATGACAATTTGCAGGAAAAAAGCTTAATTTTCATGAAATTTCCAAATTATTATTATTATTTTTTTGATTTTGCAGTAAAATGACCTGAACATGTTCTAATAGGTAAATGTTTGAAAAACTTTGTTTATGAATCTTCCTCTGAAAGAAACCAAACAGCAAGTTTCTTCTCAAATGTGTCTCGACTATGTAACTGTCTTTAGAAGATAAAAAACGTCCCATGAGCCTCTGAAATCCATCAAGTTGTCAGGAACTATCAATGTGTCAACGTGATTTGCTGGGCTTGACGCTGGGATGCGAATATAAACAGCGCGTCATCATGAGAAACAAATCAATAAAACTTGAATCATTAACTTTTATAGTTGTGATGCACCTCAAGGCTGACAACACTGATCTTTCATGGTCAATGTAAAAGCAACTAAGCAACTTTAATTAATAAATAATATATTAAATAATATGTTAATATAATATAGTATGATACAAAATTGGACGGAAATGGTCAGCATTTGACCGAATAACTGTACAGCTTTACTCACCAATGTCTTTTAACGGCTCAATAACCTCCCATTTTGGATCGGATCTGAAGAACATGGACACCTGCTGTAAGGCTATTTCTGAAAAATAAGAAAGGGGTGAGTTTTAGAATAATTTTGATGCACAAAATCCCATCTAGTCTTAAAACACACCCTGGCTGTATTACCCGTGTAGTTTGCAGAGTAAGTGTTAGTGTCAAGAAACTTTTTGACCAGCTCACAGCTGGAGAGGACATGGTGACGCGTGATGTGGTTGAGATAGGCCTGAAGACCCTTCTGACGCTCGGCTATAAACTCTCGGTCCATGTTTCCTATCAGCTTCTTAGGAGGAAGTGGCAGGTTTAGGCCAGAAATCTATGAACACAGAGAGATTGACTCATACTTACTCTTTCACTGAAGAAAGAGTATTCATTTGGAAACAGCAGCCGTCAAACACGTTTACAGGAAAGGATCCCATTTCAACACAGGCTTGTTCTAACAGTCCACTTACCAGTAAACTATTATTCAGCATGTCAAAGTCGCTGTATCGCCGAATGACCTGCGAAACAAATGAAGACTAAATCAGTCATTGTGTCCATAACAAACATGATAGATACCATGGATAGATGGATAGATAGATAGGATAGATGGATAGTCCAAACTCACTGTCCAACTGTTGTCTGTGGAAACGCCCCTTTGGACACGAATGATATACTCCTGTTAATAGAGAAAAACCAATGGATGACTGAATCCAAACTAGGAAATATACATTAAAATAAAAAGTACAACAGCAAGGCCCTGCTGAAAAACTGTCTTAGCTAGTCTTCAGCCCCCAGATCATCTTTAACATCAGCAAACCAGTTTAGCCTGACTAGTGGAAACCAACCTAAACAAGTCCATCTTTGTTTTGTTATTTCTTCACATTATTGGGAATTCAAGAGACCGAAATCATGATGTCACAGATTTGTGGTTTTTATGAAAGAATTGTGAAGAAATGTCAAAACAGGAAGTGAAAAGACAAAACGTAACCAAGTCTCCAAAAACCCTGCAACAACCTCACGGTGACCCTGACGTTTACGGCGAGGTCCAGATGCTTATACTCATTAATGTTTGACTCTCCTTTAAAAATGTCACCTGATAGTTTCCATACGACTAAAAACAAGAGCAAAGGTACTCAGTTTCCAGAATGCACTGCAACACTATTTTATTTAGATGACATCAACACTGTGACATGTTTAGATTACAAAATAAATAGCAATAAATATATTTAATCAATCATATTAACTGATGATTTAGGTGAAGCTGTTAATGTATTATATATTTTTTCAGTTCGACTAAACTAAAATAAGTTTTTTTTTTAAACAAGACATTTAACAGGTTGTAAAGTTTACAGAATCGAAAGTGGATTACTAGATTGCACTTTCATAATGGATCAGGAGAAGTGAACAGATGAATGGATGAGAAAGGAAATAATCGTATGTCTTGTGGCTTCGGTTTCGCTGCACAAGGAAATTATGTTCGGCTCAAATGCAAATTACCTTTTTTTTCAATTCCGCCCGTAAAACCACAAGTACAGAGCCAGACATGTCACATGAGATCTGAAGCATAGATGGTATCCGTTTTGAAAATGCTTGTAAATTGTTTACTTCAAAACCTCAATAATTTTATTTATTTATAAAAATGACCCTCTTAATCTTGTTACTATTTACATATCACTTTTCTTTAAAAGTTGATTATGTTCAGCATATTTGATTTTAAATAACAGATTTATGTTATTTTTTATCAGTTCATTCAAAGTTGAATGAACTGTGAAATTAACTATTTCTAAATGTGTGGTTTAAAAAAAAACATTTTCTACATTTTTACCTTTCACTAAATGTACATTAAGCGTTCTGAACTGACAATAGAAATTAATATTAAACTACGAGTCATCTTTGTCACTAAATGCGATTAATTTGATCCTTATCGACAAATAATCGAGAATCAACAACGTTGAACGTCAAAAAAAACGTCATCATCGACGTTAAAGCCCCATTAAATCTGATCTGCTGGCATTTCAATGCGCATTTATGATCGATATGAAAGGTTTTAATGACCCAGAGACCCTCCGGGTGGTTCTGTTTACCGTGTGCGACTGTAAACTCTGGCTGGCCTCGATCACGGCACTCAGCGGCACGGTATCGTCCAGCGGAGGCTTCCTCCCGGACAACGGCTGCGGCTGCTGCTCCATGAACGCCATCCCGGATCAAAACAACACCAAACAGTCCCGGTTCGACAGGGTTCGGTTTAACCGAGAGCCCGCCTCTGTCGGTAAAAGGACGTGACGGTTCACTGCGCGACTGTGCTTGTGACAACGTGGGAGAAACGAATCAGAAACTGCCAGTAAAATGTGACGTAGATGTTCTAGCTGAGAGGAGCTCGTCCACTCTAGTGCGCACTCTCGAGTGAAAGTGAGTGACGCCGCATTTTTGTTTATATTCACCAAAATTATCGTTTAAGCCTGCCCGTTTGTAAAATACAGAAATTAATCAATTATTTACATTTATATTCTGTTGTATTTGACAATAACACTGAAAAGAAATAAATAAAGTGAGAGACGCCATGTTATAGGCTAGTAAGTGCACTCAAACAGGAAACCACATAAGGCTCACGGCTAAATTCAATCATATCGTTTCTTGTAAGGCTTGGTATAAAATGAAACTTATCAAAGTAACAAATAAACAGTTTTCAACTTCATTTATATGGCTGTCGTTATGCAGTTTTGGTTGGAGTTTGTAACACAAGCTTTGCATCTTTGAGGGTAAATATTGAAAAAAATATCATGTGACCAGTCGGACTAACATGTGACTCAATATGAATGAATTCTCAATTTTTTATCTTATATATTCTTGGCAAAGCATACTGATTTTCCTCCCATCTTAAACACGCTACATATAGTTATATATATATATATATATATATATATATATATATATATATACAGAGAGAGAGAGAGAGAGAGAGAGAGAGAGAGAGAGAGAGAGAGAGAGAGAGAGATACTAAGATAGCCTAATTATTGGAAGATCTTGTGGTGAATAACCTGAAGTTACACTGTGGATGCATCACAGAAGATTTAGTTTGAAAGAAAAGTTTTTAATAAATAATTTGCTGGTTAATTTAATGTAATTGTAATACTATTATGTTAACCATACTGCTCTCAAATTACTAATAGAAATAACTATTTGAAAGGACTATCTGAAAACGATCCCCTTGTTGAGGTTGGAAACAGCTAGATTTTACCCACACCAGTCAAGTCAAGTTATTTTCTCACACAGTTTATTTAAACTGCACCTAAGAGAACAAAAGCAATGAATATTAAATCTTTGAGTGAGCGTCACATTTCAAAAGAACAAAAATAAGCAAGAAAGAACTTTTAATTCCTGGCAGCATATCTGGAACATAAACACAAAAACTGAACGGCAGCATTCCTCACAATTGCTCTCCATTCTGCGGCATCATCACTATGACCTCTCCCTCCATGACCACTTTGTCTTTGACAGCGCAGGAAACAGAAATAAAAGCGAAGGACATTTTGATCTTTTTAACCTCCGCTTCCGCCTCAACCTCCTCTCCAATGTAGAGAGGCGCCGGAAAGCGTATTTCCTGGTAGAGGAACACGCAGCCTTTACCGGGCAACTTTGTCCCAATAACTGCTGAGATCAGACCGTTAATCAGAACTCCGTGAACAATGGGGGTCTCAAAAGAGGTCGTTTTGGCGTACTCTGGGTCGAGGTGGAGAGGATTCGTGTCCCCTGTCAGCTCAGCAAAAAGTGCGACGTCTCTGGCGCTGAATGTTTTGCTTAGTGAGGCCCGTTCACCAATGTAAAGCGACCTGTGCCCCACTGTGAGGGATGCAGGAACTGTCAGTGCTGAGTTGACAATATGGTATATATTTCTGTTGAAAATACTTCTAAGAAAGGACGTCATTTTTCCAAGGTATTTTTTTTGTAGGCCCACCTCACGATGTCAACTGGTCTCCAAACTGCAGCTCACGGCTATTCCCAGACAGTGCTAACAAAAATGGCGATACCTGCAATGATAAATAAAAAAAGAACATAAGAGTTGCATTCAAAACAGATGTCTATGACACAGATTAGAAGTTAAATGAGTTTCAGAATCTAAAATGAGATAAACAGCCACCACAGTAACCGCCTTTCTGACGCAAATTGCAAAGTACACACAGTTTGGCTGACAGACTGCCAATAGCCACGTTAAAATTATGTTGAGTCATTCCTGGCAGAGATACAATTGATCCACAAGCTCTTTACTGAAATCCAGTGCGAATTAAAAGAATGCAGACTCAGGGCTCATTAAATGTTGAATCAGCTTCAGACGTAATACTGGGAAAAACGTACCTGTGTGACTCTCAATGCACATGCCTCATTTTGATATGATCCCAGTAACGTTAATGCACTCCACAATTTCACCAGGCCACTGAGATTGAGAAACAACAGAATATTAAGAATGAACATCATTAGATGGGTGGGACAAATCCATAAGTGTTTATTCATTTCAGAAAAAATAGTTCGCTCAGTGTTTCAGATACTTATTCCTACAAAAAAAAAAAAAAAACTTAATTTAAACGGTCCCAAACTCAAGCCCAGAGGGATACCCCAAGTTCATAAACAGCTCTGTACTTCAATTAAACCATCCTTAAACACTTTGGCCTAAATGTTCAAGATTTGTACTAGGAACATGACTTACCTGTTGTACACTCGTAGTATGCCGGTCAATTGGTTCTCATCAAACTTCAGCAGATCAAATGGAATAGAAGCTCCAATCTGCCATACAGAAGAAATATGATTATGCATCAGAAACAGTCAGAAAGCAGGATAAAGTCAAAAGAGACTACTGACTACAGCACATACTTATACAACAAAGAAAATTAAGTTTAATTATATGTTTTTTTTATATATAAATAAAACATCTTTAAACAATTTTATTAGGGGTGTAAATAGTCTCCATCTGCAAATAAAAATTCACTGTATTTATTACAGAAGTTGTTGTTATTTTATTTATTTGGAATCATTTATAATTAAATGAACAATTCACAATGTATTATGCATTCACTGCTTATCCAAAATATTTGTCCTTGAAGTTGGGTTTGTACCTTCAGCATATTTTTGTATGAAAATAATTATGAATTTTAGCAAAGTATTAAAATGTAACAAACTAAAAAAATATTATTTCAGATTTCACACATTTTTAAGTATCAAAAATCTGCATCAATGTTACATTTGAATTGTGAACATTTACTAGACTTTATAGAAACCATATTCCTACATGGTTGAGCCATACTATGCTCACCTCTCCGTAAAGTTCTTTGAGTCCACAAATGATCATTTGTTTGAAATCTGCTGAAGAAATATTTCTGTTTCCATTCGCCAAAACCCTAAAAATAAAGAAAAGAAGATTTTTATGTTTCGACCATTTTATGTTCACCATCTAAAGACTGTAATAAAACTAACCAGATCAAAACTGACCTGTATCATGACACTTACAGAGATATTTTCATATAATGATAAACAGAAGCATTTTTGTAAACATATCGCTCAAACTTTGAGGGTTCCTCCATAACTTGTAGTTTGACACAGAAATCCTTTCAGATGGTGTGCTAGAATTAAGAAAGAGATGAACTCATTAAGATCGATGCATTTTCAGTACTGATACTACAAGAATCAAGGTATGTCAATGGCAGAAGTTGTCACAGAGATGTCTGTTTAAAGTTGCATATTCAACCATGCTAAATAAATACGGTAATTATTAAGTAACAACCAGGTATATGAGAAAGCAACATGGTATTACCATTTAATACAATCATTGTATCATAGTACTGACACAATATTCTTTATAAAGGTGACTTATCAAAGTAATAAGCATTATTGGGAAGATCAGTTTCTTCCAGGTCACGTGCAAGGTCTGTATTGCTACAACAAACCCCCAAAAATTCGTAAACTACAGATTTAAAGAGCCTCCAACCGCTCAAAAAAAACAATTTACATTGAATTATGCAATCAAACAACTGTTTAGAGGTCTAAAAACTGATAAACTCACAGAATTACAGGCTGTGTTTGTCCTTCATTCAGAGCACGCAGAGCGCCATGCACCCTCTCGCGCTGTCAAATCTCGCGAGAACACCTCGATAAAAGTCAACAAATGTTGGGGGAAAAACACAGAGTAAATCTAAAAAATAAATTTTATATTTTCACAACACTATTTCAACGAAAGCAGTCACATTTGCTGCTAACTTTTTTATTATGACTACTTTTGGCCACATTTCAATTAAGATTTTCAGCTACTAATATTTTGTTTAGCTTATAGATAACAAATGCATACTAAAAGTAAAAAAACCCATTAATTTTGACTTCACGGGGACTTTAATTTAAGTTCTTTGTATTTTTATATTAGCCATTTTTTTGATAAAAACTATAATTATTTTAATTAATTTTATTATATAGCATAAATGTACAACATAGATACTACAGTGAACTAAATATCAGCCGAGTGTGTTTTCCGCATCTGTGTTTGATGGAGTTGCACAACCTCTCGAGACTTTCTCACAGCGCTGACTGGGACTTCCTGAAGCAACTTCGTTTCACTTTTCATTCCTCTAAATTTCCCCTGTTTTGAGAATACCACGGAGGTTTTAATTAACAGCGTCGAGATAAAAACACACAGATACGACACGAAGAGTGTTTTATTACATTTGTCCTATGGTTGGTAAGTTTTTTTTCGTCATATTTGTTTTACTGTCGCTGCTGTTGTGCTGAACGAGCGCATGTTTTATGTTTGCGGTTGTTAAGGTTGTCAAATTTTACAGATAGTGTAAGAATACACAATGCACTTTTTATGCCATTTCTTGGATGTATGCAAAAAGATTTGTATTCATATTTACTTATTTCTATTATGATTTAGTTATAAATTACTCTAAGAAATAGTACCTTGGCCCTGCCATGTTTTTTGAACATGTACGAATCATAATGGTACATGCCAATTGTTAGAATACTTTAATGGACTGAATTTCAACTGGTGCAAAATGTCAATAAAAAAAGTTGCAGAAAAAGTATTCTTCAATAGGCATGTAATATAATGTAATTAAATAAAATAGGTATATGATCATGGTAGCCTACCACACGGAAACATCAAAATTAACTATCAAAATATGATTTAACATCACTGAACCAAGATAAATGTATACCAGCAAACCTAAATGTTATCGATTAAATCAGTTAGAAATAGCTCTTTAATGTAACAGTTGCAGGTTACCACTTTTTACAGTGCAGAGCATATAAAAATACCATGGTATAAGCACAGTACTTTTTTGTGATCCAATATCTACAAATATTGCTTGTTATTTTGGACATATACTGTAATATATCTTTTAATATAATATAATACACAGTATATTTAATTTATTTTGTTAATTTTTTTTATTTAATTTAAAAATATAAAAATATATTTACTTAAATATATTAACTATTTAAAAAAAGTCTGAAACTAAAACTTATTGCAATGTTAATATAATATATTTAAAATGTTTTTATTAATATTTATACAATTTTATTTTATTAAAAAATATTAAAATATATTTATATAAATTAACTATTTAAAACAATTTTAATAAAAATTTTAAACGTATTGCTGTATATATATAATATAATACAATATTTACAATTAATTTTATTAATATTTATTTCTATTTAATTTTAAAATGTTTAAATATATTTATTTAAATATATTAACTATTTAAATTTTTTGTCTAAAACTTATTGCTGTTTTTTGGACAATGATATGATTGATATGATATGATACGATATGATGTGATATGACATAAAAATTATATATATAAATATTTAATCTATTTAAAACTTTTTTTAGTATGCACATATATGTCTAAAGCTAATTTTTTGTTGTACTTCTCACTGTGAGATAACAGTAGCACTGTTGTGTTATTGTTCAAAATCATGGTTTTTCTTTTAAACCATGATATTGCTTTTTTTTGGGGGGGGGGGGGGGGGACATATACAATTATATATATTTGGATATAATATAAAAAAAAACATATTGCTTCTCTTTTTTAACAAGCTTTCAAGATTAAAGCATGGCTGCCCTAGATGCCTCTACAAATATAATAGAAGGTGAGTGTTAGTAAATATATTATGCAGTAAATGTAAATATCACAAGTCATATTTTGACACAGCAAAATGCCTTATGTTACCATGGCAGCGGAGGACGCCGCTCAACTGCTGAGTGACGCCATCAACTCCAGAGACAAAGAAGAAGCCACTAAACACCTGGATCGACTTCTGGACCTGAAACTCCCCGTGTGTGTCAAAATAAATCCAGATGCGTACTCTAAAGACAGCATCAGGTATGCCGTCAGACCGGTTCCATCACACGAGAAACACTGAAACACTGAGCATACGTAACCATGGTTGTGTTTGGCTTTGTGTGGCGGCAGACTGAGAGTAGGAGTGGCGGACGCCGTATCAGATGCCCACATCCCAATAACAGTGCTGGTTCCAGTCTACATGACAGTCTCAGAGCTCAAAGAGAAGGTAAAGAGTGTTAGTGATGGACGTGAGAAGGAAAACTCTTCTCTGAAACCGAAACCCAAAATAATAGACATACTAAATGCATAGATATATTTGTGTTCCAGATCAATAATGACTACGGCTTCCACCCGGCCCTCCAGCGCTGGGTGATCGGGAAGCGTCTCGCGCAGGACAAAGACACCCTGTATAATTATGGAGTCCGAAACCATGATGATTCGGCCTTCCTCTTCATCCGCTCAGCACAGACTGCCCAACTGAGCCGCGAACAAGAGAGAAAAGAGAAACAGGACAGACGGATTGATGGTATCGAGACTATATTTCTAATAAAAAAAATTGCAGCTTGTATATGAAACATAAGTTTACTGAACCGCATGTCTTTCTTAATACAGTTATAATAGAGAACATCGTCCCCCGACCTCAACGCTCACCAGAGCTGCTCGCCAGAGGAGCCGATTTTCCTCCTCCTCCTCTACCTCCTAAACCTCAGGTATCTGTCTGTCTATCTATCCATCCATCCATCCATCCATCCATCTGTTTCTCTATCTATGTCTGTATCTGTCTATCCATCCATCCATCCATCCATCCATCCATCCATCCATCCATCCATCCATCTGTCTGTTTCTCTATCTATGTCTGTATCTGTCTATCTATCCATCTGTCTGTCTATCCATCTGTCTATCTGTCTGTCTATCTATCCATCCATCCATCCATCCATCTGTTTCTCTATCTATGTCTGTATCTGTCTATCCATCCATCCATCCATCCATCCATCCATCCATCCATCCATCCATCTGTCTGTTTCTCTATCTATGTCTGTATCTGTCTATCTATCCATCTGTCTGTCTATCCATCTGTCTATCTGTCTGTCTGTCTGTCTGTCTGTCTATCTATCTATCTATCTATCTATCTATCTATCTATCTATCTATCTATCTATCTATCTATCTATCTATCTGTCTGTCTATCTATCTGTCTATCCATCTGTCTATCCATCTGTCTGTCCATCTGTCTGTCCATCTGTCCGTCCATCTATCCATCTATCCATCTATCTATCTATCTATCTATCTATCTATCTATCTATCTATCTATCTATCTATCTATCTATCTATCTATCTATCTATCTGTCTGTCTGTCTATCTATCTGTCTGTCTATCCATCTGTCTATCTATCTGTCTATCCATCTCTCTATCTGTCTATCTATCTATCCATCTGTCTATCTATGTCTATCCGTCTGTCTATCCATCTCTCTATCCGTCTGTCTATCCGTCTGTCTATCCATCTATCTATCCATCTATCTATCCGTCTGTCTATCCATCTGTCTGTCCGTCTGTCTATCTGTCTATCTATCTATCTATCTATCTATCTATCTATCTATCTATCTATCTATCTATCTATCTATCTATCTATCTATCTATCTATCTATCTATCTATCTATCTATCTATCTATCTATCTATCCGTCTGTCTATCTATCCATCTGTCTGTCCATCTGTCTGTCCATCTGTCTGTCCATCTGTCTGTCCATCTGTCTGTCCATCTGTCTGTCCATCTGTCTGTCCATCTGTCTGTCCATCTGTCCGTCCATCTATCTATCTATCTATCTATCTATCTATCTATCTATCTATCTATCTATCTATCTATCTATCTGTCTGTCTGTCTATCCATCTGTCTATCTATCTGTCTATCCATCTCTCTATCTATCTATCCATCTGTCTATCTATGTCTATCCGTCTGTCTATCCATCTCTCTATCTGTCTGTCTATCCGTCTGTCTATCCATCTATCTATCCGTCTGTCTATCCATCTGTCTATCCGTCTGTCTATCCATCTCTCTATCCGTCTGTCTATCCATCTGTCTGTCTGTCTGTCTATCTGTCTGTCTATCCATCTATCTATCTGTCTGTCATTCTGTCGCTCTATCCATCCATCCATCCCTCCATTTATCTATCTCTCTATCTATTTGTCTGTCGCTCTATCTATCTGTCTGTCTGTCATTCTCTGTCTGTCTCTATGTCTATCTGTACGTCTGTCACTCTATCTATTGCACAATCTATCTCTATTTTTTGCTCTTATCATTCTGTCTGTCTATCCATCTATCTATCTGTCTGTCATTCTGTCGCTCTATCCATCCCTCCATTTATCTATCTCTCTATCTATTTGTCTGTCGCTCTATCTATCTGTCTGTCTGTCATTCTCTGTCTGTCTCTATGTCTATCTGTACGTCTGTCACTCTATCTATTGCACAATCTATCTCTATTTTTTGCTCTTATCATTCTGTCGCTCTATCTATCATGTTGTCGCTCTAGCTTCTGATGAATCTCGTAATTATAATCATTGTGTTTGGTTTTCTAGATGGTTGGTTGGTCATGTCCCGAGTGCACATACCTGAATAAACCTACACGTCCGGGGTGCGAGATGTGCAGCACGGCGAGACCTGAGAACTATACAGTGCCGGATCTGTACCAGCCGGACCAGGCAGAAACCAGGAGACTCCAGCAGGAGGAACTCGCCCGCCTGCAGTACGAGCAGGTTAGATGAGAGGACACAACATACTGGACTACAAAACCACTCCAAATACACCAGGGTTACACCTGTGGAACAAACTCTGAAAGTAGCTAACCGTATGACTGCATCTACAAAGCTTTACAGTAGAAAAAGATCAGTGGATCAATGGAAAGTGAAAACAACGAACATTTAGAAAGTTTTCAAACTCCTTCACTTTTCAAACAATTTATTTGTGTAATACACTGGTTTGAAAGTGTTTAAGTGGATTCTTTTCTGTTTACTTTGCATCACAAAAAGCATTTTTCATTTTGTTGTTGACTAAATGATAAAACAAACTACTGTTTTATTCATTAAAGCAAACTAATGAAGCAAATTGAAGCAATTTAATTTTATACAGTCCTGAATAAAAAATAAAATAAAAAAGAGGATTGCCATTGTATCTTTTTTTATCATGTGGATCAGTTGTTTCCAAATTAGGCTTTTATATTTACCAATAGGAAAAATGCCATATGTAATTATATTACGACACATTCATAAGAAGACAAAGAAACTCTTTCAGGATTTCAAAGAATACATATATTTTTATAAATTAAATACATATATCAAATCTAAAATATTAAATGTATTAATTATTATTCATTAATTATTAAATCACACATAAAAATAATAATAATTTAATTTAATTATATTCTTTTCCATAGGATAAATTCTTATCTTAGGATAGCGTCTTTTAGGATTAGATCCACATTATGATATTAATTCTAAAAGGAATCTTTTAGCATTTTGACATAATACAAAAAAAAAACCACACACACAAACATAACACATGTGGCTGTGTCCATTCAGTCTCTGATAGAAGAACGAAAGAAGAATTTCCAAGAACTCCTGGAAACAGATTCCCAGAGTCTGGTGGGGAACATAGATCAACTGGATTGTGCCATCTGCATTTGCACCATCATGCCAGGAGAGGGCGCCGTGCTGAGAGAGTGCCTGCATAGCTTCTGCAGGTCATATAAGACTGTTCAATTGTTACTGTAAACAGGAAGTACAACTGAAACATAGTCTAAAATACAACTTCTGTTTATCCTACAGGGAGTGTCTGAAGGAAACCGTCCTGAACTGCACGGATGCCGAGGTGGCCTGTCCATATAGAGACGACGCTTATTCCTGTAACTGCATACTTCAAGATCGAGAAATCAAATCAGTAAGATCATAAATGCAGTATCATTGAACCTTGACTTATTGCGGTTCACTTGATAAACACACCAAACCCTACTGTTTCCCACCAGCTTCTCTCTCAGGACGAGTACCAGAAGTTTCTGGAACTGAGGCTGAACATCGCAGAGTCGCGCAGTGAGAACAGTTACCACTGCAAAACGCCCGACTGCGCCGGCTGGTGCATCTTCGAAGATGACGTCAACGAATTCACGTGTGACATCTGTCATGAGACGAACTGCCTCCTCTGCAAGGTGAATATCACGTTTGTTTAGTTCACGTCCAGTTTTTAGGTGCATGTTACGGTGACTTAAAAGACTGTGTGTGTTTTTTCCAAGGCTATTCACAAGGGAATGAATTGCCAGCAGTACCAGGACGACCTGCGAATACGAGCGCAGAATGACGACGCAGCCCTGCAGACCACGCAGATGCTGGATGTGGGTGGAAAACTCATTTGTTTCAAACTGTTTTTGTTAATATTTGAAGCTATTGAAGTTATTGAAACAGCGCCCACTAGGGATGGGAATTGTTATAGGGATAGTCTGCCCAAAAATGAAAATTCTGTTATTAATTCCTCACCCTCATGTCGTTTCAAACCCGTAAGACTTTTGTTCATCTTCGGAACAGAAATGAAGATCTTTTGATTACATCTGAGAGCTTTCTGTCCTTCCACTGACAGCTTCGCAAATGACAATTTGATTCTTCAAAAAGTTCATAAAGAGATCGTAAAACGTATCTATATGAATAGAGTGGTTTAGTCCAAATTTTTCTGAAGAGACATGATCTTTATATGATGAACAGATTTAATTTAAGCTTTTATTGACATAAATGTACAATAATTATCTATTAATAATAAATTGAAATTAGACTACATTGGTCGCGTTATATGTGTTTGATACACTAAAAAGTACAGATTCATAAGAGTAATTTGTTTGGGACTCAACATTGGTCAAGCTGTATGTGTTTGATTCACTTAAAAAGCTAATGTTTGATTCCTGAATGAGTGACTCTTATAAATAATCTCTTTTCAGTGAATCAAACACATTCAGCACATCCAATGTAATTTGATTAAAAAAAAAAAGACTCTAATGAATTGTCTCTTTTCAGTGAATCAGACACACACAGTGTGACCAATGTAGTCTGATTCCTGAACAAATGACTCTATTGAATCGTCTCTTTTTATTGAATCAAACATATCCACAGCGTAAACAATGTTTGATTCACAAAAAAGTGCAGATTCATGGGAGTCATTAGGAATCAGACTACACTGGTCACACTGTGTGTGAAAGTGATATGTGAACACACACACACACTGCAAACCGTGGACACACACCCGGAGCAGAGGGCAGCCATTTTGCGGTTGCGCCCGGGGAGCGATTGGGGGTTAGGTGCCTCGCTCAAGTGCACTTAAGTCATTTCCTGCTGGTATTGAGAATCAAACCTGCAACCTTTGGGTTACCAGTCTGACTCTAACCATTAGGCCACGACTGCTCATGCACTGTGTGCATTTGATTCACTGAAAATAACCATTTCATAAGAGTCATTTGTTTAGGAATCATATTAAATTTGTTGTGCTGAATGTGTTTGATTCACTGAAAAGAACCATTTCATAAGAGTCATTTGTTTAGGAATCATATTAAATTTGTTGTGCTGAATGTGTTTGATTCACTGAAAAGAACCATTTCATAAGAGTCATTTGTTTAGGAATCATATTAAATTTGTTGTGCTGAATGTGTTTGATTCACTGAAAAGAACCATTTCATAAGAGTCATTTGTTTAGGAATCGGATTAAATTTGTTGTGCTGAATGTGTTTGATTCACTGAAAAGAGCTGATTTATAGTTAATGTGTTCTGGAATCGGATTACATTGGTTGTGTTGCATGTTTCAGATTTTTGAGATTTTAAAGAATTAACGTTAAAATGTTCGTTACCTGTCAACCGGTTTCCATTCCAGCAACTCCTGAAGAACGGCGAGGCGATGAACTGTCCAAAATGTCAGGTGATCGTCCAGAAGAAAGACGGCTGTGACTGGATCTGTTGTCTGATGTGTAAGACCGAGATCTGCTGGGTGACTAAACAAGCCCGATGGGGACCAAAGGTCGGACACCAAACTACATGATTCATTCGTTCAGTGATTCACAAGCATCAGATATGGTTAACCTAGACCTGGTTTTGACTCCTCAGGGTACCGGAGACACGTCGGGTGGTTGCAGATGTCGAGCCAACGGAGTCCTCTGCCATCCGCAGTGCCAGAACTGCCACTGAACACTGGCGGCATATCTGAACGCTGCTTCTTCAACAAGCAAAAACCTGCGCTACAGTAAAACAACACTTACGAAACTCCTTAAAATAATCCAGGTGAGGTTAATGTGCCGCAGTTGTGGTTGTACCTTTAAAACGTTCACTTTCTCTAGTCATATCACTGGCACATCAATCAGATTTAACGATATGTTCCAGGACTAAAGATTCAGAACGTGTTTACAAAATTAAATGTATCTGAGCTTTTATAGGATGAAAAAGTGACATTTTTAAAAATGCTTTAATTGTGTTTAATCACTACTATTTTCTGGCGACTTGATGCTCTGGGACTTTGTGCAATGCTATTGTAAGAGAAAAGACTTCTTATTGTTGTATCTTGATTTTTTGTTTATAATCCAAAGATGTTTTGTTGTAAAATCGTAGTAGAACATGCAATATGGCATGATGAAGGAATAAATCAAACTGTTAAAAAAAAAAAAAAAACGACACATTGAAGATTAACTCAAATTCACAACAAATGCATAAAATGGAGTGGATTGTAATCAAATTATATATATATAAAAAAGAAAAACCCTCAATTGTCATAATTATTGATATATCAATTAAAAATGAAAATAAAGTTGTAATATAATTTTCAGAATACAGGTTTTTCCTCATATTGCTATTTAAAAAAAAAAAAAAACATGTCAAAGCATTATCATTCTGTTCTCTTTTGTTTACAATAGATTCAATAAAGCTGGTATACAAAATAATGGAGCCAATTCACATGATTTTTTGATCTCCTTAAAGGCACACTATGCAAGATTTGTACCTTAATATAACAGCTTTGAAATCATTTCGATGGTAAACGAACTTGTAGTAATCGTGGCAGAGTCGACGAAGAAAACGAAGAAAGCGCGGTCGGAAGAGTCAAGGAAAAGAAAACGAGAAACGTATTTACGACAGTAACGTTAAATACAAGAACTCCACAGCGACTCTAGGGGGCGCTGTTTGACAAAAACGGAAACTGCATAGTGTGCCTTTAATATGTTGAATTTATCCAAATGAACAAATCTCTTCTACACAGATCGTTTTACTTTTCATTTTATTGAAACATATTTAGCAACATGGTCAAATGTGAGACATTAACTTCAGCGAACCAGAGACAACTTATAACAATCTCTCAAAGTGCAAACAAATAAGAAAGAAGCATGTTCTTTAGTGCAAAATTAATGCAAAATCAAAGCAGTGATTATGTAGTCATACAGTAGTATTGTGTGGATGGCAGCATGTTATTTTAATAAATCATGATTCAGCAATATAAGAATAATGGAAAATATCCACTTGGATGTTACTCTAAGCTTAGATGTTAAGTGGAAACGATCAGTTGTGAACAGCATTTAAAAAATAAAAATAACAAATGTGCCATGATTCAACACTTACCTGGAGTTAAATTACAGAAACTACTTTAAGTATTTCACGTTTATCATTTACACACTCCAGAATATCTCAAGTTTGTTGATCAGCTTAAGTTACTTAAGTGGTTTCAATTCCAGCTCTGAGATTCATGAAAAATGTACGTTATGTACCAAGATTAGCACTTATCACTAAAAAAAATTATAATACTGCAATTAAGGTGATTTGGAGAAGAAAAAACTGAAATGTAGTGAAAAAATTAACTTCAGAAACATTAACATAGAAATTGTGAACATAATAAAATGACTCTTCATTCACTGCTGTTTTATAATTGCTTCTTACCTAAGATTTTACGTACTCAAAACTAATTCGATTCCTTCCAATAAGGGGCCCTGAACCAAATAAATTTCTAATTCTATGAACAGGGGCTCTAAAATATTTTGGTCTCAATAGATATATATATATTTTTAAATAAAACACATAGCAGCTCAATCATGAAACACAAGTAAAGCAAATTTCTGCATAGATCATTTGTAATGTAATTTTTTGGGAAATTTACATAAGAATGACTTTACAAACAATGTATATCAACCGTTTTTGTTTGAATGTTGTTTCTGTACATGAATTTCAGAACAAAAACTTTACATACTTTGCTTGTAAAAGCAAAATGTAAATTGCCGCAAAATGGATGGTTTTACAAAGGACTTGTACAACATTCATTAAAGCATAATTGCGTAAACTCTTGTATTCACTTCACTTTGACATTTTATAGAAAAATAGTTTGATAAATGTGAATGTTTTTGTAGATGAATTTCAAAACAAAAGAAATCTCTTAAACTATCGTTATGTACACGGTTCATAAAAGCATTTTTACATAAACTGTTGCATTAACTTTAGTGTGAAAATTTACGTAAAAATGTATTTACGAACAATGTACATGAATGCTTTTTTGTGCATTCATTTCAAAACAAAAACTCCCTTAAAATATTCTGTACATAGTTCATAAAATAAGTCTTAAGTAAATTGTTGTAGTGAATTTAGTCTGAAAATTTACGTAAAAACACATGTATACATACATATTTTGTACATGAATTTGAAAACAAAAACTATGATTACTAAATTGTTACATTCAATTCAGTCACAGTTTACATACAAATTGTATTACGAGCAAGGTACATGAATGTCATAAATTACGTTAGTTATGTGCATAGCTCGTAAAATCATCCTTATGTAAATTTTCGCATTGAATTGAATGCCACAATTAAGCAATTACGTTTTTTTTTGTTTTAAAGGTTCATGTACATTGTTAGTAAAACAATTTTTATGTAAATTATCACACTGAATTGAATTCAACAATGTAATGATAGTTTAAGTGAGATTTTGTTTTGAAATTCACATGTGAAACTTGTATATTGTATGCAAAACAAAGTTTTAGTTTTGACAAAGCCGTCGCATTTAAGCGAATGCAACAATTTACAAAACCATCTACATAATGATTGAGTTTAAATTCATGCACAAAAACAAAAATGTACATTGTTTGTCAAGGTATTCTTACTGTGTGTAAATTTCCGCATTGAATTGAATGAGACAATTTAAGTAAAAATAGCTTGACAATCAATGTACATTTTGGTTGTTTTTAGATGAATTTCAAATGTATATACATTTTTGAAACAAAAACAAACTATTATTACTAAATTATTGCATTTGATTAAAAATTTCCATAAAAATTGGTTTACGATCAATGTAAATGAACTTTCGAAAAAGAAGAACTAATTACAAAATTGTTTAATTTAATTTGACAATTTACATAAAAATTGTTGTATGACCAATGTACATGAATGCTGTTGCACATGAATTTCAATTATTCGTAAAAGCATTCTTATGTAAAAAGTCTGACGTCTACAGATGATTTACACAAAAATGTGCACAGATCGTGTTTCATGAATGAGCCGTGGAGTGTACATACCTCTACTGTACATTTATCTCGACACAATGATTGACGTTCTTGTGGATCCAGGAAACATTTTCCTTTCATTTCAGACTCTAGGGAAAAAAAACTTGTTTAATTAGAATAACCATACGCACAATATTTTATTCATTAGTCTGACTCGTATATAAATACAAAAAAGAAAAAAAAGAAAGGCGAAATAACAAACATTCAGTCCTCAAATTGAGACGCTGTTATTGTGTGCTGTCGATTGGCTTCTTCACGGGAAGAGTAAGTCTAGCTTAGGAGCCCATTCCAGGGCAGAGTTTACCACGGCTAAAGCTGCGGCCCCCAACGCCACAGTCAAACCCATGACCGCTAGCCTCATGAAGCGGCGTCCCGTGGTTTGCACGACGGCTACGGTGCTGCGCTGGGCCTCCAGCGTGCGCTTCTGCTGCTCCATCCGTCTCTGCCGGAGAACCGTGTCCGGGCGCTGCTGCGTCGACGCCAGCTCAAAGTCTTTGAAGGTGGAGACGGCGGTTCTGGACAGAGAGAATGGTTTGTGAGATATTTGTTGCTGTGAGAAACCCCTTCAGAGCAAGGCTGATAGACTCACTGCTGACTGCGCTCTCTGGCCAGCTCAGACGGAGGGAACTGAACGAACAGATCTCCCGCGCGGCTGATCAGAGTCTCGTACGGCAGGTCCTGTGGGATTCGGGACAGGAGATGGTGCATCATGGCCATGTCACACTCACAGTCCAGCACCTCCTCCTCTCGATGCAGCACGATCTGCAGGAAGAAAACAACGCTGGATACCAGGAGAATTACACAGGACACAAGGACAACCAATGAATGTGAGAGAATTTCTTTGCTGTTGTGTGTTTGGATTTCTATTGAATCTTACAGCTTGGGTTTTAATAGTAGTATTAATATACTCTAAAAATGTACATTAAAAATTAACTAGAAAAATATTAATTAGAATAATTTTTTT
Source organism: Leuciscus leuciscus (assembly GCF_965113295.1). Lineage (NCBI taxonomy): Eukaryota > Metazoa > Chordata > Actinopteri > Cypriniformes > Leuciscidae > Leuciscus > Leuciscus leuciscus. Next base: position 22,588,952 of record NC_138739.1, on the reverse strand, counting down.
TTTTTTATTACGATAATAAAAATGAGATTTTTACTATATTAAATACAATACAATATGTGATCGATACAATAATAAGAAATACAATTTTTTTTTCATCATGGTAATGAGTATCTATGGTACGTTAATAAAAATGTTTGTTTTTTGCTGCATTATGATAATGACAATTAGATGTTTTTTATTATGGTAATGACATTTTTTATGTATTAAATAACATCCCATTTTATGTAATGGTAATGACAATAACATTTTTGCAATTTTTTATGTTTTTCAAAATATTAAATAATATAAAATTGCATTATGGTAATGACTATTGGATTTAGTATATATATATATATATATTGGATATCTAATTGTATGGCATGGTAAAGACAATGACATTTTTTGCATTATGGTAATAATCTTTTTTTATTTTTTAAATAATATCTAATTGCATTATGGCAATGACTTAGATTTTTTTTAAAATATATTAATTAATATCCAACTGTATGGCATGGTAATGACAATGAGATTTTTTTTGTATTATGGTAATACATATTTTTCTAAATATTCCATTTTATGTTACGTAATCACAATGAATTTTTTTAAATATTAAATAACAATGATTTTATTTTGCATTATGCTATTGACAATGATTTTTTTTTTTTTTTTTTATAATATCTTGTTAATGTTATGGTAATGTCAATGCTTTTTAAATTATTAAATAATATCCTGTTTTATGTCACAGTAATGATGAGAATTTTCTACCCTTGACATTAAAGAAAATTCATTTAACTTTTTTTTACATTACAGTAGGTCACTAACAATTAGGTGGAAAATGAAATAATAATAATAATCAAATTAATGTCACAATGCACAAAATCTTAATGGTCCTAAGAATAGGCTTAATTTCTTTTATACAAAATATAATTTTTTTTCTTTTTAAAACTACTCCATAGTCTATTAGTATTTAGTTACCATACATCAAAACTCCATGTCTGGAAGTTTAGGCAGACTGCAGATTCTGAACACAGTACTTTATTGTTCATCACGACATGAGAGAATGTGTCAATTATTTATTCAGACTCAACAACACGGCCTAAAAATAGCTGCTAATGCGGTGGCAGTGAAACTGCTGACCCATTTCTGCTGAATATCAGAAACCAGAGACTCAGAAGAGGGTTTTGATGATGACAAAGAGTCAAACAAACGCAAACGTACCACAGCAGCAAAGTATATAGGCATGAGGGGATGGCAGGCCAGGAAGAAGTCGTACAACCGGACAACATGGCGGAAATCTGACAGCACGTGTCCGAACCATGTGATGAGCCAGCTGAGGGCGAAAATCGTGCCCACTTCAGCTCTGTTGAGAAAATAAAGATGCTTATCTCAAACTACTCATGTGAATAAAGAACATCGCTCATCATTCTTTCACATGGTACATAATGATGACCAAACAGGATCAATCAAACCATTGTGCTTCAGCACAAACATACAAAGCAAACATAAAAAGCAAACAAAAAGGGGCGTATACTCACTGCTGCATGAAGTCGTACACTTCAGGGTTCACTCTCTCGATGATGGGCATCAGGTAGTTCAAGATGTGTTTGGTGTTGTCCATAGTGGGGTCCATAAAGTCCCTGAAATGCAAGTTAGATGCATGAACAATATCTATTTAGACATTAAAACAAAAAAGGTAACACTTTACAATCAGGTTTCATTAGTTAACTACTTTAGTTAACAATACTTCTACAGTATTTATTCATCTTTGCTAATGCTAATTTTGACATTTGCTAATACATTATTAAAATCAAAGGTTGTATTTGTTAACATCAGTTAACGCACTGTGAACTAACATGAACAATCAATGAACAACTATATTTTTTAATAACTAACATTAACAAAGATTAGTAAATACTGTAACAAATGTATTGCTCATTGTTAGTTCATGTTAGTTAATACATTAACTAATGTTAACAAATGAAACCTTATTGTAAAGTGTTACCAAAAAAAAGCTGTTTTAAGAAGATGTTTTACCTTACTATAATACAGCAACTGAAGTAATATTTTGTTCCCTTTATTTTCAGCATAAATTAGGGCACATTCAAGAAATGTATAAATAAAAGATGTATATTAATATTTTAAAGTTTAAATAATAATATTAATATGCTTCTCACTGAGAATGAGATTTTTTTTGTAGGAGGGAATTGAGCTTGATTATCTTTAACCGAAATAAATGTAAAAATAAATATTTTACAATTTAAATAATAATGAATATAATTCACTTATTTAATAATAATAATAATAATGATAATATATTTTTACATTAGTGATGAGAATGAGATTTTTTGTTGGAGGAAATTGCACTTAATATTTAATTAATAAAGATTATTATATAGAATATTTAATGTAACATTTAAATAATAATGAATATATTTAAATTACATATAACAAAATATATGTAGACAATATTTAAGAATAAATAATAATATTTTCACATTACAGTTTTGAGAATGAAATTTTTGTGAGAGGGAATTGCACTTAATTATATTGAACAATGTCAGAATGCAAAACAATTGGCAAAAAATTATATATATATATATATAAATATATATATATATATATGTCCCAGACAGGTTCTGGACCCGTTTCTTTTCTGTTCCTGGCCCACCTGAGATGGTGAGTGGAGAGTTTCTCCACCAGGGCAGTGGCGAGTCGTTCCCCGAGCACCAGCAGGAAGGTCACCACGATGTCATGGTAACCCTGATAATAGTGCAGCTGAGGGTTTTTCACGAGCACCCGCAGAATAATATCAGTCAGCTCCTCCTGAAGTCCCTCCCGCTGCTCGTCTGGCATCCCTGCGTCCATTAAACACATTAAAGCAGTTTAGACATGTACAGAGACCAGCTCCAGATCCGGAAGAAGCAGCGCTCACCTGGAGGGAAGCGTCTGAGGGATCTCTGGACGTCCAGAAGCACTTGGTTGAAGTCCTTGTTGTTGTCTCGATCCACCGTCTCTGAAGAATGAAAACTTGATTTACATCTGCAAGGCTTTCGGAAAGTGAATTCCCTCGGATGTCCTAAGTGTTCGGTCTTACCTAGTTGCTCAGGTATGTTGTCTACAGACACGTTGAGCAGCCTGGGCCACACCTGCCGGCGGATCTCATCGGTCAGAAGACCTCCTTCACTGATGGCCATGCGCCTCAGAGCGGGCACGTCCACGGGCGTCATGTTCAGGGCCTGCGTGATCTCCGCCATCTTCCTCTTCCGTCGGGACTCGCCATCTGCAGACATGAAGACTGGAGTCAGCGGCTGAATACTGCGTTACCTCCTACAGCACTGACTTATTGTGCTTCAGCACAAGAGTTTACTGGAAATGAACAAGTTGACTAAGATCTTTACCCTTTCTCCTTCTTTTGCGCAAGTCTTTTTGACACAACAGCCATTCCCCAGAGGGACAGTAAGATTAAAAGGCTTTTTTTTAACTACTTTAGTCTGGCTTACAAAATACACTCACGTCCCAAACATATGAAGCAGTCTGCTTTTGTGAAACATATTTTTAGAGAGCATAGTCTATTATGCCACATGTTTGGGTATGATGAATAATATTATATATGTGACCCTGGACCACAAAATCAGTCTTATGTGTATTTTTTTTTAAATTGAGATTTATACATCATCTGAAAGCTGAATACATAATATTTCCATTGATATTAGGTTTGTTAGGATATGACAATATTTGGCGTAGATACAACTATTTTAACATCTGGAAACTGAGGGTGCAGAAAAATCTAAATATTGAGAAAATCGCCTTTAAAGTTGTCCATTTCTATAGGCGATTGTGCTGCATCCACTCACAAAAATATTTTTTTTATATATTTAAGGTGGGAAATTTACTAAATATCTTCATGGATCATGATCTTTACTTAATATCCTTATGATTTTTGGCATAAAAGAAAAATCGATAATTTTTACCCATACAATGTTTTGTTGGCTATTGCCACAAATATACCCGTGCTACTTAAGACTGGTTTTGTGATCCAGGGTCACATATATATAATATGTATAATGTTATGACTACGTACTTAAGATATGAAATAATGAGCACAAGATCTGTAAATACAAAAGATAAGTCACAGGACACTCCCACAGGAAAACAATTAGATGTATTTAAAGGATTATGAGGCAGAAATAAATTATTAACACACCCAAAGAAAATTATATTTTTTTATATACAGTAGTCAACATTTGAAGTGGATCAAAACCTTTCATCAAAGTTATACATGAATTTTGAAATTCAAAGTTCAATACCGTGAACTTTTTTGATCCACTTCAAACGTTGACTAGTGTATATATATATAGGCCTATATCTCATACTCTAAATATTCTTATATCTATCAGACAAATACACATATGAATAATTTATATATCAACATATTTATGTATTGATCCATCTCTATATATAGATAGACAGTATGATAGATAGATAGATAGATAGAGCAACAGTATGATAGATAGATAGATAGATAGAGCAACAGTATGATAGATAGATAGATAGATAGATAGATAGATAGATAGAGCAACAGTATGTTAGATAGATAGATGGATAGATTGACAGTGTGATAGATAGATAGAGCGACAGATAGATAGATAGATAGATAGATAGATAGATAGATAGATAGATAGATAGATGATAGATTGACATTGTGATAGATAGTATGATAGATTGACAGTGTGATAGACAGATAGATATAGATAGATAGATAGAATGATAGAGCGACAGTATGATAGACAGACAGTATGGTAGATAGATAGATAGATAGATAGATAGATAGATAGATAGATAGATAGATAGATAGATAGATAGATAGAGCGACAGTATGTTAGATAGATGATAGATTGACAGTGTGATAGACAGATAGATATAGATAGATAGATAGAATGATAGAGCGACAGTATGATAGACAGACAGTATGGTAGATAGATAGATAGATAGATAGATAGATAGATAGATAGTATGTTAGATAGATGATAGATTGACAGTGTGATAGACAGATAGATATAGATAGATAGAATGATAGAGCGACAGTATGATAGATAGACAGTATGGTAGATAGATAGATAGATAGATAGAGCGACAGTATGTTAGATAGATAGATGGATAGATTGATAGAGTGACCGTATGATAGACAGTATGATAGATAGATAGATAGATAGATAGATAATCCATTTCCATACTCCCATATTTTCTATCTCGTAACATAAATACAAAACTCTAAAATTAGTTTAGTAAAAACTGTAATATTGAAACGAGCATTCATCTTTTATCGCCAGTTAAAGCAGTAAGAGCTCCCATCATGTCATAAATGAACACACTTCTATAAAACACACTTCTATAAAACACACCTTGTTTTCCGAGTCCATTGAGCGAGGAAGAAGCTCCGACACTGCGTGACTTCTTCATCCTGTCGCTAATGTCTGTCCCTTTCCTCGGGTTCAAGTCCAGCTAGCAGCTACATCATTTTATTTCAATGCAATGCGAACAGCTGATGGGCTTTTCCTTTAGCTTGACAGCTAACCTACAGGCCACATCATCTCGTTAGCTGTGTAAACGCATGTCGAATGAAAAGCATATGTCTCTTCGGTCTTTTTTACTCATGTCAAGGGTTTTAAATCAGTGCGTTCCGCCGAACCGACCGGGACCTCGGAGTCTCTTTTGTGTCATTTCATGATGTGAACCGCTTCAGAAGCTCCAGCTGTAGTATCATCTGGGTTAATGTTTACGTGTGAGTGAAGGATTATGGGAGTTGTAGTTTTATTGGCAAAAGGAGGGGTCCTAGCAACCATTCAAAATTAAAGTCCAAGATAATAAAACAAAAAAAACAAAGACAAAAAAAATATTTCCGTTTGTTTTTTCTTGTAGACTGTAAAAGGGTTTTATTTGTTTTTGTCCTACCCCCTAGAAACTGTCTGTAACACACATGGAAATACATGTTCATTAAAAAATAAAATGAATTGATGATGTACACATTTCATGATTCAATTTTTTTTTAAATGACGTTTCTATCAATCATTCAAGAATAGTCAACGCTAATTGGTCAGTTTGTTAGATCTGTGATCAAAAATAAATAAAAAAAAGTTTAACGAAACGTTTATTTTGAAATGGCGTTTTAAAATACTCTCATGCATTTTTGACCATCCGCGCTTTCCGTATGTTTTCACTCAGAGCTATCTGTCATGTGAGTCCAGTGATTGCCAAAACATTGAGAGAAAATTAACTTTATCCAATCAACATTTTTCGTTTTCTGTTACATTAAATAGCCAAAATGCTTTCCCGCTTATTAAAAGAACACCAAACGAAACAAAACGAAAGGAAAGAGTTGCAAGGTATGTGCTTCTGTAGATCTCTACCGACTAGCTTTAGTTTACAGGCCTTTTTGTATAACTCGGATGTATACTTGTCTGTTTTATTGTAATGTATTTAAGAAAAGATGGAGATAATTGACAATTAATGTTCACTTGATCCGCAAATTCTAGCTTGCACTCATCTAGTCGCTGAAATGTGCTTTTATTTGAATCCTTATTTATACTATTTCATGGATGGAGTATCATTTATGGAAAAAATGCAAGTTTAATTTGATTTAATAACTGTAGATTTAAACACTTTTAATTTATTTAAATTGCATTAAAATACGTCTAACAATACAGAAATAAGTACACAAAAATAAATAGCTGCTGCTAAATTGTTACAAAACAAGTGTTGTAAAATAAAAAGAAATTAATAATAAAACTTTGATTAAAAAAAAAAAAATCACTTTGTTTAAAAAAAAAACCTATACGTTAAGTGTGTCATACAGTACTTGGTCAAATGATAAAACACTTGTATACTGTACAGAGAGACGAAGACGAGAGGCCATAACAGCTGCAACATGTTTAACAGAAGCCCTGGTGGATCATCTAAATGTGGGGTGAGTCCGATACATTTTATATGTTTGTAAAGGTGTTATTTAATGCACAGGATTATACGGTCAGTTCATGTGATCACTGCGGTCATAATCCAAGACTTTGTGCCGATGTTATGACGAAACTGTGCAAAAGCAGCTTGAAACCGCACGGTTGGATGCAACAGAGCATTGTTCTCCCAACAGCCGACTTCATGAAAACGAGTATAATTGGTCGTGGGAAGTTACGAGGTGGAACTCATGTTTACGACGTCAGGCGACTTCACATCACTTGCAAGATGGCGGTAACTTCTCTTCAAGGGTTAGTTCGTTCACCCAAAAATGAATTTACTCACCCTCAAGCCATCCTAGGTGTATATGATTTTCTCATTTAAGCCAAACACAATTGGAGTTATATTGAAAAATATCCTGGCTCTTTTCAGCTTTATAATGGGAGTGAATGGTAACAGATTTTGAAGCCCAAAAAAGGGCATCCATCCATCATAAAAGTAATCCATATTGCTCAAGGGTCACCGTGATTTTGCCAAGTAAGACATGTTCCTGGATCAACATATTTTGTTGATCCTGGAATAACATTTTTGTCCCAAAATTTAGTCCTTACCCTATCCCTACTCCTAAACCTAACCCTACCCATACGTTTTCCCTAAAATAAGAGGGAAATGATAGGTGAATAACACTGATGTCGAAGCACCTCACCCTGGTTCTAAGCCTAAACTTGACATAAACTGTAAACTTGTCCCTCAAATCTGATTGGTTGATTGGAAAGTTGTTCCAGGATCAACAAAGATGTTGATCCAGGAACATGTGGTACTTGGTGAAATCACGTTCACCATTGCTCAAGGGGGTAATAAAGGCCTTCTGAAGCAATGCGTTTTTGTAATAAAAATATCCATATTTATAACTTTATGAACTATATTCACTAGCTTCTGGTAATGGCCATACGCAAGTCTAGTTCCGATGGGAGAGTAACCTATGTATTTTCCTATGTATATTTATCTGTTTCACATTCTCAGACTCATAATTATGCATTTTTATGGCAACATTATCAATTGAATCTGCAGCGTTCAGGTGGTACAAGTCAGAGCTCAGTTGTAATTATGAGTTCTACGAAATCTGAACACTTTTTGCAAGTCGTAATTAAGACATCACCTAAAAAAATTTTTCACAAAATAAATCTTTCGTGTAACTAGCGTAGAGATGTATGAAGCACGGCTCGCACAGAAGTGGCTTTCAAACCAATCAGCTTTCTGTTGGTCAGCCTGCCGATTTCTGTTGAAACTTCCGATCGCGCAAGTGACTGGATTTCGCCTGCAGATTTTCGTCAAACAACGGTAAATGTGTGCACGAATTTTAAGACATTGTAATATCTCAGAATCTTTGCTCAGGGTGGCGCAGGCCTACGTCAATCAGCGCAAGCTGGACCATGAGGTGAAGACGCTGCAGGTTCAGGCCAGTCAGTTCTCCAAGCAGACGGCCCAGTGGATCAGCATGGTGGAGAACTTCAACCAGGCCTTAAAAGTACACCAGCTTTTTTATATAGCGATTCTTGTTCTTCACAATTTAGTGTTGCAGTGAAATTTGCAGGTTTCATGACCGATTATTCTTTTACAGGAAATCGGAGACGTGGAGAACTGGGCGAGAAGTATCGAGATGGACATGCGGACGATCGCGACAGCTCTAGAGTACGTGCATAAAGGCTCGGCTCAGCCCGCGTCCTCATGAGCGGATGGTTCTGGTGGCCCAAAATGGACTGAAACTCAAAGGCTTTTCCTCCGACTGTTGGAGAAACTTGGACACTGTTGTTTGAGACATTTGTGTCTCATTTATTCTAGTAAAGAACTGCTGGAATAGCTGTTTATTTAGAATTTGGTTCATTTTTTTTATTTTAGTTGTATATATTATCAATGTGCTTGCTTGCGTAATAAAAACAAATACCTGTTGTGCTATAACTGCGTTGGAGCATGTTATTGCATTTAAGGTCACATTTTATCCTCACAATATCTGGGATTCACCTGTTAAGATTCGCTTTCTTGCTTCTCACTCCAAACATTTGGCAAGTGTTTTCCATTCAGCCTCAGTAAGTATAGTTTAGGATTACAGACTTGCCCTGTTCTTTTATAGACGTAACAGGGAGCTAAAATAGATTTTACACGTTTTGTGGGATTTCACGGTTTTTCCCATTTTAAGTGGGGTATGCAGTGTGATTCTACATAATCCACATTTCTACAATAAGGTCTCTCAGCCTCATAGGATTAACTTTATTTATGTAAGGAGAAAAAGTAAAACGTAAAACAAAGTGCGGCTGTTTTAAGTCCACAACATGCCAGGCTTCACTTGAGTTTTCCGATTGTGTCGAGCCTTCAAATCAATTTTTACTGTGATTTTTAGGCATATAAAGTAAAAGTTCCAAACCTGTATGAATTTCTTTCTTCTGTTGAACACAAAGGAAGATAGTTTGAAGAATGTCAGTAACCGGAAAGTTGATGTGCCCCATTGACTTCCATAGTATTTTCCCCCCATAACATGGAAGTCAATGGGGACCAGCAACTGTTTGGTTACTAACATTCTTCAAAATATCTTCCTTTGTGTTCAACAGAAGATAGAAATTCATACAGGTTTGATGACAGAGTTTAAATTTTTTGGGTGAACTATCCCTTTAACTGATATGAGGTCATAAAAACATCATCTCTAATAATTTGACCAAAAATAGAAATAGTTTAAATCTGTTGCAGACAAAAATGTCACAATGTCACATCATTGGACGCTCCTGTCAATGCTTGAAATTTCCTGTCAACCACCCAAGAACTAATACGATCAACCTAAATATAGTTAGAATTGGCATGATTCTCCTTAAAAGTTCCTCCCAGCTATTTAGGGATCACATTTACACAAGCACACAAATGGCCAAACAGCAATACACTGAGATTGGAGATTAGAAATTGTGGCCCTGTCTTAGAGGATTAGCTTTAGGGATAAATCTCATTCGCAAACCCACTTCAGATCACTCACCATACATGTTCAGGACCTGCAGCTCCCGAGCCAAGAAGGGAAAAGGTAAGTTTGATAATTGATTACTTTAACTGATAGCAGAGTTACTTATTTGTTTCTTCAGTTGATGTTTTTAACAATCAGATGTGTATTAGCATTTATTTAAATGTGCACTGTAAAATGTTTTGCTGCAATTAGTTATAACAACTTAAAATTTGAGATAACTTGCATATCTAACTAAACTTAATATTTTAAGTCAAGCACAAACACATACTTTTTTAAGTTGAAACAACACATTATTTCTTATTCTATATTGAATATAAGTTGTGATGAATAATCACAATCATTTTTCACAGAGTGAATTAAGTATTCGTTTAGAGGAAAAGCAAAGTAATTGGCTTCAGATTCACTTAAAATTACAGACTAAGCATTTTTACTAAAGAACAATTTTGAATTATTAATCAGGCTAATTAGAGTAATTATATAATGTCATGATTTATGAAAAACAGTTACTTCTATATGGGACTTCAGTTTCACACTAAGGTATGATTGGTTTAGAAGTTTTTGTATTTTAGTAGTTCTATTATATTTAGTAATTTCATGTCATTATCATCTGATCAACAATTGTAAAATATCAGAAGGCACATTTATAAACTGCCTTATAAAAGCCCTGTTTGTTTGATCATTAATAGTGTACATGTGTATAGAAGCTTAAGTCTTCTCTATGGTTGGTTTTGTCCTCTTGGTTGTGCCATAGCACGCAGATGAATCCTCAACCTTTCTCTTTGCTAATTAGTCCTTGAAGCTAATAGGTTTTGCATTGTGAGAAGCTTAAAGTGCTTCTGTGTTGCTGGATTTTCCATTTTTTTCATACACAACCGATCTCAGCATTCTCTAAACCTCTACGTTGATTCCAAAGTCTCCCTTTGTTTCATAAGAGCCTTAGCTCAAGATTTCTCATGTGTTGTGTCACGAGTCAATAACGTTCAATAAGCCTCCGAAAAACATGTTACGTCATTTTAGCACACAAGTCTTACTATTTATGAGTAGTTTTGTTGGAAGAATTAAAAGAACGCAGTTTTTTGTAGTAGTTAATCAGCTCAAACTGATTTTTACAAACATTTTACCAGATTTACATTGATTGATTCATGGTTCTTCAACTCCAAATCAACTGAAGTTGATAGAAGAGGATGTGGATGTGATGACGATTTCTACAAATTAGCCATATTTGATACTAATAAAATATTCAGAACATTGTAGACAAGTAGAATATTTGAGAAGTTCCTATATGCAATAGGTTTTTAAACTGAATGGTCTCTGTTGGATTATGGTGCCATTTGTGGTGATTAAAGGAATTGCACCCTGACGCTTCCTGCACTAATTACACCTGCACTATTGTGTTTTTTGTCTTTTACGTCACTGGCATTCTCCCAAAAAGCAATTGTTTACAAAACATCTTCACAGAATCACTCAGGAGGCAAAAACGATGTTTGAGTTCTTGAGGTAAGAACGTGTCTGATTACTATCAAAACACAAGCAAATAAACCAACAGAACTATAAAGAATTTGTATGCATTTTGTTTATACTCATATGTTTGCAGTACCGATTGTTCGTGGACGTGCGGCTTGAGTGCGTTTGTGGTGCTGTGGGTTCTGGTGTGGTTCTACCGGGACAACCTTGAGATTTCCAAGGTCTCAGAGAAGCACGTCTTTGTGACCGGTTGTGACTCTGGTTTCGGACACCTACTGTGTAAACGCCTGGACAAACGTGGTTTCCGCGTCCTAGCCGGGTGTCTCACGGAAAAGGGCGCGGATGATCTGAAGAGGGCGACGGGACCTTTCCTGAAGACCTGCATCTTGGACGTGACCAGCACGGCCAGCATTCAGAACGCTGTGGAATGGACCAAAAAAGAAGTTGGAGATAAAGGTGTGTTTCAGGTGAGACTATGAAATAAAGGTTTTAGAAACAAGTTTGACATCTTTGTTCATAACTTTCCAGGACTTTGGGGTTTGGTGAACAACGCCGGACGTGCTCTTCCAATGGGACCATCTGAGTGGATGAAAATCGAAGACTTTGAAAGCACGCTCAAAGTCAACATGACTGGCGTGATCGAGATGACCATGAACTTCTTCCCTCTTGTGAAAAAGGCCCGTGGAAGAGTGGTGAACGTGGCGTCAGTGTTGGGTAGAGTGGCTGCTAATGGCGGAGGTTATTGCATCTCGAAGTTCGCGGTGGAGAGCTTCTCTGACTGTCTCAGGTATCACACTTTAAAAGCAATGTTTCATCCACCTATTTTAGTGCACATTTTGGGATATAACAGAAAAATTCTAGATGGAAAAGCCAAGATGCGCATTCTAAGCTCAATTGAGGTGGGCAATTATTTAGCTGATAAGGAGATATGCACATAAACTACAATGGGAAACATATTTACTGAATAAATCCCTGACAGTGGGCCACTTTATTACACAGCATCTCAAATGTTGGTTTGGTCATTCTGAAATGCCTGAGCATATGTCTGTCATCAAAATGGTTGGGTACAATGGGTTTTTCCTTAAGGATATTTTGCGGTAGTTTCCCATGAAGTGATGATTTTCTGAACACATGAAATGGTACTTTAATCACAAAAGTTTTATGCGTTATTCCATTTTTGTGCATAAGCTAAATTTGCACCTTTGGATGGAACCATAGCCGGTGAAAGCCAACAAATTGTTTATGTGTTGGTTTCGACCTTCGACGTCACCACTACCTTCAGGAAACTTTTTTCATGTCATTTCAGGAGGGACATCCAGAATTTTGGGGTCAACGTGTGCATCATCGAACCCGGTTTCTTCAAGACGCAGGTGACCAGCTTGGATCCCATCGAAAGGGAACTTCATCGCCTCTGGGACCAACTGACCCCTGAAGTGAAAGAGAGTTATGGAGACAAATACTTGGATAAATGTATGTTATTTATGCAAACGATTACCATTTTCTCCATTTCTTCAAACATAGTCCATTTAGACGCTCTTTGTCTCTCCAGACATCAATATCCAGAGGCTGATCATGAACACCATATGCGATTCTGACCTCAGTAAAGTGACCAACTGCATGGAACACGCCCTGCTGGCCGCTCACCCAAGGACACGCTACAGTCCAGGCTGGGATGCCAAGCTCCTGTGGATCCCCTTGTCTTATATGCCTGCTTGCTTTGTAGATATTGCGCTGAAGCTGGTGATGCCAAAGCCAGCAAAAAGTGTCTAGATTTGGAGTGTGGTTAAAGATAATTTTAGGCTAGATACTTTTAACTCTTACCTTTGGTTCCCTTCAGATACACTGGAAGACGCTCTATTTTGGGGTCTAATTTTGTATATTTATGAACAATTATACAAAGTATATACACTGCCGGTCAAAAGTTTGGAATAATTACGTTTTTTTTTCCTCCAATCAAAAGAATAATAATTATTAATTATTCCAAACTTTTGACCTGTAGTGGTATTTCCTCACCAAGCCATTTATCTTATTTCTCAGTGGCATGTTCTTAAAGCTGCAGTCCGTAGTTTTTCCTCTTTGTCGCCATCTCTGTTCGAAATCTGCAATTGCAGTTATTTGCGGAATTATCAACTTTACGTGGGTTGTACATCGGCATGAAACAGCGCGGATGAATCCAAATTCCGCGCCGGTGTGGATTAGGTCATTCAGAATCACAGATTATACTTTTTGCGAGTATGACCAATATTAGAGTTTTCAACGGAAAATTACGTCTGAACAAGTAAGTAACATCCACTTTTATTCTGATCAACTAAGGGAAAAAAAAGCATTGCAGTAAATCGCGCTGATTAAATCTAACGATCGCTTATCATATCATGTCAAACCGTGCAAATCATAGAAGAGCAGTTATTCTGTACAAACAAATAACAATCATAGTGCTATGAAATAAACGGTGTAAGAACGAAATCCCTGTTATGCATAAACATGTTATAATATAACATAATATAAACATCTTATGACAGGAACATTTTCACTTTACTGATCTGATTCAGATCCAATACTTGACAACGGAGGAGGCGGGTTTGATTTTCTTGGAGTAGAGGTGAATTGCTCACTCTCATAGCTAGCACAAAATAATTAATATTTACCATAATAGCAAAACGAGAAAGGCACAACAAAGGAAACTCCGTAACTGTGTAAATTAAGCGAACAAGTGCGCTACTGTTACGTAATTGAACTATTGAAATGTCTTAGGCCTACCTGTCTAGAAAAAAAAAAAGTCTCTGCGTCCGTTTTGAACCCCTTTAAAACACGGAGTTCATGCCATCTTTCAAAAGCCCTGCTGATGTTTATCCTTGTTTTCGCATGGGCCCGGTTGCAGTCTCTTTGTTTCTCTAGCCACTCCGAAGTCCGAAGTCTTTTGGGTTTTACAACTGGTGAATCTCCAGTTATCACTGGTGATTGTCGTTTGAAACATTCTGGATCCACCATAAGTAAAAGTGCTGTGAGAAAAGGCTAAATCTACACCTCGAACATCCTCACGCAATATAGCCTACTAGCCGGGACTCGTTCTTTATGTGTACAGATGTGACGTAATGACGCAAAGACATGCTCGCATTTCCCACGGAAATCCACCAGTACCACTGGAATTAAAATCATTATTAAAAGCTAACCGATTTGAATCGAGCTAAGGCAAGCAGATAGTTTTGAACACTGGCTGGTTATGTTTTAAAAATAAATAAATATTTTGGATAATTTTTAACACAAAAAAGTTATGGACTGCAGCTTTAAGTGACATTTGCCTGAACTTGCCTTAAATGCAATTTGTGCCTGTTGGTCATCTACCGTAGATGTGTTGCTAGAGTGCCTCTGACTTTGACTTTTGGCATTATATTTGGATGAAACTGTCAGAGATATGCCTACTGGTTTGCTTAACTTGCCAAATTGTGGATATTTTAATGGAATAGGCCTAGTTCACATAACTGTATAAACATAATTTAATAAATGTTATAATAATATTTTCTGTGTATTGTCATCTGTCCACCACTTTCTTCCCAGAAAGGACAGCTTAAATCAGCATGGTTTGCTGGTTCTAGTTAGGCTAGGTGTTTTTCTTCAGTTGGTCAGAAATGATCTCCTATAGGCCTACTCACAGGTGAGTGGAGACAATTTAATTTATCAACAAATATTTCTTATGAGCAATGAACTTTTATTATTCATTAAACAGTTCACCACATGACGAATAAATCATTAAACTGTTATCCCTGAGGCGATTCTTGTTGGGCTAAAATTCTCAAACGTCGAGAGTGAGAACATTCAGATTCAGAAGATCGTTTGAATCGCTTTGTCCACGTCATTGTTCTTCTACGTTGCGATTATAAATAGGCTACATTTACTTCATATCTTATACATTTATATTATTTAATGCCCTGCTATCTTTTCTACTGGGGTAAACAGTTGTCAGAAGACGAAGACGGAGCTTTTTTTTTAGTTTTTTTTTTACCACAGTAGATCGTTTGAAGCGATTATTGTAGAATAGTCTATATTAATCTACGCTGATAAACATCTCAAAAAGTGCTGTCTCAGTATCATGAGATCACTTCGCCCCTCGAAGTGAATGTTATCCGTGACGGTGAACTTGTGTTGATAAAGTGCTTCTGGCGCTCACCGGATTCCACGCGCACCTGTTGACGCGACTCAAAACAAATCAGCCGCACGCGACTCTGGAGACCGTTATTTGCGACCAGTACTAGTTTGATTCCCCCTATTTACGCTTCAATTTTTTGATTTCTTTCTTATGCGATACAAGAAAATGATCTCTTTCAGGACCCTACGACTGCCTAATGTTGGAGTTATTGGCTTACTGGCGAAAGACGTGGCAAAAAGCAGTCCAGCGTGTCAGAATGTGGCGAGGAGGTCGTTCAATTTAACTTTTAACGCAGCCCGCGAATTTACAGCACCTGCATCCGTGGATAAACCTAAATCGAAAACGTGAGTCACTTTTAAAATGAATAAAAATGACTATTGTTATCAAATGTTTGATTAAAAAATAGAAAAGTAAGCTACAATTGTTTGGTGTAAGTGTGTGGAGGCTTAATCTTATTTCATTAAAGCAGAAATATGACCAATAAAAGTATATTCTCTGGACTGGAGGACATGCTTTTCTACACTATAACTGAAGGAGCGGAGAAAATTCCTGTATCTAATTTCATTGCTGTAAGTTCTTTAATTTACATACAGACTGAATCATATACAATACAGATAGACATTTTTGCACTAGCAGTTGTTAAAGTCTGCAAACTGAACATCACTGTATAAGGGCAACAGCTGGGAGTTGCCCCACACATTGACTCAGTAGCATGTTATGGGCTCAATTACCACCAACACCCTTACAGTGCATGTTCCCACTGAAATATGATTCGGTCATGGGAGGGCTGAGGTAAAACTCACACACGAAGACACGATTATCTAGACTTTGTGGTACTGTTGTGATGGGTTGTGTAATAATTTATACACAAGGTCAGTAAACACCCCCAGTACCTTCAGTTTAAATGACATTTGATGAACTTTGCATTAGATAAGTCTTAAATATCGAACTAAACTTAAGTTAACTAAACTTAATGTTTTAAGTCAAGCACGAGCACATACTTTTATAAGTTGAAACCTGTTTGATTTGTTTGATTTTTGTATAATTAGAGTAATCTTTATAACCATTACTGTTTAATTAAAGTTTGCACGACAAATTCAAGGATAGAACAGTATTTTCCCCATCTAACAGGCAGTGAAAAATACCGGCCTTCTGACCTCTGACCCCAGATTGCGCGACTGCATGGAAAAGATTCGTGAAGCTATCCGGGAATCAGCCGGTGAAGTCATGATGGACCGTGAGCTGTTTCGAAAGTAAGTACATTTCCTTTCCGGCAAAGTTAGACAAAAAATATCTGTGAATTTCCTGCATAAAGAGGAATATTTATCCAGACGAAGTTCTAGTTTCTAACATTTCCAACATTGTGACAGGTGTGCGGGTGGAAACATCGTTCTGCTGACTCTCGCTTTCAGACGGAAGTTTATCATTCCCGAATTTGAGGCTTTTGTTGGCATCATCAATCATATTTACCACACATCAAAACTGCAACATGATGGACATGTAAGAACTGCATTTTTAAATAATTTTTCCTCATTTATTTGTATAGTTGGACTCACTTAGAGTCTTTTGCAGGTTACAAAATACATTCCCCATCTCACCAAGTTTAGTCCTGATCTATGGGGCGTCTCTCTCTGCACAGTGGATGGCCAAAGGTAAATAGAAAAAGCTCTCAACTTTTCTGTAATATGAAGTTATGATTTTCAAATCAACTCTTTGAATTTCAGGCACTCAATGGGAGACACAAAGGTGCCGTTCTGCTTGCAGTCGTGTGTGAAGCCACTGGAATACGCCATCGCTGTGCACGAGCACGGCACGGAGAAAGTGCACCACTACGTGGGGAAGGAGCCCAGCGGATTCAAATTCAACAAACTCTCTCTGGATGAAGACGGTGGGTGAGGAAATGTCATAGATTATCATATAAACAACCTACAGATGTTCTTGATGTTGTGCAAAATGCAATAGATATCCACATATAGGCTACAGAAAATAGAGGAGTGTTGGGTGTAATGCATTACAATTACTGTAATTTACTGTAAAATAAGGGATTACTCTTAATTTGTTTAGTAATTTGATCACAGTTACTTCTGATGTAATTGCATTAAATACAAACAATTCAAAATAAAACAATAGTGGATTTAACATAAAAATGTAACGTCTAATGTTAAAATGTATGTTTTAATGTGACCTTCTCCCTTTAAATATTTTGCTCAGTTCAAGAATAATTTATGCAATTTTATGTTATTTATGTGAAAGAATTAAAAGAGCAGTTTCATGTCTATTGTTGAACTGGTCGAGGTTGATATACAGTAGGATTTAGAAATTAATTAGTAATAAGCAATACTTTTAGTAATCTAAGTAAAGTAATGTAATTACACTTTCAAAGATGTAATTAGTAGCTAGTAGTAATTCATTATTTTGTAACACTTTACAATAAGGTTTCAGTAGTTAGCATGAACCAAGAAGAAACAATACTTCTACAGCATTTATTAATCTTAATGTTAATTTCAATGCTTTCTAATACATTATTAAAATCAAAAGTTGTATTTGTTAACATTAGTTATGGCACTATGAAATAACATCAACAAACAATGAACGACTGTATTTTTAATTAACTAACATTAACAAAGATGAATAAATACTGTAAGAAATGTTGGTCATTGTTAGTTCACGTTGGATAATACATTTACTAATGTTAACAAATGAAACCTTATTATAAAGTGTTACCATTACGTTTTTAGAGTAATTTACACTGCCCATAAGAAAGAACTTACGAATGAGATTTCTTTAATATCTTGTTTCTGCTAGACAGCAATGAGAGTAAATGGAGAGCAGAATAACTTTTTGTTTCTGTGCTTCTAGAGAAATCAAATAAATAAATTTGGTAACACTTTATTTTACTGTGTATTTGTTGCACACGTTACATGTAGTTACTATAGTAATTACTATAAATTGTGCTTAATTATATGCAACTAATCTAAAACACACCCTAATAGTAAGTACATGTACTTAATTAATTTTACTCAGTACTTATATTAATAATTACACGTTAACACGGAAATCTTAAAATTAAAATGTTACCATAAATTCATATTAAATTAAATAATCTGTGAGCTGATGCTGGATTTCTGTTCTTAGATAAACCTCACAATCCCATGGTCAACGCTGGAGCGATTGTCATCAGTTCACTTATCAAGGTAAACATAAACCTGCACTTTCACTGTGGAGTTTAGTGTCAAGTAGGTTTGTGTTTGCACTATTTACTTGTCTGATAGTAAACTCTGCTTGCAACTCCAAAACAAACACTGATATACACTGACATGCGTGCCAGGCCATAATTCATTTGAGCTAACAGACCTTTGACCCAGAATTCCAGATCTGTGTGGACAGACGCGGTGCATCTGCTACATGTGTTGTTTTGTGGTGCCTGAAGCAGGACTATTACTGGTCTGGACTGAATCCAGGCTATTAAAAGTGCCCTTTAGACCAAATGTATGTGATATGTGCTTCCTAGGTTCTCCATTACAAGCTAGAAATGTGCAAAAGCATAACGTTGGTAAAATTCACTGTTCCTCTTCCCCTTCTCTCCAGCCAGGTGTCAACAAAGCGGAGAAGTTTGACTATGTAAGTTGTTGGATGCTGGCATTTCAAATTTAATAAAAAAAATATGAAAATACAGACGCTGACAGGCAATTCGGGCCAATGCAATGATTGGACGAAAATGTTTTGGTCCTCAAACTTTCACAGATGATGTATGTACATGGTTTAATATTTAGACACACTTCTATTATTGATTGCTATCAGGATGTGAAGAGTGTTTCAAGCTGTATAACAAAATGTGTCATACAGTAGCTTTTTTTAAATGAAAAGCATGAAATTAGTTATTTACCGAAGTCGTTATTCCTCGAAAATATTGCTTTTTGGATATAGATAATGCCTTTATCCCAAAAATGGAGCAGATGTGATTCCACACTCTATATTTGGCTGTTTGCTAATAGCGTCTCTACAAAGAAAATAATTTTTGCTGCATTTCCTTCTCAGGTGATGGAGTTTGTGAAGAAAATGACAGGCAGGGAGTATGTGGGCTTCAGCAATGCAACGTATGTCTTTCGCTTTGGCGTTTTACACTTGTTTTCTGCGCAATTTCATTGCTATTGACTTACGTTTGATTTTCGTTTGGACAGATTCCAGTCAGAGAAGGAGACAGGAGACAGAAACTACGCAATAGGATACTACCTTAAAGAAAAAAAGGTTTGTACTTCAGCGAACATTGTTTTATATAAGCAAACTAGCAGGATGTTGTTGATTGTTCACAAATACAACTGTGATGTCCTTCTTTACAGTGTTTTCCGGATGGGGCGGATATGATCGACGCACTGGACTTTTATTTCCAGGTTGGTCAAGTGATTCTTCACCTGTTTTAATCAGTTAAATTATTTAAATGTTAATCACTGACAGTGCCGACTGAATTTCCTCTCTCTCCCTCACAGTTGTGCTCAATAGAGGTCACGTGTGAGTCCGGCAGTGTGATGGCCGCCACACTGGCTAACGGAGGCATCTGTCCAATCACAGGAGAGAGAGTTTTGAGCACAGAAGCCGTGCGAAACACGCTCAGCCTCATGCACTCCTGCGGGATGTACGACTACTCAGGACAGTTCGCTTTCCATGTGAGTACATTTATACCTAGTCAGACTTTTTTTTTCCCGTTATAATTTGTGTTGTAGTAACACTTGCCCTATCTTTACATCTCTATACATGCAAAATCCCTTTCTCGGAAAGTCTGTTTACTCTGTGGCCATATTTGCAACACCTCCGGGCAGCTATTTCGGTCGTCCAAGACCAAGTCCTAAATATTTGAATGGGGGAATCCTGAAATCTCAAAAACGGCTCTTTAATTTATAATACGGGACTTATTCTGCGATATTGCCAGTTGCACTTTCTCCCATTCATAAGTAATATGAGTGCACCATCTTTGTATATCTAAAGTTTTTGATACGTGTCAGGTTGGATTACCTGCTAAGTCTGGTGTGTCGGGCGCAGTTCTTCTGGTGGTGCCGAACGTGATGGGCGTCATGTGCTGGTCGCCCCCAGTGGACAAAATCGGAAACAGCGTCCGTGGAATCCACTTCTGTCAGGTGTTTTCTGTCATCGTCCTGTTGGTTTATCACCCTGTTTTTAATTCCAGACCATAGATTTAGTATAAATAACTAATTTTGTAACCCTTCTGTATTTAGGAACTGGTGTCTTTGTTCAACTTCCACAACTACGACAATCTGAGGCACTTTGTGAAGAAGCAAGACCCTCGCAGACAGTCTGGTGACGACATGGTAAACCTTACACTTGAAAAACAGCTTTCACACCAACAACATGAACTAAACTACAACATTAAACACAAAAAATTTGCAAACATTTTTTTAGTCAGCTTATTAGTTCCAGTAATAAATGCATCAAATCTGTGTTGTAGAACAAGTCGGTGGTGAATCTGATGTTTGCAGCCCACAGTGGAGATGTCTCAGCTCTGAGAAGGTCATTTTATTCAGTTCACAATGTCTTCGCTTTGCCTCAAGGAGTGCTAGTGATATGAAGATTACTTACATTACTAGTCTCTCTTTTCCTCCATCAGGTTTTCCCTGTCATCCATGAATATGGAGTTAAAGGACTATGACTCTCGCACACCTCTCCACGTCGCTGCTGCAGAAGGTAGAATCATTTTCTGTGAACATTAAAGCATCTTTTAGTGCCAAATACAGTTTATTTAATTATAAAATCAATGTGGCTTGTGTCTGTTCTGTTTTAGGTCATGTGGATGTTGTGATATTTCTGACGCAGGCCTGCAAAGTCAACCCTTTTGTGAAAGACCGGTACAGATCCCTGTTTCTTTATACATTTACCTTCATCCATTTGGTTATAATTAACCTCATATCTCTAATTCAGGTGGGGAAATATTCCTCGGGATGACGCCATGCAGTTCGGCCACAATGATGTGGTGAAGATCCTGCAGGAATATGAGCAGAGCTGCAGTCCAGGCTGACGCAGAAGACTGAAGTCATCAATCCAAATCTTCAGCTCTGCAGGGAGTGAATATTACAACCTTAAGGACTATAGCCTAAAATAGATCATGTCATCAGAAATTGCACAAAACAAGGGCACATTATAGAAATTGTCTATTTACAGAGATAAAAAAAAACTTACTCTGTTTTTATATTTGTAAATATGTTTTTTGTACATAATTTGTGTTGTATACATGTTTAATGTATGTTTAATTTGGTAATGTACTAATGCACAATGCACAGTGTTTGTGAATAAACAAAACCAACCATACAGATTATCATATTTACACATCTTTACATATCTTAGAATCATTTTCCTCTCATTTTGTAGCATCTTTCCTTAGTGTTTATTTTTTTATTTTTTTATGTGTGTCATGGTTTTAGCAACTTTTTTCAAATAAATGAACCAACAAGTATATTTTCCCTGAAATGTTAAATGTATACATTTCAGAATAAATCAATCCACTCGCTATAATACTTGCAATGCGACAACTTGCAAATTATGTAAAATACAAGTAACAACTTTATAATTCAGCAATTATCCAGAACATCCTACCGACCGATCAAAAAACTGTTTCAAACCACTCGAACACCTTATTGCATAGCAATGCCCTGGCATTAGGTGGCAACACCACATTTGGTTAATCTGCCTGTATTTTAGTGATCTCACGGGAAAACGTAAAAATTCTACGAAGTGGCTTAATCGTTCGAATTCATACGACCTGACTCGTACGAATTAGTACGATTTTTGCAAAATCGTACATATTTTACGAATTGGCCAATTCCTATGAATTCATACGAATGACCTACCCCTGACCCCGCCCCTAAACCTACCCATCACGTGGGTTTAGACAAATCGTACAAATTCGTACGAGTGAGGCCGTACGACTTAGTACGAATTAGCCAACTTTTTATCATTCGTACGAATTCGTACGAATTGGTCGTGAGATAGCGTTGGATTGACCTGATTCAATCTAGACAGATATTAGGTAGCCTGTATACATGTAACTGTAAACCTGTAACAGATTCACATGCTTCTACCTCTTGAAATTAGATGACTGATACTTCCAGAGACTGTATCTACCTGAGGTGTCACACAAAGGCATTTAAACTTAACTGAATGTTTGCTATATTTTGAGGATATAACGTATAGTTTTTGCAGTTTTTAATATCCAAAGAAGCGGGTAAAAAGTAATTTATATTGCTCTGACTTACTCCCTACTTTGATATGAACTGCAGAAAGTGACATTGAACAAATCAATGAACAAATATTTTTGATGAGTAAACTCAAAAGATTTGTGTCATTGAAATGAATCAAACTCCTCAGTATTACAGTAAAGAAATCAGCGGATCCTGTAAATGCTGCTTAGAGGTCTCTACACGGTTTGCATGAAGTGGAAAGTCGTCTTGTGATCGGAAGGTATAAGAGACAGCTGTAACCACAATGCTGGTGATGTTCTCCGGCCTTTGCACGCACTTACAAACCTCTCATGAATAAACCTCAGCCCAAAATACCAATATTGATGTTGTTGTGCTTAGCAACAAAAATTCATCTGATGACTTTTTAACACTCTGTGGTTTCAAATAGTAGGTATTTCTTTCACAACCTAGGAATAATTTAAAATAAAATACTTAGACTAAACTGTGAATTGTATTTTTACAACATGAGAAAGAGGTGTTCGAAAAGAGCATCAGTAACCTGATGAGATGGACATGTTAACATGTAGGCTATTGGTACATTGAACTATTAAACATTCAAGATGCAAGATGCTGTGTTTTGGACTTCAGAAAGGAACTTAAGTCCATTTTGGTCACCTCTGCTACTTCCTCATAACGGTATGAGCGACCATTGGCTGAATCTTCAGCACATGCTCTGTTTGTGAACTGAAACCACAGTAAGTCACTTTTCTAAGATGCTCGCATACATGAGCTGTTTAATCTTGCTCTTCATTTGTGTGGAAGGTAAGATGTTTATTTACTTATTTATTTGATTCATAATTTTTCTAAATGTTTTTTGTTGTTGAGATTTGTTAATCTTTTTAGAAGTTGTCAAATTATTCAATATTAACTTTTGTTATATATTCCTTATATATTATTGCATACAGGTTAACATTAAATCACTGAATAAAACTCATCAGATCATTATAGAGAAATTAATATGCCAACAATGAACAGTGGAAACAGACATTGAAAGAAACCATATCCTTATCCATATCAATGTGCTAAACTGTTAAATTGCAAATATGCTCAATATAAAAATTTTAAGGGTTAACTTCCAGATCTGTGGGTTCAGCCAAAGATATAATTAAATGTGTTTCAGGTGTGTTTGGCGCTGGTACAGATGCAGTGAAGTCGGTATCAGTGACTGAGGGAGATTCTGTCACTCTAAACACTGATGTTAAAGTACAGAAAGATGATCTGATACTGTGGATGTTTGGACCTCAAGACACTCGTATTGCTGAAATCCACAGACAGAACATCTTTATAGATGACACTGATATATTTGAGAAAATACTCCAGATGGACAGTCAAACTGGATCTCTGACCATCAGAAACATCAGAACTGAACACACTGGACTTTATAAACTAACTATCATCAGCAGAGGAACTTCATACAAGAGATTCAGTGTTACTGTCTATGGTGAGTAAATTGAAGTGTTTCATATTATTAATGTACATCTGTACACAGACTTACCATCTGATCACATTGAACTTTACTGAAGACATTTAAAACAAAACGTGTCCACTGCCTCATAGTTTGCATTAGTATCTAGTATTCATTTAATTTAATTAATGATCAAATTTACATTAATGGTTATTGACATTTATGGTTAACTAATATTATTTTTGTTTTCCAGCTCCTCTTGCCAATCCTGTCATCACCAGAGACTCTTCAGACTGTTCATCATCATCATCTGGATCATCAGAGTCCAGATGTTCACTGGTGTGTTCAGTGTTGAATGTGAGTCATGTGACTCTCTCCTGGTACAGAGGAATCAGTGTATTGTCCAGCATCAGTGTGTCTGATCTCAGCATCAGTCTCTCTCTACCTCTGGAGGTTCAGTGTCTGGATGATTCCTACAGCTGTGTGATCAACAATCCCATCAGAAACCAGACCAAACATCTGGATATCAGTCGACTCTGTCACACATGTAAAGGTATGGCAGCAGCAACATTTTCAACATATTTTCTTTATAAATGTGCAGTACTGTGTCTATATGAAGTCTGATTAAAAGGATTGACCATTTTCTCTTTCTTTATTACAGAAATGAAATCGACTTCATATCATTCGATATTCATTATAACAGTAGTTTGTGCGCTTCTGCTGTTCATTTCTGCGTGTGTGTTTCACTGTTGCTGCAAGAAATGCAACCGAGAAAAAACAGAGGGCAAGTATCACTATATTACTAACTGACCAGACAAAAAAAAACAAAAAGCTTTTTATGCACTTTAGTTTTACATCTTAGAGCCTAAATTGAATGTTGAACATTTTTAATAGTTCTAAAATTAAAATGATGCTTATTATAGAATAGAAAATATATCAGTATGAAATGTCACCTGATGAAATATCATATATTAATGTTAAAAACACTGACAATCTTCACGTGTTTGTAGATCAGGAAAGCATGTCAGAATACACAGAGATCATCTACCGTCTTCAGATCTGACACCAGTCACTGATCATCACTCAGATCATTAATATTCATAACAGTAATGTGAAATGTCAAAAACAGTCTCTAGATGGAGAGACAAACTGGATCTCTGACCATCAGAAACATCAGATCTGAACACACTGGACTTTATAAACTACAGATCATCAGCAACATCAGAGGAACTTCATACAAGAGATTCAGTGTTACTGTTTATGTTGATTAAAATATGCTTTAAAGATTTTTAACATATTTACTCAATTAAAAGATATTGAATGAATTGGAAAATACAAAACAAGTTTTGTTATTTTATTATGCATTCAACACCCATTTTTTTAAATATAATTTAGTGTGCTTATAATTTTTAATTTCCATAATCATTTATACCATGTTTGATTGCCTTTTGATTATTGCATTATGTTTCAACAAGTGTCTGCTTTATATCAGATGTTTATGTTTCACCCTTGGTTTAATTATTTTCTTGATTTGTGGAGGTGTAAAAGTATTTCTAGATGACTGAAACAGGGCGAAGGAACTTGTGTAACCACAAACAAACTTCACACACGACTTTCTTTCGAGCAAGGCCCATATCTATCTGGTTTGTTATCTTGCAGCATATAGGCCTACTCTCTATAACGCTTATGACGTAGCTTATCACGTGCAGATGCTAAACTTAGAATGAATTTGCTTCACCAATAAATCATTTAATAAAATTGTTATTCTTTTATCCACAAATATTATTGTCCATCTTGGATTGTCCGCTGATTCTACTCGCCTCAAAGCGGATATAATGCCGCCAAGTGATCGCTGTGAAGAATTTGTGTTCGTCTTCTGACTCTATTCAAAGGTCAGAGACATATTGCCCAGAAATAATTATTCACACATGCACACGTTGTTATTACTTGTTAAATATATATTTGTACATTCATTGAACTTAAATGATCAACAATCTTTAGAAATGTATTAGCCTATCAACAATAGGTTGTCCTAAATCAATAAACAGGTTATTACAGTTTTTTTTATTCGCTTTGGTACTATTTTCACAAGTTAGGTGTTTTTTTTAAAAAACTCTTAGTACTAATATCACAACAGATCATCAAAAGTGCACTTTTTTCAAACATTTCATCATGTTTTCTATTGTGTAAGTACAATACACAAAATCACAAAGTATCCTTTTCACAACACAAAATAAGTGTTTCATCTACATAAATGTTTCATTCACAGTCACTGCCTTTCATAAAGCTCTTACTATCAAACTTTTGATTTGCATCTCTTCTTGTTCAGTTGAATACATTTGTCTATTATTTAATCCAACTGATCTTAATGGTTAATCAATGAATCATTTGGTACAC
This sequence comes from Leuciscus leuciscus, assembly GCF_965113295.1. Classification (NCBI taxonomy): domain Eukaryota; kingdom Metazoa; phylum Chordata; class Actinopteri; order Cypriniformes; family Leuciscidae; genus Leuciscus; species Leuciscus leuciscus. The sequence continues at coordinate 22,562,364 of NC_138739.1, read as the reverse complement.
TTATAGATTTCTATAGATATTGATTATACAGTTTCTATAGAACTTGTTTGCAATTTCCGGTATGGATAACCAAATTAATTCTTTTTACATAAGTGATTTATAGATAATAACCACCGCTATGTTCAAAGTGTGTGCACACGCAAGTGTGTGTGTGTGTGTGTGTGTGTGTGTGTCTGTGTGTGTGTGTGTGTGTGTGTGTGTGTGTGAGAGAGAGAAAGATACAGAGAAATTTGCCATTTGTGCAAATACTGTAAAGCAGAATAGAGTATAAGAGAGAGGAAACAGTCAATGACTGTAAAACATCAGATTGATCAGAGATGCATCAGTAGAAGGACAGACAGACGGCATCAAATACAGCCTTTTACATTACAGTATGTATGCCATGTGATACTGTAAACATGGTAGAGACATGGTAGTTACATTACTGTAACTCAGCCTTCATCTGTAAAGGTCCACTACAGTATATTCAGTCAAATAGTCAAAATCATTTACTGTATTCATTGCCAGCAAACTTTGTTCTAGCACAGAACCTCATGGCTGTGCTTCATCACAGCTTCTGATAACACACTGGATAGATACTATTACAAACATTATGGATTCAGTTACATAAGTTAGGTTATGCACGTGTATTTTCTAATGTGGCAACTATAGCCTGTATTACTGTAGATAATTCAGCAACAACTGTGATTTGAAACATGTATCTTGCATTGTTTGCTGTTGAATGAACTGATTGTTAAAAGTACTAAATTGAAAGAAGATCATACTGTTGTGTTTCTGTGATTAAACCAAATGTTCTCATTACATATTACAATAATCTTGTGTTTGAAACAATGATTATGAGGACTGAAAAGTGTATTAATGTAATGAAAGCATGAGATCAGGTTTTGAAAGAATGACTAGCTGTGTTACAAGTGTGATCAGTTTGGATTTTTGTACTAAGAGTTTTGAAAATGTACACCTTACTTGTGAAAATAGTACCAAAGCGAATAAAAAAAACTGTAGTTTTCCTCATGTTTTTGTCTGCCTGTTGCCGCCTTCAGCAGAGACTCTTCACAATGTCGTTCTTCTTCTTCATTAAGAGAATCCGTGTCTAAATGTGTGCTGTTGTGTTCAGTTTTGAATGTGAGTCACGTTACAAAAATGCCTCTAACAACTATCCTATCAATTTGGCGCATTCGAAACGTTTGCGAATCATTTGAACCAGTGATTCGGAGTGTGTATAAAATAAACTGCAAAAAGTTTGGCTACGTGATTTCAGTGAACAATAATGTTTAGAAACGTGCTGAAATGTCAATGGTTATACCTATAACACCTACTATACATAGCCTACATTTCATATTATTAAATGTTAATCTGAAATATTTGTTACTTTTGTAAAATCATTTATCATATAGGCAAATTATGTTTTGCTTGTGTAAAATAAAGTTTTTTTTAATACAGTGTTTGTTTTGCATACTCTATTTATGATTTACGGTAAATTCTATTTATGGTTTACATATTAGGGTCTATGAAAAAAAAAAAATTGTTTACAAAATGACAGTAGGCCTATTCGCTGTCACAATGGGACTCGAAATTTCAACCTTGCAAGATTCTCTTCATTTTTAAATGAAGCTATAACAAAGATGACCATATTTGTATTATTTTAGAAAATGCAAGCGATTCATCCAAATGTAGATTACACACCTCAACGAGTAGGCTACAGTCTACAGTAACATATGCACATGTTGAAAAACTACAAGTGCTTTAATTTGTGATTCTGACTACATCTCGTCACATTAAGACGCAGAGACCACACCCTTTATTTCCTGAAAAAACTAAATATAATGGTTTTCCTCAAGACTTTGTTTGGAAATAACAAATTTGGAAATGCAGCATACTGGTACAATAAAACTGTTTATTAAAGAAAGTGCAACATATCCCCATGACTTTAAAATACTGCAAAGAGGCATGTCAGATTTCAGCCTGCGTGTTAAATGATATGGTATGATGGGACATGTAATGACTTGCTGAGCTATGATACAGGACAGACAGGAAACAATTACTGGAAATACAGCAGGGGTTGGGGTGGGGTCTTGTGGCTTACTGTGCGAACAATAAGGAAGAGCAACTCTGAGGAGATCAACAACCATTGGTTGTTAGGTGGATTGTTCAGAACTAAGCAAGAATAAGAGAAGGGGAGGGCATTAAAGCCACACTAAGTAGAAATTGTGTTTTTGTCAAACAGCGACCCCTAGAGTTGCTGTGGAATACTTGCACTGTCGTAAATATATTAGCCTATATTATAACGTTTTTACACGATTGCAGCTAAATCACAAGTAAATAGTCTATAGTCTAGGCCTACTGTATCATTTAATTTGTGTTGTTTTTATTGGAATGTAAACATTACAAAATGCCAGATAACATCAATTAAGTTAAATGTACGTCGCATTATTTCATAACATTGGCCGTTATGATGTCATTAGACATGATTATTGCAATTTATCATAATAGTTTGCAAATTGTGCTCGTTTACACTATTTACAACCTCTACGTTAGGCTTATTTATGTCCTGATAATTATGTGAGATATTGAAAGCTGTTCTCATGATAATCGCAGGAATCAACATCAAACGGCGTTGTCTGATATCCCTCAGGACTACGTGATAAATACACCTCACAACACCTGAGTTCAGCTGGCAAACTAATTCGTGAGGCATAGCTATCTGATTTATCAAAACGATTCCATTTACACCTGGTCACATAAATGCATTTTGGCGAAACGGATTTAAATTCGATCTTCAATTCTCGCGCTATATGCAGATTTAATGGAGTGCACGTCACCGAAAGCAACAGATATGAGCTGCATTTTATCAGCTAAAATTTCAAAATCAAAGACCGCAATAAGAGAGAGCAGTAACAGCCCTGGTAAGATCATTTCGTTTCTTTACTTTTAATGATGAAGATTGTGTGTTAAGCGTCTGCGACTTACTTTCACTTTGATTTGCGATAATTTGCACGTTGGCTTGATGCAGTTGCTCATCTGCGGTGATGCGTGTTCCAGCGCGTCGTCATATCTGGATATAACATTATAGCCTATAACACGCTCTCACGTGTTTTTTTTTAATTTTTTAGCATTTTTGGGAGGAGTAGGCTAATGTGGTTTCAACAACCATATGCATTTACACTTGTCCAGTTTCGTCTGGAATGCGTCTCAGATCTCCTCCTGAAGTGGTTTGAGCGGTCGGATTCAAATCCGTCTCAAATGCGTTTCGGAGGGCATTTAAACCTGGACTTTTCACGATCGGATAGCTATACGATCTGAGAAAACGCATAAAGTGGCCAGGTGTAAACAACCCCCATGACAAAAACATACGCACGAAAGCCGAAAACAAACGCTGTTTGGCCTCTCACGTCCAAATTTGACGAAGTGGTGGGGGAAGTGACGTATGCCGTAAAGCAGTCGAATTTTGTAGTTCTTTTTGTGCTCTGGTTACTACCCGAACCCCGAAGTTACATAGTGCCAGTAAAAGCGATACAGACCCTGTCAGGCTATGGCAGACGTGTCATTCAACCTATTGTAAGTCGATGTACCATCACAAGGATCTTGGAAATATATTATGAAGGTTGAAAAGTTACATAGTGTTGCTTTAAGAAGTCTAATTGAAGTGCATAGCTTTTCAACATCATTATACTCTCGTTCTTAAACAAGACATAAACAACAAAGGCAACAAATAAATGTGATGCAAAATGTTATATTAATGTGAATGTTGAGTACCTAAAACAATTTTAGTCAATGGGTTTAAAGTGAGCTTTAGCTTGTTTTTGTACTCACTATGATTAGAGGGATATTTGCATATGCTAATCAAAACATTAGAAGTTGAGCTCTTCTATCTTCCTCTACTGGATCAGACTGACTTTTTTTTCACAAAAGATATACAAGTAATAATAATTTTTTAAAAACTACTATATCAAAGTCATTGTGAAATCTTCTTCTCAATCCACTGTTTTAAAGCTGACAAATCCAGACAAAAGCATTCTGTTGAAAAACGTCAGTGTCTCATGTGACGATACTGGAGTATATTGTTTCTGTTTCCACTGTCTCATTAGCTTTCTGTAAGACAAATGTGACAAATTAAGAAACACTTCAGGAGAACATCTGTGGGATTAACACACATCAAAATTCCAAGACACAGCAGAGACGCTGAATCAGAGCATGTAGTCGAAAAAACGGAAGAAAAAAAAACCAATCCCTGAACAAGCTCTAGAAGGCATACAAGACATTTCAAGACATTCATTTCATCATGAAAAAAAAAAATGGAAAAGAAAAAGAGCCAAATAACTGTCACTGTGTCTGTGATCTATGGCCTCATGTTTCCCCATTAAAGTTTAAATTAAATGTGTTAAATGTTTTGTTTATTGGTCCTCTTCGTTTAGGAGTCACACTTGTCTCCTTTGCGGTCAAAAGTGACCAAAGCCTTGTAATTTTTTTATTTTTTTTTCAGGAAAGCCAATGTTAGTATTTTTGTCCAATAATATTTTTTTATTATTATTTAGAATTTTGAAAGGTTTCTCTGGTACTATGCAATAATTATCCAATTTTTATGAGCTATTTTTTCCTATTAGAATTAATTTAATTTTTTTCAATAAATGCAACGTTTCACATTAAAATAGAGTGCAGGCCTTTAAAATAATTTTTTTTTAAGTAAGAAAAGCATCCAGTGGCATTAAAAACGGGTGTAATGTCGTGTAACCGCCTGTAGGCTATACTGTAGCTCCCTATATAAATACATAGGCTTTTTGATTCCCACTGTTTTAGACATGATTTCTCCTTTTATATATATATATATATATATGACATATATATATATATATATATATATAGACATTCTAAAAGACTACTTTTAGTTAAGGCCTTAGATATTTTTGTTAGATAAGTATCAGGTTTTACATTTTTATTACAATCAAACAATAACATTTGGTTAGAAAGGGAACACAATGCAAGCATTTTTGTTCCTCAGTATTTGATCATTAAAAAATCTAACAAAATAAGGGATGGATAGAGATAATTCAAAACACTTTATACAGACATTTTGCAGCAAACAATCAATAACAACAGCAAACAATCATTATCAAACTGTAGGTTAAAAAACAGGAATAAAATGTAATAATAATAATAAATATTATTTTAACTATATACATACAAACTGTAATTATTTTATGTATTGTTGCATATGCAACAGATATCAGGAACACCTATTAGGCTAAAATAAGAGCAAACACAATTATTATTTATGTGTGTGTGTGTGCGCATGTGTGCATTTGAGCGAGAGAGTTTCTTTTGTATTTTTTCATTTATTGTTTTTATTTTGCATACTCTCAAAATTTGCTGTTGCAGTCTTACCAGTTCATTTCTCTCTCTCTCTCTCTCTCTCTCTGTGTGTGTGTGTGTGTTTGTGTGCGTGGGGGGGTCTTGTTTGCAGTCTTGAAGTTTTAGAGTGTCACCCCTTCATTGCTGTGCACTTTTTTCTGCACAGTGGCTGATTTGAAATTTCAAACCACCGTATTTCCCATTAATTCCCTATGTCGGTCATTTTTGACCGTGAAGGAGACAAGTGTGACTATTTCTTTTATGACCCTTTAACATATCCGAATCATGTCCATGATTTGTGTGTGTGTTCACATAGCTAATACAACAAAAGTCACCAAGTGGCATCCCATTCCGATGAAGTAAAAAAATTACACAATTCAAAACGTTAAAGTTTTCCAGAGGGTAAATACACTCATAACAGTATTACAGTGTAATCTCCTATATAAAATTTTTTAAGCAATAGAAATATAATTTTTAGATAAATGTGGGTCTGTTCCTCACAAAGATATTGTATTAACTATAAAAGACTTGGACTATCACATAATTATATAGCCTACTTTTAGGGTAGGTTTTGCCATTTTAGAGCTTGACAGAACCCGTTCTCAGTCACTTTAATTAAACTGAAATGAGTATCCTGGATAATCTTTGAAAATTAAAATTTTTGTTCGACAGGCACAAGTCAAACTGGTTTGGAATGACAGGAGGGTGATTCAGTGATGATTTTTATGTTTTGGGTGGACTAAACCTTTAAGCATCCAATTTCTTGGTCAAATAGGATAGACATGCAAACAGATGATGTTTCATGAAAATCATACCTTTTTTTGTCCATTTTGTTTAAAAAATCCTGTTTCAGCATATTGTACCTCGTCTTCTGATTGAGCTGTCTGTACTGTATGTGTACATGGTTCAAACCCATTTCCTAAAGAGTTAGGGTTAGGAGACGGTTAATTTCTCAATTATTAACATCAACTATAAGCACTTCATGTAAAAGCGTTAAAACAATTCTTCCAGAGGAAAATCCTACCTTTTTGTGCCGTTTTTTTGTGTTTCCTGTAGAGAAAGTACATCAAACCAGCAAGTGCAAGCAGAAGTGCAGCAGAAAGACATGCAGCAAGGACTGCATTCTGAGATTCTAAAACAGAAAGGGGTTATTAACTTAACTTTGGCCTCTTATCAGCATTGCCTCCATTGACCCAGAGCAATGATACCTTTGCCCTTTGGACAGAGGCAGAAAATATTTAATCTATGTGATATTTGATGAAACAGAACAATTCAGTAAATAGACACTAATTACTGTTGATGTACCTTTACATGTGTGACAGAGTTGACTGATGTTGTCCAGATGTGTGGTCTGGTTTCTGATGAGATTGTAGATCACACAGCTGTAAGTGTTGTTATCCTGATATTCCACCTCCAGAGGTAGAGAGAGACTGATGCTGAGATCAGACACACTGATGCTGGACAATAAACTGATTCCTTTGTACCAGGAGAGAGTCACATCTCTCACATTCAACACTGAACACACCAGTGAACATCTGGACTCTGATGATGATGATGAAGAACTGTCTGAAGAGTCTCTAGTGATGACGGGAATGGGAAGATGAGCTGGAAAACAAAAATAACATCAGTAACCATTAATGTCAATTTGATCTGTAATTAAAAGAATGTATACTAGATACTAATGTAAACTAATATGCAGTTGACATTTTAGTTTTAAATGTCCTCAGTAACGTTTAATTTGATCATAGGTAGGAAGTCTGTCTGACATAGATGTACATTTATAATATGAAACACTTAAAATTTACTCACCAGAGACAGTAACATTGAATCTCTTGTATGAAGTTCCTCTGCTGCTAATGATAGTTAGTTTATAAAGTCCAGTGTGTTCAGTTCTGATGTTTCTGATGGTCAGAGATCCAGTTGGATTGTCCATCTGGAGTATTTTCTCAAATATCATATCAGTGTCATCTATATATATGTTCTGTCTGTGGATTTCAGCAATACGAGTGTCATGAGGTCCAAACATCCACAGTATCAGATCATCTTTCTGTACTTCAGTAACATCAGTGTTTAGAGTGACAGAATCTCCCTCAGTCACTGACACTGACTTCACTGCATCTGTACCAACACCAAACACACCTGAAACACAAACAGGAGTGGGGGTGTATCATTTTATTATAATAATTTACAGACGTAGAGGGGAGCGGGGCACAGTGCGGCTCAGGCACTGGAACTGGCACAACCTACCACTTTTTGACTTTCTCAGTTTGTGTAAATTCACTTGGGGTTCAGAGTATTTCTTTTTAATTTTGTTTTGCTTTATCATAGTCATTTATGCCATTGTGGCATTTTGCCGCCTAATACAAATGTTAGTTAGATTGTGTGTATGATGAATCTGTCAAACACTTGATGTTTATTGACCTATGCTGCATATGCATGTGCATTTGGTTCATAAAGCTTTTTAAGGATTTTAAGGATGCACATTATTTATGTATATTGTATTACAGTGCTATGAACAGCTTTACATTTGTTATGTTATCTGGTAATTTACATGTTCTGTTATTCTAGACTCAATTTATGTAATTTATTTCTCCTTTGCTTTACTTATTTCTCCTTTCCTTTGTTTATACCACACATACGCACATAAGTTACCATCCATTCCAATGTAACCTGTGAACTTGATGGACATTAAAGTCATTTGAATGGGTTTCCTGTCTCCATGTCCTTACCGACACACCATGGCGATGACCAAGTCTACCTAAGAACCAGTCCACCTTCATATTAATTTCACACGTCTAGTGCAATTATGTGGTTTTGTTTCATACAGTGTATACTTTTTCTTGATTTACCTCGAAAGAATAGAAGTGAAATGTGACAACATGCCCCTTTGGTGGGTGTAAGAAATTATAGTATGGTAGTCTCAGCATGCAGGTCCGTGCGGGGAAACAGAAACAGGAGGTAACAGACTCAAAGGGGGCCAGGGTGACACAGACAGTACATCGGGGGAACAGGGCGGAGCAAACAGTCCATCCGGTGGCCGGGGTGAAACAAACAGTACATCGGACGGCCGGGGCGAAGCGAACAGTCCATCCGGCGACCAGGGGGGAAGCACCCAGTCCATCCGGCGGCCGGGGCGAAGCCAACAGACCATCGGGCGGCCGGGGCGAAGCCAACAGACCATCCGGCGGCCGGAGCGAAGCAAACCGTTCATCCGGCGGCCGGGGCGGAGACCTTCCCTCGGGCGGCCAGGGCGGTGAAGACCCCTCGGGCGGCCACGGCGGAGAAGACCCCTCGGGCGGCCACGGCGGTGAAGACCCCTCGGGCGGCCACGGCGGTGAAGACCCCTCGGGCGGCCACGGCGGTGAAGACCCCTCGGGCGGCCACGGCGGTGAAGACCCCTCGGGCGGCCACGGCGGTGAAGACCCCTCGGGCGGCCACGGCGGTGAAGACCCCTCGGGCGGCCACGGCGGTGAAGACCCCTCGGGCGGCCACGGCGCAGGAACTGGAACAGACACCAGCGGCTCAGGCACTGGAACTGGCACCACCGGGACTGGCACTGGAACTGGCACCACCGGCTCAGGCACTGGAACTGGCACCACCGGCTCAGGCACTGGAACTGGCACCACCGGCTCAGGCACTGGAACTGGCACCACCGGCTCAGGCACTGGAACTGGCACCACCGGCTCAGGCACTGGAACTGGCACCACCGGCTCAGGCACTGGAACTGGCACCACCGGCTCAGGCACTGGAACTGGCACCACCGGCTCAGGCACTGGAACTGGCACCACCGGCTCAGGAACAGATACCACCGGCTCAGACACCACCGGTTCAGGAACAGATACCACCGGCTGAGGCACTGGCACCACCGGCTCAGGCACTGGAACTGGAACTGGCACCACCGGCTCAGGCACTGGAACTGGAACCACCGGCTCAGGAACAGACACCACCGGCTCAGGAAGAGACACCACCGGCTCAGACACCACTGGTTCAGGAACAGATATCAGCGGACCAGGAACAGACACCACTGGCTCAGGCACTGGAACTGGCACCACCGGCTCGGGCACTGGAACTGGCACCACCGGCTCAGGAACAGACACCACCGGCCCAGGAACAGACACCACCGGTTCAAGTGTGTGCGTAGCCCACACACACCACATGGCTGTGGCCATAATGGCCAGTGTCGCGGTCACTGAGGGCTCAGGAACAGACACTGGCTCCGGCTCAGGAACAGGAACAGACACCGGCTCCGGACTGACAGCTGGCTGCACGTGCACGGGCTTCGGAATGACAGCTGGCTGTACAGGCACAGTCTCCGGAATGACAGCGGGCTGTACGGGCACAATCTCGGACCCGTGGTCGAGGCCGAGAGGTTTCCTCCTCCTCCGCCGTCTCTGATGGCGAGTGGACGGCTCTGGACTGGGTGGAGCCCGCGGCGGGGGAACCTCTGGATCGACGTGCGGCCAGAACGGGTAATGGGACGGGATCTCCTCCCGCCCACCTCCACCTCCTCTGCGACCTCCGCGGGTACCGCGAAATTTTACCTGGCGGGTCCCCACGTAGGAATGTTCACGGAGGGGAACGTTAACCGACCTGGTTTGCCCGGTGTTCTTGCGCTGTGGCTCAGGGGAGTTGACCGCCATTCTCTCCTCCGTAATCTGAGCCCACAGTGCAAAGCATTCGAAAATGTTCATTCTGGGTTCTGGTGCTGATGGTCCTCCTTGTTCCCCTCTGGCAGCGGGGAAATTGCGGCGGGCGCTCATACTGCTTGGATCCTAGGTAGGTGGATCAATCTGTCACGAACCGCACAAGGATGAAAGCAGACGGGATCCAAAATGCAGCAAGATGAGTTTTAATTGGGTAATCCAAAAACGAAGTCAAGACAGGCAGGGTTCAATATCCAGGAAATCAATACAAAACAATAAACAGGCAAGGCAGGAAAACACGAGAACAGAAGCGGCGTGACATACAACATTGATCCACAAAGAACACAAGACAAACAGGGCATTAAATACATGCATGACGAGGGGAAAACGAGAGACAGCTGGTGATTACAATTACTAACACCTGAGTGTAATACACAGACAGGAATTATGGGAATTGAAGTTCATGTGCACGACACCGTGGGGAAAAGGAGGACATCTAGTGGATACACGGGGAAACACAACCAGACACTGTGACATAATGGGCTTGTAAGACACCAATATCACCAACAAAAAAACAGTTGTAAGACAGTAGGCACAACATACATGAACTTATTTAAATAAACAAGTCTGCCGCCGCATCCAGGCTTTACAAACAAAAGTAGCCAATTTAAACACATTAAAATTAAACAACCATTCATCTTGTCGTCATCACTAATCCAGAACATTTCAGGCTTTTTAACAAACAATTCACCAAATAATACATTTCTAAAATCATCATAACATGGACAATATAACACAAAATGAGTTTCATTTTCATGATTTTCATGATGTGGACCTCTATGTTCGAATGGAGATTGGTCACCCTATTCTTACACAGTATAAGGGTCCTTCTGGATCTGAATGTATGTGTGGTAGGATAGCCGGAAACTGACCACATATGGACTTGTTATACAATGTACACACTAAAAAAAAATGGTTCTTCAGCGGTTCTTCAGGGGTTCTTTGCGGTGGTTAAGGTGCTATATGGGATTGACTCACACCTCACACCCGCCCAGACTCACACCTCACACCCGCTCTGATGTGCACTTCACACATCCACCATCACCTCCTGCAACCCCTCTCCTCCCCCCTTCTGCCATCCAACCTGAGCTTAAGGTCTGTGTGGAGGACGTGAGCCGAGTCTTCAAAAAACAGAAGACTAGGAAAGCTTCAGGCCCAGACGGCATCTCATCTGCTTGTCTAAAAGCCTGCGCTGACCAACTGGCCCCAGTCTTCACGCAGATCTTCAACAGATCATTGGAGCAGTGTGAAGTTCCCTGCTGCTTCAAACGCTCCACTATCATTCCGGTTCCCAAAAAACCTAAAATCACTGGACTTAATGACTACAGACCTGTCGCTCTCACGTCTGTGGTCATGAAGTCGTTTGAAAGACTGGTGTTGGCCTATCTGAAGGACATCACTGGACCCCTTCTGGATCCCTTTCAGTTTGCTTACAGAGCAAACAGGTCTGTGGATGATGCAGTCAACATGGGACTGCACTATATCCTGCAACATCTTGACAGACCTGGGACTTATGCACGGATCCAGGGCCGGCCCTGACCAATTTGCTGCCCTAGGCAAGATTTTACCTGGCGCCCCATGCATCACAGCCCATTTCACCCCGTCATTGTGTTCATGATTTAGCATATATATATATATATATATATATATATATATATATATATACACACACACACACACACACACACACACACACACACAAATACCAAGAGCATTACATAGCATTCAAGTCAAGTCCCCATTATCTTTTATAGCACGATTTACAATAAAGATTTAATGTGAACTTTGCTATTTTGAATAAACCTGTAAATAAATATCATTACTATGCCATAAAATGTACAGGCCAAAAGTTTGGACACATTACTATTTTTAATGTTTTTGAAAGAAATTTCTTCTGCTCATCAAGCCTGCATTTATTTGATCAAAAATACAGAAAAAAATTTAATATTGTGATCAGGGCCGGTTCTAGACATTAGGAGGCCCTAGGCAAAATTCATGTTGGAGGCCCCCCACCCCCAATAAAAAAACGCTTGAAACAAATATGATTCCTAACCTTTTTATTTATACAACATTTAATTTTAAAAGCAGTATATTTTTACTTACACAGTACATAAGTTTGGACACATTACTATTTTTAATGTTTTTGAAAGAAGTCTCTTATGCTCATCAAGCCTGGATTTATTTGATAAAAAATACAGAAAAATAATATAGTGAAATATTATTATGTGATGCAAAGCTGAATTTAGTGTCACGTGATCCTTCAGAAAACTTTATAATATTCAGATTTATTATCAAATGTTAGAAATGGTGCTTAAATGAGAAGTTCACTTTTAAAATGAAAATTCTGTCATCATATACTCACCCTCATGTTGTTTCAAACCTGTATGAATTTCTTTCTTCTGCTGAACAGAAAGGAAGATATCTAGAAGAATGTCAGTAACCAGACAGTTTTAGATACCATTGACTTCCATAGTAGGAAAAATATACTATGGAAGTCAATGGTATCTAAAACTGTCTGGTTACTGACATTCTTCTAAATATCTTCCTTTGTGTTCAGCAGAAGAAAGAAATTCATACAGGTTTGAAACAACATGAGGGTGAGTATATGATGACAGAATTTTCATTTTAAAAGTGAACTTCTCCTTTAATATTTATTTTATAACCTGTGATACTTTTTTTCAGGATTTTTGATTATTAAAAAGTTGTTTTAAAAAAGTCTTCACTATCACTTTTTATATATTTAACACATCCTTGCTGAATATTCCTGTTTTTTTCTGTATTTTTGATAAAATAAATGCAGACTTGTAGAGCATAATAATAAACTTCTTTCAAAAACATTAAAAATAGTAATGGGTCCAGACTTTTACCGGTAATGTATGTACATATTAATCAAACTTTATCTAAGGTAATCTCTTTTTTGTTTAATGAAGATGTTACTGTTGTTGTTGTTATTTTGCTGTTTTATTCAATTTATTCACAGTTCCAGAATCCCACTTCAGTAGATGAGCATAAGTGCTTTTATATTGCATTGCTACCTTAAATATGCTATACACAAATCAAGTGGAAGAGAAAGACACGATCGCTACTGAGCATAAAAAAATGTATAAACTGATATTATTGGCGTAATGTCAGGGTATAATCTAATCATCAGCAGAATTTAGAAGATAGACCCATAGATATGAGATCCTTTATTTGAAACATTTAAAAATGTTGTAGTGTGTTGGCTTTTTAACTTAGAATACAGACGTCTTGTCTTTTAATTTTGTAGCTTTTTTACTAGTCAGCTCCCGACGCGATGTTATTCATTGTAGGCTACGCGCAAATTCAAAGCGTCGCGTCTGGGCACGTTAATGACGCTCGCGCTCTTTTAAACTCGTAATAAAGCGGTGAATGATTTTTCCAGAAATGACGCTGATCTGCAGTACAAGTTTATATTTAGAATACATTGCAATCACTCCAAAATAGATGACGACAACTCACACACCTGCATTATGAGCTGTGCTTCTTTGTGTGCTTATTAGGCTTTTGCCTCGCAGCACCTTATGGATGCGTTCGTTACACATACTTTCAGAAGCCGGCACCCGCTTTGTAACGGACACATTAATTGGTTTAACTGCAGTAATGTAACAGTCTATGGTTAAGATAAACATCGTCACTATTTTTAGTTAATTCATAAATATTGAAATAAATTGTAGATAGGACATTTGTACTTTTTTTTTTTTTTTTTTTTTTTTTTGTCCCTCTGTCTGGGCCCCATCCCGCCAATCGGGCCCTAGGCACGTGCCTAGTTTGCCTTTGCGTTAATCCGGCTCTGATTGTGATATATTATTACAATTTAAAATAATTGGTTTTCAATTTATTATACTTTAAATTATCATTTATTTCTGTGATGCAAAGCTGAATTTTCAGCATCATTACTCCAGTCTTCAGTGTCACATGTGACATCCGGTCTATCACATGATCCTTTAGAAATCATTCTAATATGATGATTCATTATCAAAGTTGGAAACAGTTCTGCTGCTTAATATTTTTTCATAACCTGTGATACTTTTTTAGGATACTTTAAAAAAAAAAATTTTTTTACTATTTATTTATCAATGTTTTAAAAATAGAAATCTTTTGTAACAACAATATACACTACTGGTCAGTAATTTGGGGTCAGTTGTTTTTTTTTTTTTTTTTTTTTTTGGTTGAAATAAATCAATACTTTTATTCAGCAAGGATGTGTTAAATTGATAAAAAGTGATCGTAAAGATGATTTATATAATTAGAAAATATTTTATTTTATTTTAAATAAATGCAGTTCTTTTTAACATTTTAGTCATCAAATATATTAGGCAGCAGAACTGTTTCCAACACTCATAATACATCAGAATATTAGAATGATTTCTAAAGGATCATGTGATAGACTGGATGTCACATGTGACACTGAAGACTGGAGTAATGATGCTGAAAATTCAGCTTTGCATCACAGAAATAAATGATAATTTAAAGTATAATAAATTGAAAACCAATTATTTTAAATTGTAATAATATATCACAATATTTATTATTTTTTCTGTATTTTTGATCAAATAAATGCAGGCTTGATGAGCAGAAGAAACTTTTTTCAAAAACATTAAAAATAGTAATGTTTCCAAACTTTTGGCCTGTACTGTATCCCCACAACTGCACAACTGTAGAGTAAAACATTAATAAAAAAGTGATAATAAAAAATGCGTCTTAAAACTGACATGATTGTTACAAAACCACACAGTCTGGGGACTCTGGAGATGGAGAACTCAGAACAACTGCTAACATTAAGTTTAAGGTAAAAATAACTGCCATGAAATTATAGTATCTTACTCCTCCTATGCCATAAATTGTTCATTCACTACATCACTTTACCTCTGTCTTTATCCCCTTTTATCCTCTTCTCTTCTTTTTGGCACTGTATCTATCGCAGACTATGCTCATTTATAATGTGTCATGTAAATTCGGCCTTCCGTCACAATCAGGAAACTTTCACCGCGTCTAGAACTGGCGCGAGCTGCCAGGCCCGTTTCTACGAGCTGTGTGTTAACAAAAGCAGTGCTGTCTACATTGGATGCGGAGTCGCGCACGCTACACAACAAATTACCAACAACTGATCGCGCGCGCGCTCTGTTTCTGACGCACTTCAAGCACTCGATGGGCGGGGGACGATTGGTGAGCCGGACTTTTTTTTTTTTTTTTTTTTTTGTAGTAGTATTTCGAATTAATGGTTTTAAAATAGTATTATATATATATATATAAAAAAATAAAAAAAAATAAAAAAAAATAAAAATCATTCTGGCGCCCCTATGGATGAGTGGCGCCCCTAGCATTTGCCTATACCGCCTATGCCGCGGGCCGGCCCTGCACGGATCTTATTTGTGGACTTCAGTTCGGCCTTCAATACCATCATCCCTGATCTTCTCACAGCCAAACTGACTCAGCTCTCCATGCCATCCTCAATCTGTCAGTGGATCTCCAGCTTCCTGACAGACCGGCAGCAGCGAGTGAGACTGGGGAAGCTCACATCCAGGACCCTCACCATCAGCACTGGCGCCCCCCAAGGGTGCGTTCTCTCCCCACTGCTCTTCTCCCTGTACACTAATGACTGCACTTCTAAAGACCCCTCTGTCAAGCTCCTGAAATTTGCAGACGACACCACCGTCATCGGTCTCATCCAAAATGGTGACGAGTCTGCTTACAGACTGGGGGTTGAACAGCTGGCTGTCTGGTGCAGCTATAACAACCTTGAGCTGAACACGCTCAAAACAGTGGAGATGATTGTGGATTTCAGGAGAAAATCCCCAGCACTCCCCCCTCTCACCATCATGAACAGCACTGTGGAAGCAGTGGAGTCATTCAGGTTCCTGGGCTCTACCATCTCTCAGGACCTGAAGTGGGCAAATCACATTGACTCCATTGTGAAAAAGGCCCAGCAGAGACTGTACTTCCTTCGCCAGCTGAAGAAGTTCAATCTGCCACAGGAGCTGCTGATCCAGTTCTACTCAGCCGTCATTGAGTCTGTTTTAAGCACTTCCATCACTGTCTGGTTTGGTTCAGCTACCAAATCGGACATCAGGAGACTACAACGGACAGTCCGGACAGCAGAGAGGATTATTGGTGCCCCCCTGCCAACCCTCCAGGACCTGTACTCTTCCAGAGTGAGGAAGAGAGCAGGTAAAATCATCACAGACTCCACTCACCCTGGACACCCCCTGTTTGAACTGTTACCGTCAGGACGGCGACACAGATCACTGGCCACAAGAACATCCAGGCACAGGAACAGTTTCTTTCCACAGGCCATTTCCCTTCTGAACACTTAACATGCCCCCCAAGGCATATGCCTGCAAGTGCAATACTCCCACTGTCTAGTGCAATATTCTCTTAACTCAGGTGATATTTATATTTATATTATTCATACTACTCAAAATACTGTAAATATGTTCATAATCTGTAACATGCACTAGACTCCCACTGTCTAGTGTAATATTCTCTAACTCAGGTGATATTTATATTTATATTATTCATACTTCTCAAAATACTGTAAATATGTTCATAATCTGTAAATGTTTATTCAGACTAAACCCAACTGTGACCCCTTTTTTTTACTTTTTATACTATTTTATTTTATTTTATTTTTTTATATATTTTATTCTTAGAATTTGTATTACTATGTTTCTTGTTGTATTTGTATTTGTATATGTGCACTGGAAGCTTCAGTACCAAGAAAAATTCCTTGTGGGTGCAAGCACACTTGGCAATAAAGCTCTTTCTGATTCTGATTCTGATTCTGATATAGCACCACTACCATTTAAAGAACCTGTTAAGCCCAGTTTGGTTCTTCAGCGGTTCTTTAGCGGTTCTTTGGGGTGGTTAAGGTGCTATATGGCACCTCTTATGGTTCTACATAGCACCATTTGACAAAGGTAGGTGCTATATGGCACTTAAAGTGGTTCCCCTATGATTACAAGCCAATGAACCACTTTTAGTGCTATTTAGCACCATTTTTGTTTAGAGTGTATTTTTCTATATGATGTAATGTATGCATTATCTTACTGGTTAACCCGGTGTAACTCCCCTCATATTCGTACTATATCTTCTCAAACAAAGGAAGAATAAAGTTGAGAGATGCCTTTCTCCCTCAGCGCTGGGTCGTTGCTCATTCAACTGCTAATTCTGAAGGACTGGAATGAGGCACATAGAAACCACAAATCTAACACTGGGTCATGTTGTAACATGTGAGGGGAACATTGTAACATGACCATATGATAGATTAAAACTCTATCTGATCCAATAAAAAAAACAAAAACAAGACAAACTAAAATATTTTGTCAATAAAATACAGTTATTAACTTTTTAAATCCATTAAACCTCTAAAAGCTTAAATGGCTATGTTAAGGTAATTTAAGACTGTTCATAAAGCAGAAAAGCAAAGCGTTTATACTCTTATTAAACAAGAAATTGGCGGTGGTGGGACGAGTACTGAAAAAAAAAACCTACTCAAGTAAAAGTACCATTAGGCTACATTCCAAAAAATGTAGTGTGAGTAGAGTAAAAAGTACTTGTCCAAAAAACTACTTGAGTAAGAGTAAAAAATTAGCTTATTTAAAAGTACTCATGCGTAGTGAGTACTGAGCTGCAGATTCTACCCCCTTATTATAAACACTTTACACTATAATAATCTTTTTTGAAAAAATTTGAACATACTGCAATTTACATTAACTTTTGTTGTTTGTCAGAAAAACTGAAAAATATCGATCATTCATTTTTTTTTTTTTTTTACTGCATCAAAACAACACAGAAAGACTAGTACAGAGATGGGAAGATGAAAGAGTTATTCTCAGTACTCATCACCTTTAAAAAAAAAAAAGATTTAAAATTTGGTGTAAGGCGGCTGAGCCTGAGCATGCTATTGTTGCACATAAAATATCAATGTTCAGAACTGTGCAAAGAATTCAAAAACAATTTGTGAATTCAGTATCACACACCATGATAAACAAACTACAGCTGGTCCAAAACACAGCAAGTATAGTTCTTACCAGAACCAGGAAGTATGACCATAGCTCAACTCAAGGGCGTAGATTTGGTTTGAACATTGGGGGGGTTGAAAAATTATTCTGCATATTTTTCATGTGATCATGGTATAAATATTGGGGGGGGTTGTAATGCATAGATTTAAATATTGGGGGGGGGGGGGATTAAATATCCCCAAATATTGGGATTAAATATCCCCAACCCCCCCACAAATTACGCCCCTGGCTCAACTCCCTAGTAGGAATGGACTGATTCATCACGCACGCCAGTTAATAATGCTGGTGGAATGCTCTCCCCACCCTCATCCGGAATGCAGAATCCCTGACAACCCATCTCTTCCGTGAGCACTTAACCTCATAAAAAATTTAAAAAAATATATATATATATATTATTTCCTTTTCCTTAATCCTCCATTATCGGGCTTATGCTACTCTGAACAATGCCTGAACTTCATATTTTGAGCACTTCTTGCTAAATGTAAATGTAATTGTAATAAAAATTATCAGTCAAGTGGAACGATTAAATAGGAAAATAATACACATTTTAAACAGTTTTATGGTTGAAAATGAAATAAATTGCTCAAATGAGGATGTGTTGAATTTGCAGGACAAGCTCAAATTACTAAAGCATAATTTGAGCTTGACTTGCTAACTTAAGGGTCATTGTTAGAAGTGTTATGTGTGTGGGTGTATGTGGACTCAATATGTTTAGGTTGTTAGGACCACATAAAGGGAACTGTAAACATCGTTCGCCTTAGACCTAGAAAATGTGCGAAACTAGAGAAAGGTCAAAAGGGCTGCGATAGTCAAACTTACCAAATAAAGCTTTGGTGTATGTGCAGCATAAAATAGGTGTGAAAAGAAAATAGATATTTTGAATGTGCTTCTGCAAGCTTATGTTACAGTAATAAGAACTAGGATAATAAATCACTTATGTTAATAAGTCCAAATTTTAGTAGCATTATTCAAAGTATTATTTTGAACCTGAACTAAATCATGTTGTGATGATTCGTAAACCTTTTTTTTAAACAAGTCTGGGTCGCACACCGGACGCGCAGGTGTGCGACCCAGGTCGGTCTTTAAAATTCGAACACGTTATTCTCTATGAGTGTACACACACCGGCGGCGCCATTCGGCTCTGTCCGCGGCGCCCAGCTACGGCTCAGGACCTTGTTCAAAATCCTGCCGCGCCACAGAGCGCCATTTAGGCCTACTTAGTTTTACATTAAATGTAGGCAACATTTATTTGTCTCAAATCGTCGAATGTATAAACTGACTTCACCCTGTGCTGCAATATACATTTAGTTTTACATTCATTCACAGAAATCAGCTGCTTGAATGAAAATGGCTGATGTTATCGGAATTTCAGGTGATATTCTAAATTCATTCCGTTAACGGACGCTCTGAGGTAAAGTGAATTCAGACTGCAGACTTAGCAACGATTGCATTTAATTGTACAGTACAATCATAACATAGTACAGGCATTATCTTAATTTCATAATGTCCTTAAACAACAATATTGCTGGCCATAAACTGAGAAAGTGCGCGTCCGGTGTGCGATACCCCGAGTTGTCCTAGACGTGACGCGGCGCGTCCGGTGTGCAACCCGCTTAAGAGTAATTTTTCCCTATTTATATTTCATGATTTTTGTAATGAAATATTAATATTGGCAAACGCCCAGTGCATTCGGATTGAAGATTGAACTGGTTGAAGGCACCGCCGAGGACCCTTAATCGACATCTTACATCCTTAATCTAAAGGGCAATATTTGATTGCAGCAGATTATGGGTATGTTTTAGAATTATTTATAGGTTACAGCGGGATAAAAATACAACAAAGGCCAGTCAAATTAGTTTGTTGAGGGTTGGTTTGTAAAAAAGGACTACACGCTTGCGCACATATTCAAATGCGCATACCTATGGCCTGAACATCCCAGCTGGCATTTTAACGTAGAGTCAGCGTTGAATCAACGTCAGGTGTCAGTGTTGGATAACCGTTGGATTTTGTCATGGTTGTAAAAATAATGTTGATTTGACGTACAACTCAAATTTTATTTATATTTCTATGTTGAATCCATAGTGAGTTAACAACACCATTTCAACCATTTGGTGTTCAACGTTGTTTTGACGTTGAATTAATGTTTTTTCATAAACTGACATTATTTCAACACATTTAAACGTTTAAGGTCAGTCGAATGCCAGCTGGGATGTGATGCGCATATGCCCGACGTCAGCATTTTCGCGGGCCCATACTTAATAACTAATAATCTTTGCAACGGAAGTGAATCAATCAAAACTAACTTTAGCTGAACAATAACTTTAATCTAGAGCTGCTGTAAAGCCAATCTCTGTTTGCAAGACAAGATACTGTAATTTCTTATTATCACTGTAAAGCTGCTTTGAAACAATCCATATTGTTAAGAGCGCTAAATGAGTATAGCCTATACCCCCAAAAATATTATTTCTTTGCTATTTCTTCTATTATTATAACTTTCTCTGGCACCTGCCGGTTGGCAGGGGGTCGAAATTCGGCACAACAGCTGTTCGCACGTTTTGACAGCTAGTGAAGTGATATCAAAGAACCATTGCAAAGAACACAGTCTGAACGTACCCCCCCCCCCCCCCCCCCCACCACCACCAATACCCCCCAAACCCCCCGTAATTCGAACTATACTTCACACCTTTGGAAATTGGATACATGTCGGTTACAATTATGCCTACAAACAATACCTTTCAATCCTTGCAGGAACAGATAGAAGCAAGCTATTCTGCCAACAGCATTCCTCAACATTTCGCCGAGCAGATAGTTAAACTCCCCATGACGACGTCAACTGACTGATCAAAAAAAAGAAAAAATATCACTAAAATTCGAATCTAATCCATAACGAGCTAAACGATTAGGCTATGTCCGCTTTTCTCAAATCGTTAATGCTGATCTGGATTTACAGATCGACGGTGTGTGTGAACCACTGAACATGAAAAACCAGTGTTGCCACTGCCTTTTTTCAAAGGAAAGCTGGCGTTCCCTAAAAGTCCAAGAATGCGTCATGAAAGTTTAAACACGCACGGGCGTGATTACCTATTACATTGTCCACATATTATATTATTTTATAAAATCTGTATGACATATTCCATAATAATGGCTATAGTGGATTAATTTAAACATTAAAGCTTTTATATTATGGCCCATACATTTTTTTCTCTACTGGCAGCTTCAAAGATTTGCAATAGGCCTATATGCATTTTGTAGCCTATTTTATCTCCAACGACACTGCCCAAATTAGTGCTATTATAATCCATTATAGTATTAATGTAATCCATAAGTTTACACTAAGCACTGTAACATGATAGATATGCAGAAGTTGCTATAGCTATAACTATTAGGATATCCATCACTCTGACAGAGTTAGTTAAGTTTAAAAACTTCTCTCTTTTTGTCTGTTTTTATCCGTCATGTAATTTCCTATACGAAATGACATTCCACTTTGTGTAGATTTTTATATAATTCTATTAGCTAAAATAAACATTCTCATCAATAAAAATGACAATTACTAAAATTAAAGAGGGGTTCACATGACTAATAACCCGGCACGCCTCAGTCAAGTCAAATAAATGTTTATTCATTATAGTTGCTTTTCATAATTGTCTAAAACACTCAAAACAACACCAGAGATCATACGTTTAACTATAGGCCATAGCCTACACTCAATTTCAAAATATTTAGAAGGAAAAAAACGGCATAACTCTATTTTTCATGCAAAGTAATAGGTTAATTAATAGCAAAGCTATATTGTTTGTTATCAACTTATAATAATTATTTGTAGAGCATTCAATGCTATACGTCCTTCGGATGAGACTTAAAACCGAGGTCCTGACTCTCTGTGGTCATTAAAAATCCCATGGCACTTCTCGTAAAGAGTAAGGGTGTAACCCCGGTGTCCTGGCCACATTTCCACCCATTGGCCCTTACCAATCATGGCCTCCTGATAATCCCCTTACATTGAATTGGCGCTATCACTCTCTCTCCTCTCTCCACTTATAGCTGGTGTGTGGTGAGCGCACTGGCGCCGTTGTACTGTGGCTGCCGTCGCATCATCCAAGTGGATGCTGCACACTGGTGGTGGTTGAGGAGAGATCCCCTGATATGATTGTAAAGCGCTTTGGGTGTACAGTAGTACATATGAAAGCGCTATATAAATGCCTCATTCTATTCTATTCTATTCTATATGAATATACAGTATATAAAATGTCATAAATAATCTAGGGATTTCATTTATATTTAAAAAAATGTTTTCATTGTATTAATATTAGGCTATTACCTGACATTGTCCCCAACAGTTTGTGAATTTGTTTGACATCATCCCTTACATTTTACACGGCTATATTTACTCAAATTGTTATGCTGATAATGTCATTTGTAAGGTAGCCTAAATTTTGCATTAAATAGGGAAGTATTTCCGGGGAAACTTTTCAAAAGACACACACAAACGCACGTCTCTAGTTGTTTTCAACAGCATCCACAAACGAATGGAACATAAACTTGAAAAATGTTTGCTAGATAAAGGCGGATTGTATGAAATGGACCAATCAAAAAACGTTGTTTTTTAACGAGCTGTAGTCACGCACTGACAGAAATGCGTACAAATTAATGCCATAATAGGTAACCAGTGTAGAGATAGAATTGGTGTTATATGATCATATTTTCTTGACCTAGTAAGAACTCTAGCAGCTGCATTTTGGACTAACTGTAGCTTGTTTATTGAGGAAGCAGGACAACCAGTTAATCTAGTCTCGAGGTCATGAATGCATGAACTAACTTTTCTGCATCAGAAACAGATAGCATGTTACGTAGCTTAGCAATGTTTCTAAGGTGGAAAAAGGCTGTTCTTGTAACATATGAAATATGATTTTCGAAAGACAAGTTGTGGTCTAGTA
Organism: Leuciscus leuciscus; assembly: GCF_965113295.1. Taxonomy (NCBI): domain Eukaryota; kingdom Metazoa; phylum Chordata; class Actinopteri; order Cypriniformes; family Leuciscidae; genus Leuciscus; species Leuciscus leuciscus. The sequence continues at coordinate 22,539,336 of NC_138739.1, read as the reverse complement.
TAACACCCAGGTCTTTTACTGTAGTGGATAAAGTAACAGGACATCCTTCTAAATTAAAGTTGTATTGTAAGAGGTTTTGTGGGCAGTTTTTTGGACCAATAAGTAATACCTCCGTTTTATCTGAATTTAATAGCAGAAAATTACACGTCATCCAGTATTTTATATCTTTAACACACTCTGTCAATTTAGATAATTTAGTGTTTTCATCTGGTCGTGATGAAATATATAATTGAGTGTCATCTGCATAACAGTGGAAATTAATTCCATGTTTTCTTTTAATATTACCAAGTGGCAGCATATATATTGAGAATAGCAGAGGGCCTAACACAGATCCTTGCAGCACTCCATAGTTTACTGATATTATCTTCGATTTTTCCCCATTTAAACAGACAAAATGCGGTCTGATAAGTACAATCTAAACCAGCTTAATGCCTGTCCATGAACACCAGTGTAGTTTTGTAGTCGATCTAAGAGTATTTTGTGATCTATAGTGTCGAACGCAGCGCTAAGATCAAGTAAAACTTGTATTGAGATACAGCCTTGGTCAGAAGCTAAAAGTAAATCATTTGTAATTTTAACGAGCGCAGTTTCAGTGCTATGATGCGGTCTGAATCCTGACTGAAATTTTTCACAGATATCATTTTCTTGCAACAAAGAGCACAATTGAGCAGACACAACTTTTTCTAGTATTTTAGACATAAATGGTAGATTTGAAATGGGTCTGTAATTTGCTAGGTTATTATGATCTAATTGTGGTTTCTTAATGAGAGGTTTTATAACTGCCAACTTGAATATTCTTGGAACATGACCTAAAGATAAAGACGAGTTAATAATACTGAGAAGAGGCTCTTAAACTACAGGTAACACTTCTTTCAGTAGTTTAGTGGATATTGGATCTAATAAACATGTTGTTGGTTTAGATGCAATGATAAGTTTATTTAGCTCTTCCTGTCCTATAGTTGTAAAGCGGCGTAGTTGTTCTTGAGGGGTGATAATTGAGGCTGAATCATAAGACACCATTAAAGATTGTACATTTACAATTGTGTTTCTGATGCTTTCTATTTTCTCAGAGAAGAAATTCATAAAATCATTACTACTACACTGTAACATGCGTAGCACTGTTATACCATGGTGCTTTAGTTTTCTCTCTAACCTTTTTTAATCTAATTGGTGCAACAATGTCTAATGCACCAGAGAAAATGGTGCTCATAGTGCTAGTCATTTCCTCTAGTTCATTTGTTTGTTTGGGTTCACTGAGCAGCTGAGATAGATCAGGTAAGCTATTTAAGAATCTATCTATAGTGGTTGGAAGGATTGTTCTTGCCTGGTCGATAACGTGGCGCAACATGACAAATTTCAGCAGTACGTAGTATGCAAGTTACCATGTAATGATCAGTGACATCATCACTTTGCGGTATAATATCTATATCGGTTGGATTGGTTCCATGTGATATAATTAAATCTAGTGTATGATTAAGACGATGAGTGGGACCAGTGACGTTTTTTCTTGACCCCAAAGGAATTTAATAAATCTGTAAACGCAGCCCCTAACGCATCATTTGTGTTATCTACGTGCATGTTAAAATCTCCAACAATTAATGCTTTATCGACATTGACCAGTAGATCTGAGAGAAAGTCTGCAAACTTTCAGACTTTTTTTCTGGGCTTCAAAATCTAAGGTACTATTAATTCCAATTATAAAGCTTTGAAGAGTCAGGATATTTTTTTAATATAACTCAGATTGTGTTTGGCTGAAAGAAGGAAAGTCATATACACCTAAGATGGCTTGAGGGTGAGTAAATTATGGAATAATTTTCATTTTTGGGTGAACTAACCCTTTAAGGACTATATAGATAATGTCATCCGAAATTGCACAACATAAGGGCACATTATGGAAATAGTCTATTTACAGAGATAAAAAACCCTTTTACCTTTTTAATTTGTATTTTTTTTTTTTTTTTACATAATTTGTATTGTATACATGTTTAATGTGGAAATGTAATACACAATGTACAGTGTTTTTGAATAAACAAAACCAAACATACAGATTATCATCTTTACGTATCTTTACATGTATCTTCGAATAATTTCCTCTCATTTTGTAGTGTCTTTATTTATTTTATAATTTTTTTAAATGTGTGTTGTGATTTTTGCAACTATTTTCAAATAAATTAACCAAGTACCCTGAAATGTTAAAATTATACATTTCAGAATAAATGAATCCACTCGCTATAATACTTGCAACGCAACAACTAGCAAATTATGTTACATAAAAGTAACAACTCTACAACCCAGCAATTACCCAGAACATCCTAGCGACCGAACAAAAACTTGTTGAAAACCACTCAAGCACTTTAGCAATTTCATAGCAATGCCCTGGCATTATAGCCTGGAAATCCAGACCTAAATCTAAAAGATTAATGGTCTGGCATTGACTAATGAAAATCGCTCAGCTCGAGGGGCGGCACCAAGCATGCATTTGAAAATCTCACTGCACGCAATTGGATAACACTATGACCAATCACAACAAGTTATCGCTTAGCTACCAGCGGAGCTAACTGGTAGATTAGACTCTTACTGTATCCGGTCGGCAAAACAGCAAAAACGCCCTTCTTGCAAAGGAACGATTGGAGCATCGTCTTCTGTTCCTCTTTTGGAGAAAAAGTCTAAATCTTTCATTGTAGCGGCCAAAGCTGTTTCAAACAAATGGTGTTCATCCATAGCCATCTTGCAATGTTTACTAATGTCTTCAATTTCGCAGCGCTGTCGTCATTTCGCCTCTTGCCCGCCTATATCAGATAACCCGATGTGATTGGTGCAGCTCAGATAGAGGGGCATATTTAATGAGCATCATTACTCGACACCAGAGTAACTCGCTGAGCAAATTTAACTTGTGCTCTTGCGAGAACAGGGTGCTGGCATTAGGTGGCAACACCACAAATAGTTAATCTGCTGGATTTTAAAGACAGATATTAGGTAGCCTGTATACGTGTAACTGTAAAAGAAACTTGCACGACAGCAGATTCACATGCTTCTACCTCAGAGATTAGACAGAACTTCCGGCTTCCAGAGACGTGTCAAAACAAAAAGCTTATACACTTACCTGAAATGTTTACTATATTTGAGCTCTATCTTTTCAACAACCTGGCAAAGAAACTGGTAAAAAGCCATTGCACTGACTTACTGCCATCTACTGGTGTAACGATATAACCTGCAGAAAGTGACACTAAACAAATCAGTGAACTTATCTTTTTTTTTTAATGAACAGACTCAAAGATTTGTGTCATTGAAATGAATAAAATCAAATAAATAAAAACAGTCAGTACTAAAGTAAAGACATATGTTGATCATATTTAAGTAGGCCTACTATAGACAGAGCTTAGAGGTCTCTAACATTGTTTGCATGAAGTGGAAAGTGGTCTTGTGGACGGAAGATATGAGCTAACTGCGATGCTGGTGATGTTATTTTGCCTTTGCACACACTTACAAACCTCTCACAAATCTTCTTCTGTCCACAATGCCAATGATGTTGTTGTGTTAGCAGCACAAATACATCTGATGCCATTTTTATCTCTTTTTTTGGGGGGTGTCAAATATTAGGCATTTCTTTCACAACATGAATAATTATGCTTAAATATATATATTAATCTCTCAGACTAAACTGTGAATTGTATTTTTAGAACATGAGAAAAAGATATTTAAAAAAGTAACAGTAACCTGATGACATGTAAACATGTTGTACTATGTATGTTTAAACTATATTTAAACAACCAAGAAGATGCTAAAATACTTCTTCTCCATTCATCAAAATGACTTAGGCCTTTTTTTTTTGTTCAGTGTTACACTTACTACAGACAGTACATACATAAGTGTGTTGTAAAATATTTGAGAATATTGTTTTTATACTCAGAACACACAAATACATGGTAACAAATATATTTAATTTTTCCCACAAAAACAATGTACACAGTGTACATCCCAACCAACACAAAGTTGTACATACAGTGGTCTACATACAAAACAACAGAATAATTTACTGTATACAGTTACAGTAAAAAAATCCAATGTTGGCATCCATTGCACCATTGAAGAGCTCACCTGTTGCCCTTTTATGCTAAAGCTCTGATTGCTAATTGTAAAACTGTGTGACACCCATGTGATGAGTCAGTGTGCATATGGCAGTGTGTTCCTTGTGAAAACAATAGATTTTCTGCATGAAAATTGTGCCAAAAGCAGAGAATTGTGTGTAGTGTTTTAAAAAAAGTGTGTTTTAGAACTGTAATTTGAGTGTAAAGCAGGAATTGTGCTTGTAGTTTAGCAGGATTGGTTCAGGGGGATGGTGAATGAGTTACATGTTGTGGTCATTGTGTCTCAAGTACCAGAAAATGTGTGTAAACAATCGAGAAAAACTGTAAATTGCAAATATGCTCAGTATTACATTTTTAATGGTTAACTTCCAGATCTGTGGGTTCAGCCAAATATATAATTAAATGTGTTTCAGGTGTGTTTGGCGCTGGTACAGATGCAGTGAAGTCGGTATCAGTGATTGAGGGAGATTCGGTCACTCTAAACACTGATATTAAAGTACAGAAAGATGATTATATACTGTGGATGTCTGGACCTAAAGACACTCGTATTGCTGAAATCCACAGACAAAACATCTATATAGATGACACTGATATGATATTTGAGAAAATACTCCAGATGGACAATCAAACTGGATCTCTGACCATCAGAAACATCAGAACTGAACACACTGGACTTTATAAACTACAGATTCTCATCAGCAGAGGAACTTCATACAAGAGATTCAATGTTACTGTCTATGGTGAGTAAATTGAAGTGTTTCATATTATTAATGTACATCTGTACACAGACTTACCATCTGATCACATTAAACTTTACTGAAGACAGTTAAAACAAAACGTGTCCACTGCCTCATAGTTTGCATTAGTATTCATTAGTTTAAGTACAGATCATTTACATTAATGCTTATTGACATTTATGGTTAACTAATATTATTTTTGTTTTCCAGCTCCTCTTGCCAATCCTGTCATCACCAGAGACTCTTCAGACTGTTCATCATCATCTGGATCATCAGAGTCCAGATGTTCACTGGTGTGTTCAGTGTTGAATGTGAGTGATGTGACTCTCTCCTGGTACAAAGGAATCAGTTTATTGTCCAGCATCAGTGTGTCTGATCTCAGCATCAGTCTCTCTCTACCTCTGGAGGTGGAATATCAGGATAACAACACTTACAGCTGTGTGATCTACAATCCCATCAGCAACCAGACCACACATCTGGATATCAGTCGACTCTGTCACACATGTGTAGGTACGGCAGCAGCAACATTTCCAAATATTTTCATTATAAATGTGCAGTTCATATTGTATGAAGTCCGACTGAAAGGATTTACCATTTTCTCTTTCTTTATTACAGAACCTACTTCATCTCATTTGATATTCATTATAACAGTAGTTTTTGCGCTTCTGCTGTTCATTTCTGCGTGTGTGTTTCACTGTTGCTGGAAGAAATGCAACTGAGAAAAACCAGAGGGCAAGTATCACTATATTACTAACTTACAAGACAAAAAACACTATTTTTATGCAAATTAGTTTTACAACTTAGAGCCTAAATTGAATGTTGAACATTTTTAATAGTTCTAAAGTGAAAATTATGCTTATTATAGAATAGAAAATATATCAGTGTGAAATGTCATCCGATGAAATATCATATATTAATGTTAAAAACACTGAAAATCTCTGTGTGTGTGTTTGTAGATCAGGAAAGCATGTCAGAATACACACAGATCATCTACCGTCTTCAGATCTGACACCAGTCACTGATCATCACTCAGATCATTAATATTCATAACAGTAATGTGAAATTCAAAAACAGTCTCCAGATGGAGAGTCAAACTGGATCTCTGACCATCAGAAACATCAGATCTGAACACACTGGACTTTATAAACTACAGATCATCAGCAGCAGAGGAACTTCATACAAGAGATTTAATGTTACTGTTTATGCTGATTGAAATATTTTTAAAAGATTTTTAATATATTAACTAAATTAAAAGATATTAAATGAATTGGAAAATACAAAACAAGTATTGTTATTTTATTAAGCATTTAAGACCCTCGTAATTTAGTGTGCTTATAATTTTTAATTTCCATTATCATTTATATCATGTTTGATTGCCTTTTGATTATTGCATTATGTTTCAGCTAGTGTCTGCTTCATATCAGATGTTTATGCATCACCCTTGGTTTAATTATTTTCTTGATTTGTGGAGGTGTAAAAGTATTTCTAGATGACTGAAACAGGGCGAAGGAACTTGTGTAACCACAAACAAGCTTCACGCACTTGACTTTCTTCCAAGCAAGGTCCATATCTATCTTTAACTTGTTTGTTATCTTGCAGTATACTCTCAATTACACTTATGATGAAGCCACGTGCAGATGCTAAACTTAGAATGACGTTACACTCGTCATTCACTCATCCGTATGCTTTTTGTATTTGCTTCACTAATTAATCATTTGACAAAACTGTTATTCTTTTATCCACAAATATCATTGTCCAAACTTTTATTGTCCGCTGATTCTACTCGCCTCAAAGCGGATATAATGCCGCCATCTTGATCGCTGTGAAGAATTTGTGTTCATTTTCTGACTCCATTCAAAGGTCAGAAACATTATTGCCCAGTAATAATTATTCACACATGCACACGTTGTTATTACTTGTTAAATATATATTTGTACATTCATTGAACTTAAATGATCAACTATCTTTAGAAATGTATTATCAACAATAGGTTGTCCTAAATCAACAAGGCCATTAGTTTTCCTCATGTTTTTGTCTGCCTATTGCTGCCTTCAGCAGAGACTCTTCACAATGTTCTTCTTCTTCATCAAGAGAATCCGTGTCTAAATGTGTGCTGTTGTGTTCAGTTTTGAATGTGAGTCACGTTACAAAAATGCCTTTAACAACTAGCCTATTAAATTTGCGCTTTCGAAACGCCAATGCTTTGTAAAGTTTCGAAACGTTTGCAAATCATTTGAACCAGTGATTCGGGGGGACGTGGAGGCAAAACTTTCATAAAATAAATTTTCACGGAGACAACGATTTTAGAAACCGATTCGCTAGTCGGATTTCGCATGATAGAGAATACTCACCCTCAAAGTTGTCGATGTAGCTCGAAATATATAATTTAAAGCCCTTCTCTTTCTTACTCTTAGGTGTGACAGCTAACTGCCTCCCAGTATTGTTAACATCATTCACGTTAACTGCTGGAAGTTCTTGTAAACAGCGAGTGTAATTTGCCATTATCTCGACCGAATGCAAAAACGGCTTCCGACGCAGCACCGGATGTAACTGGGCGGGCTGAGACAAAACGCGGAAGCGATCGTGCATAGAGCATAGACAGTATATAAACTGGACACAGCGACCCCATTGGATTCAACGGAGAAAAGTGAAGTCAATTAGAAGCTCTCACTTCCTGATGGCTGAGCGTACTGCGCAGACTCAAACTGAGCTTGACGACGTAGATGTGACGTGAGCAACCCGTCTGTCTTCTAGTAGCTGTGCCAAGAGAAATCTGAATCATTCCCTTCCGAAACTTGCAGAGACGGAGAGTGTGAGTAGGAGGTGTCCATGAGCTAGGAGCAAGACCAACTTTTGCTAAGTATTCTGATTAATTATTTTGTCATTTTGCCTCCACGTCCCCCCGATTGCCCGTGAGCTTCTCCTCCTGTCCATACGGTAATTTCTCTACTGTGTGACAGAGAGTTGCGTGGTTATGACGCAATCGTTAGCCTATTTTTACAAAAACTGCTTCTATGGGGCAATGACGTAAGATACAAGGTAATGGAGCCTTTTATACATTTTCGTGTTTCTTTAGAAATAAATAATGGACAAATGGAGTCTTTAAATGCCTCAGATGTAAAGTTATTCGCTGTCAAAGTGATGCCAAAATGAATGGGAGTCATTGGAATGCTAACAGCAGGTGGGGGTCTGCTAATCAATGGCGGCGCCCGGGGAAGCTTCAGTTTTTTCCGAAACATTGGCCCCCTGGCATAGAGCCTATTGGTTCAATTGATTCAAAGTTTCAAAAGCTTCGTTTATCTTGAAGAGTTCAGTAACAGCACATAAGGGACACCAAGCGGTGGATTTAAAAAAAATTCTCTCAGTCTATCTCTGCTTAAAGGGGTGGTAAAATGCCCTTTTCACAAGATGTAAAATATATCTCTGATGTCCCCAGAATGTGTGTATGAAGTTTTAGCGCAAAATACCCCACAGATATTTTTATATAGCAAGTTAAAGTTGTCACTTTTTGAGGGTTTGCAAAAACGCACCATTTTGTGCCTGGCCCTTTAAGTGCAAATGAGCTGCTGCAGAGGGCGGGGTTTCAAGAGTTCGTGTGTGTTAGCAGCTGCTATTACCTCACCCAGACACACTAAAATGACAGAAACTGTTCTGCCTTTAATGTTAAACCGGAGTCAGACAAAGATAGAGAGACTCAAGAAGAAGTGACAACATGTAGAATGCAACAGGACTCTGAATGGTTAGTTGATGAATTTATGTTGCTGATGTGGAGTTAACTATCTTCAATTAGGATATTCTGTCATGATAAATCTATAAATTGCTCATATATGAACTGTTGTGAGATGCACACAGAGTGACTTTCTATTGCATGTGAAAAGATGGATGCTAAAGTTTGAGCTGACTCACAAATGTACTCTTATACAACAACTTTTCCTCTTCTCAACATGGACTGCGTGTTCCCGGGGGCGGGGTTTATGTAAATTCTAGGGTTAGTGATGTCACTAAGTGATGCCATCAGTGATGGCATGTAGTCCCAACCAGCCATTTGTTGTAGTCCTTTTCTTTAAAAGCAAATATCTTCCTTTGCTTTGAACTTTGAGTATTGCAACTTTGCAGATGTTGTTTATGCTCAAACAGCAGCATTACACACTAACTAAAGTTAGAAAAGTGAAATCATACTCAACCACCCCTTTAAGCGATCATAATGTGAGTCAACACAGTATCGTTTTCTTTATTTTCAATATATTATATAATGTTAACTAAAAGTCACTTGTAAGAAACTAAAAAAATTGTGATAAGTGGGAAAATGTGTTTTTATGAGCTGATCAGAAGGATGCGCCTGTAAACATAATTTGCATTCAAAAAAAGAAAAGGAAAAAGAACAGCCTATTCTCCATATGTTACTATCATGAAAACAAAACGTCAGACCGATGACCCAAAAACTTTGGCATGATAAAAATTTTTAAAATAAAAACCTATGGCATTATTAGATTATATTATGCTCCTCTTGAACTTTCAATACGGAAGAGTAATGTTTTAATAATAATGATTATTAACAGACTAGGATTGCTTTCTTTTTTCCCCCTTTTCTTTTTTATTGGTCGCTTTCTATCACATGATCATTAGCAGATAATTTTTTCCAGAGACATAATAAATACATATACGCCCCATTGGCCGCTGGATCGTACGTCAACGGCGCCGCCATATTTCTCCGGGCAAATTGCCGTTACTCTCATAAGTGGACTAAAGAAAAGCTGCCTGACTATTTTGAGGTTTTACAAACCGTCGTACAATCTAAACCAGATCTCAGGGAACTACCTTTCACAGGTAAGACTGAACAGTTGTTTTTGGTCGTATTTGTTCATTATAACATTATGCTGAGAGCTAGTTGGCCACCAAAGTCAAACTATTAATAGCTAGAGATAACGGTATTTAGTTATGAAAATGAGACTTCATAAGAGATAATATAAGGTTCACATGATTCTTATGAAGTCTGAGCTTATATTATAGTTTATATTATGAACTAATGTAAATGTAAAGCGTCCGTGGAATCCACTTCTGTCAGGTGTTTTCTGTCATCGTCCTGTTGGTTTATCCTCCTCTTTTTAATTCCAGATCATACATTTTGTATAAATAACTAATTTTGTAACTCTTCTGTATTTAGGAACTGGTGTCTTTGTTCAACTTCCACAACTACGACAATATGAGGCACTTTTTGAAGAAGCAAGACCCTCGCAGACAGTCTGGTGATGACAGAGTAACCCTAGCACTTGAAAAACAGCTTTCACACCAACAACATGAACTAAACTACAACATTAAACACCCAAAAATGTACAAACATTTTTTAGTCAGCTTATTAGTTATGTAAGCTCACGCTCGATCGGCCTAAAGTCCAGCATCCGACCAGCGCGGAAGGTCTTTACGTGTTACTGTCTTTTCTCGAGGCAAAGCATTTTTTGATTAAATGCAATACATTTGAATATGTATTCTCTCGTTATTTCATCTGACTCCATAAATGAAAAGGTTTTAATGATATCTGTGCATCATTAAATGTGAGCGAATGTTTGACTATTCTTTTTAAATCTTTAATGAAAATAATGTCAAAGTCAGTTAGAATAATCAAATGTAACAATTTATAATACTCCATGTTAATCATTCACATCAAAGTCAAACCATATATTCTTGGGTGAGTTTTTGGTGATCTTCGCATGGGGGAGAAGGAGAGGGGGGATGAGGAAAGAGATGTAGATTAGGATGACTCTGAGGTGAGACTTTCGCCTCGATTGTGCACGAGGGGAGTTCAAATGTTAATTTCCTTTGTTTTCTCAGAGAGTAGCTCTCTCTTTTCCAGTTCTTCCAGTTTTTCCAATCTTCCAGTTCCATTAATGAACGCATCAAATCTGTGTTGTAGAACAAGTCGGTGGTGAATCTGATGTTTGCAGCCCACAGTGGAGATGTCTCAGCTCTGAGAAGGTCATTTTATTCAGTTCACAATGTCTTAACTTTGCCTCAAGGAGTGCTACTGATATGTAGATTACTTACAGTACTAGTCTCTCTTTTCCTCCATCAGGTTTTCCCTGTCATCCATGAATATGGAGTTAAAGGACTATGACTCTCGCACACCTCTCCACGTCGCTGCTGCAGAAGGTAGAATCATTTTCTGTAAACATTAAAGCATCTTTCAGTGCCAAATACAGTTTATTAAATTATAAAATCAATGTGGCTTGTCTGTTCTGTTTAAGGTCATGTGGATGTTGTGATATTTCTGACGCAGGCCTGCAAAGTCAACCCTTTTGTTAAATACCGGTACAGATCCCTGTTTCTTTATACGTTTATCTTCATCTTCATCCATTTGGTCATAATTAACCTCATATCTCTAATTCAGGTGGGGAAATATTCCTTGGGATGACGCCATGCAGTTCGGCCACAATGATGTGGTGAAGATCCTGCAGGAATATGAGCAGAGCTGCAGTTCAGGCTGACGCAGAAGACCGAAGTCATCAATCCAAATCTTCAGCTCCGGAGGGTGTGAACTATAGCCTAAAATCATGTCATCAGAAATTGCACAAAACAAGGGCACATTATGGAAATTGTCTATTTACAGAGATAAAAAAAAAAAAGCAAAGTTTTTTTTTGTTGTTGCATAATTTGTGTTGTATACATGTTTAATATAGAGAAGAACTCAACAGCAACATTACACACTAGAGAAAGTAGGCCTAACTCTATTGTTTTGTACTTGAACTTCCAGTGGCCCCATAGAGTATAGGAGTATAGGTTTAATTTGGTAATGTACTAATGCACAATGTACAGTGTTTGTGAATAAACAAAAGCAACCATACAGATTATCATATTTACACATCTTCACATCTTTTATTAGCATCTTTCTTTAGTGTTTTAAAAAAAAAAATGTGTCATGGTTTTAGCAACTTTTTTCAAATAAATTAACCAACAAGTATGTTCCCTGAAATGTTAAATGTATACATTTCAGAATAAATCAATCCACTCGCTATAATACTTGCAACGCAACAACTTTTATGTAAAATACAAGTAACAACTCTATAACCCAGCAATTATCCAGAACATCCTAGCGACCGAACAAAAACATGTTACAAACCACTCGAACACCTTAGCAATTGCATTACAATGCTCTGGCATTAGGTGGCAACACCACATATAGTTAAGTCTTCAACGAGCCCAAGAGGGCCCACGTCACTCCTCTGTTCATCTCTCTACACTGGCTACCTCTCGCTGCTCGCATCAAGTTCAAGGAATCGACGCTTGCTTACAGAACTATCACAGGCTCAGCTCCCTCCTACTTTCACTCACTCCTACGAGTCTACATCCCTACCAGACACCTACGATCGGTCAACGAGCGACGTCTCGTGGTTCCATCACAGAAAGCCACAAAATCACTTTCCAGAACATTCTCATTCACAGTTCCATGCTGGTGGAACACTCTCCCCACCCTCATCCGGAATGCAGAATCCCTGACAACATTCAAAAGACAGCTGAAAACCAATCTCTTCCGTGAGCACTTAACCTTATAGAAAAAAAAAACTAAAAAAACTTCCTTTCCCTTTGAAACATCACGTATCAGGCTTATGCTACTCTGAATAATACCTGAACTTCGTATTTTGAGCACTTCTTGCGTTGTTGTTGCTTTTGCCTCTTCATGATGACTCGCTTAATTTAGTCCTAATTTGTAAGTCGCTTTGGATAAAAGCGTCTGCTAAATGACTAAATGTAAATGTAAAAATGTAAATGTAAGTTAATCTGCCTGTATTTTAGTGCACCATGATTGACCTAATTCAATCTAAACAGATATTAGGCAGCCTATACATGTAACTGTAAATTAAACCTGAACTAGTTGCAGATTCACATGCTTCCAGAGATGTGCGGTGAGGTGTACCTGAGGTGTCACACAAAAGCATATAAACTTGCCTGAATGTTTACTATATTTTGAGGATATAACGAATAGTTTTTGCAGTTCTAATACTCTAGTAAAAAAAACAGGTAAAAAGCCATTTATATTGCTCTGACTTACTGCCATCTACAGGTTTAACGATATGAACTGCAGAAAGTGACATTGAACGAGTCAATGAACAAATCTTTTTGATGAGCAAACTCAAAATATTCATGTCATTGAAATGAATCAAACTCCTCAGTATTACAGTAAAGAAATCAATGGATCCTGTAAGTACTATAGACAGAGCTTATCTCTAACACTGTTTGCATGAAGTGGAAAGCTGTCTTGTGAACGGAAGGTATAAGAGACAGCTGTAACCACAAAGCTGGTGATGTTCTTCGGCCTTTGCACGCACTAAACATCTCACGAATAAACCTCAGCCCAAAATACCAACATTGATGTTGTTGTGCTTAGCAACAAAAAATCATCTGGTGCCTTTTTAACACTCTGTGGTTTCAAATAGTAGGTATTTCTTTCGCAACCTAGGAATAATTTAAAATAAAAAAAAGACTAAACTGTGAATTGTATTTTTACAACATGAGAAAGAGGTGTTTGAAAAGAGCATCAGTAACCTGATGAGATGGACATGTAAACATGTAGGCTATTGGTACATTGAACTATATTTAAATATTTAAACAAAGAAGATGCTAAAATCAATGTGTTTTGGACTTAAGAAAGGAACTGAAGACCATTTTGGTCACCTCTGATACTTCCTCTAACAGTATAAGCGGCCATTGGCTGAATCTTCAGCACATGCTCTGTTTGTGAACTGAAACCACAGTAAGTCACTTTTCTAAGATGCTCGCATACATGAGCTGTTTAATCTTGCTCTTCATTTGTGTGGAAGGTAAGATGTGTATTGCTACTTATTTATTTGATAAAAAAAAATTGTTTTGTTTTTTGTGAGATTTATTAATCTTTTTAGAAGTTGTCAGATTTTCCAATAACTTTACTGATTTGTAATATATTCCTTATATTATTGCATAGTGGTTAACATTAAATCACTGAATAAAACGTATGAGATCATTATAGAGAAGTTAATGGGCCAACAATGAACAGTGGAAACAGACATTGAAAGAAACCATATCCTGTCATATCAATGCACTAAACTGTTAAATTGCAAATATGCTCAATATTACATTTTTAATGGTTAACTTCCAGATCTGTGGGTTCAGCCAAATATATAATTAAATGTGTTTCAGGTGTGTTTGGCGCTGGTACAGATGCAGTGAAGTCGGTATCAGTGACTGAGGGAGATTCTGTCACTCTAAACACTGATGTTACTGAAGTACAGAAAGATGATCAGATACTGTGGATGTTTGGACCCAATGACACTCGTATTGCTGAAATCCACAGACAGAACATCTATATCGATGACACTGATATGATATTTGAGAAAACACTCCAGATGGACAGTCAAACTGGATCTCTTACCATCAGAAACATCAGAACTGAACACACTGGACTTTATAAACTAACCGTCATCAGCAGAGGAACTTCATACAAGAGATTCAATGTTACTGTCTATGGTGAGTAAAGTGTTTCATATTATTAATGTACATCTATGTCAGACGGACTTTCCACCTATGATCAAATTAAACTTATGATGACATTTAAAGGTAGGGTAGGCACTGTTTTTCATTAGTACTTTTAGTTATACTGGTTGAAACTCCCTTCCCATCCTGATAACAATCAATAATAGAAGTGGTCTAAAAAATTTAAAAACTAGATGTACCGCATCGCGGTACAAAATATGACCGCCGCTCAGGCCTGCACTGGCTTTCCACAAAAATAAATGACGTGGAGTAATTTGGCTGTATTGCGTGTTTATGTATATACCTAAAAAAAGTAATAGTATGTGCATGTCTGTCTGTGTGTGTGTGTGTGTGTGTGTGTGTGTGTGTGTATGTGTGTGTATTTGTGTATGTGTGTGTCTGTGTGTGTGTGTGTGTGTGTCTGTGCGTGTATGTATGTGTGCGTACATGCGTGCGCGTGTGTGTTTGTGTGTGTGTGTGTCTGTGCATGTGGATTTGTATGTGTGTGTATGGGTGTGTGTCTGTGCGTGTGGATGTCAGTGTGTGTGCATGCTTGCGTTTGTTTGTATTCCTGCATGTGTGTGTGTGTGACAGTATCATCCTAAACCAGCAACCCTTTGCTCAACAGCACCATCTACAGGCCGATGAGTGTACAGTCACTAAATGTGCACATAAATGAATTTATTTTATACCCCCCCATGGATGAAATTCTACAAAACTTAGCAGAGGATACCCCCAGAGGTTGTCAAGTTAACCCCTTAAACACTGAGGCCATTTTTGGAGTTTTTTGTCTGAGTGACACACAAAAAAGTAAAGACTCATAACTTCAAAACTATAGAGAGGAGAGTCAAAAGGTAGATATCATTTGTTAGGAAACTTTTTATATTTTTAGAAAATATAAATTTTTATTACTTTTGGACAATCTAATGCTGAGAAAATGCTGATAAAAGACAAAAATATTAATATTATTTTTTAATAATTTAGATATCTTTCTTATTTGAAATGCAATAATTCAGGAAGGAAATACGGTGGCAAAATAATTCTTTTTTTGTGATGTTCCCCTATGTGTGGTCTGCGTCTGGATCGTTATTTTATGATGATAGCATAAAGTAATCCAAAGTTATAGCACTTGGAACAAAGGGAGCCTTTTTGTTAAGTCCTCACACATTTGGAAGGCAATAAAAAAATGAGTTTTCTTAGTGACATACACAAAACTAAAGACTCATAACTTCAAAACTATAGCAAGGAGATTCTAAAGGTAGGTATCGTTTGAAAGAACACTTTTCAAATTTTTTGAAAATATACATTACATTACATTTGGACATTCTCCTGCCGAGAAACTGCTGATAAAAGACAAAAAATATATATAATTTTTATTATGATAATGCATATCTTTCTTATTTGACATGGAATAACTCAGGAAGGAAATAAGGTAGAAGGAAAATTCTTTTTTGGGGAAGTCCCTCTACATATGAGCTGCATCTCGATAAAATTTTGTGGTGATTGGATAAAGCAATCAAAAGTTATAGCATTTGGAACCAAGATAGCCTTTTTGTTGAGACCTTGACGCCCCCTCATGGGCATTTTTAAAATTGTTTCACCATGAAGAAAATCTTGTCATAAAAGCAATAGATTAAGTACATTTTGGGCTCATTTGAATTGTATTAATATGCTGTAAAAAATTAAGTGCAATTTTCAATGATTTTTGAATGTTTCATGAGATGTATGATGTTTTTGACACATTGCAGTACATAGTACAAAAAACTATTTTATAGATTATGAAAAAAAATATTCTATTTATCAACAAATAACTCAGCAGTACTTAGGAGTTTTTCGAATTGGCTACATTCACTGTAAAGTTCAGACTCTAAGCTTTCAAATGACACCAATTTTGTTTGAATCAAGGCAATATTTTGGAAAAATATGATAATTAATATTTTCGCAGCTAGGTGGCGTCTGTGGGGCGTCTGCGGGCGGTACACTACGGTTGAGAGAGACTAGTCAGCACTCGTTCAGAGTTGATCGAAGTGGTTGGATGCATTAAAAAGCTGAGATTCTAAGCTTTAATATGATACATATTTTGTGTTATTCCACGTTTGAAATCGAGCACGGATGGTTCCGGGAAAACTGGAAAACACTTTGCACCCCGGGAGGATGAGAGACTTGTTTTTTAGCCAAGTATGCATCACTTCGTGAGGAATATCTCGTGATCAAAGCAATGGATTATGTTGTGTTTGGGCTCTTTGTAATCGTGAGAATCTGCTGTCAATAAAGATGTGTGATTTTTCACAATCCATGCATGTTTCATTGAGTTATGAGCTGAAACGTCACATCAAAACAACATCGCATCACTGCTATTGCTACTTCATAGATCCGCCTGTGGAATTTTTTGTGTTAGAACGCCATAAGGAATATATTTAGATCTGAGTGATGGATTATGGCGAGTTTGGGCTCTTTTTAATCTTAACAATCTGCTGTAAATAATGATGTGCCATTTTCCACAATTGATGCATGCTTCATTGAGTTATGAGTTAAAACGCGACAAGTGCTACATCTATAATAAACGATCTATGCGCGCCGGTGGTGGTTCGTGTGTTACAACTCCCACGAGGAATATCTTTAGATCTGAGTGATGGATTTTGCTGAGTTTGGGCTCTTTTTAATCGTGAGAGTCTGCTGAAAATAATGATGTGCATTTTTCTACGATCTGTGCATGCTTTGTGAAGTTATAAGTGAAAACCAAACGCGAGTGCTTCATGAGTATATACTAGGATAGGCGCGTCTGAGGTATTTTTTGTTTTAGAACGCCATGAGGAAATATCTTTAGATCTGATTGATGGAATATATTAAGTTTGGGCTCTTTGTAATCGTGAGCTCCTGCTGTAAATAACGATGTATAATTTTTCATGATCGGCGAATGTTTCATGAAGATACGAGTAAAAAGGCCAAGTCTAAGCTACCTTGCTAGGCTACGTGAATCAGTGGATTTTTTGTGGTTTAGAACTCCATGAGGAATATCTTTAGTTCTGAGTGATGGATTATGTTGAGTTTGGACTCTTTTTAATTGTAAGCATCTGCTGTAAATAATGATGTGTCATTTTCCACAATTGGAGCATGTTTCATGAAGTTACAAGCGGAAATGTGTCTAAAATGCAGCATCCATATATGGTTTACACATGGGTCTCTTAAGGGGTTATTTTACAAAAACCTTGCTCAAGTTTATTAAAAACCCTGGAACAATTATGCTTGTTGTATTCTACTCATTGAGACCTTTCAAATGACATATGACACAGGACTATCTGAGCTGTATGATGTTTTTGACATATTGCAGTATGTGGTACAAAAAAGTAGTTTATAAATTATGAAAACATTTTTTTTCTATTTATCAGCAAATAACTCAGCACTACATTGGAGTTTATCAAATTGGCTACATTCATTGTAAATTTCAGACTCTAAGCTTTCAAATGACATCTATTTTAAGTTGATCCAGGTAATATTTTTGAAAAAAAATTATGATTATTAATTTTGCAGCTAGGTGGCGCCTGCGGCGGGTACACTCGTATTTAGTGGAATAACTCTGCAATCATTAGAAGTTGATCGAAGTAATTAGATGCATTAAAAAGCTGAGATTCTAAGCTTTAAAATGATACCTATTTTGTGTTGTTCCATTCAGTGGTTGCTTAGTAATTTGATTATGAATATTTTTCATGGGGTGGCGTCCCGCCGGCGGGACGCTTAGGGTTTAAGGGGTTAATCATACACATGAAATATGGTGCAGTTCTGAACATCTCCACTGAAGATAGGGGCGATTAAAGCAGAATAATATTGCATTTTCATTTTTTATGGGAGGGGCGCAAATCACAAATGAGTGATTATGGGCTAGGTTGATGTGCCATAAAAATTTCTTCATCCTCTGTGCCACGGTTCAGGTAGTTATTTAGGAAAAACTGCATTTTTTTGGGTTTGGGGGGGCCCAGCGCGGGGGGGGGGGGGGGGGGGGGGGGGGGAGTGGCCCCCGGGGACCAAACGAAATTTTTCCGTAGAAGTCTAGTGGGGCTACATGCCCACCAAATTTCATGTTCCCCGGTGTTTCGGTGTCCCTGGTATCGTTGACGAAAAATTTACGGGGGCCCCAGCGCAGGGGGGGGAAGTGGCCCCCGGGGACCAAACAAATTTTTCCGTAGAAGTGTAGTGGGGCTACATGCCCACCAAATTTCATGTTCCCCGGTGCTTCGGTGTCCCTGGTATCGTTGACGAAAAATTTACGGGGGACCCAGCGCGGGGAGGGGGGAGTGGCCCCCGGGGACCAAACGAAATTTTTCCGTAAAAGTCTAGTAGACCAACATACCATAAAAATTTCTTCATCCTCGGTGCCACGGTTCAGGTAGTTATTTAGGAAAAACTGCATTTTTTTGGGTTTGGGGGGGCCCAGCGCGGGGGGGGAGTGGCCCCCGGGGACCAAACGAAATTTTTCCGTAGAAGTCTGGTGGGGCTACATGCCCACCAAATTTCATGTTCCCCGGTGCTTCGGTGTCCCTGGTATCGTTGACGAAAAATGTACGGGGGCCCCAGCGCGGGGGGGGAAGTGGCCCCGGGGACCAAACGAAATTTTTCCGTAAAAGTCTAGTAGACCAACATACCATAAAAATGTCTTCATCCTCGGTGCCACGGTTCAGGTAGTTATTTAGGAAAAACTGAATTTTTTGGGTTTGGGGGGGCCCAGCGCGGGGGGGGAGTGGCCCCCGAGGACCAAACGAAATTTTTCCTTAGAAGTCTAGTGGGGCTACATGCCCACCAAATTTCATGTTCCCCGGTGCTTCGGTGTCCCTGGTATCGTTGACGAAAAATTTACGGGGGCCCCAGCGCGGGGGGGGAAGTGGCCCCGGGGACCAAACGAAATTTTTCCGTAAAAGTCTAGTAGACCAACATACCATAAAAATGTCTTCATCCTCGGTGCCACGGTTCAGGTAGTTATTTAGGAAAAACTGCATTTTTGGGGGTTTGGGGGGGCCCAGCGCGGGGGGGGAGTGGCCCCCGAGGACCAAACGAAATTTTTCCTTAGAAGTCTAGTGGGGCTACATGCCCACCAAATTTCATGTTCCCCGGTGTTTCGGTGTCCCTGGTATCGTTGACGAAAAATTTAAAGGGGCCCCAGCGCGGGGGGGGAAGTGGCCCCCAGGGACCAAACGAAATTTTTCCGTAAAAGTCTAGTAGACCAACATACCATAAAAATTTCTTCATCCTCGGTGCCACGGTTCAGGTAATTATTTAGGAAAAACTGCATTTTTGGGGGTTTGGGGGGGCCCAGCGCGGGGGGGGAGTGGCCCCCGGGGACCAAACGAAATTTTTCCTTAGAAGTCTAGTGGGGCTACATGCCCACCAAATTTCATGTTCCCGGTGTTTCGGTGTCCCTGGTATCGTTGACGAAAAATTCAGTAAGGTGACGGAAAAAAAAAAAAAAAAAACTTTGACAATCCCTATATGACCGGCTAGCTACGCTAGCGGCGGTCATAATAATGTACATATCTATCTACATAGCCTATCTTCTGTGGAGGGTTTCAGAATAAAAAAAAGTGTATTCAAATGCAATAATAGGATGTCCTACCTGCTTCTCAACACTGTCAATGCCGAAATGAATCAGCAGAAGTTGTGGTTAACGGAAGCTCAAGCATGTTTGCTTGACGTGCGAGAAGCAATGAGGTTCATTCTCGTGTTACTCAGCATGTTTGAGCTTCAGCAAGAATGAGGTTTGTTCTCGCGTTTCAAGCAGGTTCGGTTGATCTTCTGTTTATGTTCGCGGATCAATGCTTATATGTGAATAAAAGTCTAAATTCAGTTTTCATCATATAAAGTGATCGAGTCTCTTCAGAAAATTTTGACTAAACCGCTCAGTTCATACAGATTAGTTTTACGATCTCTTTATGAATTTTTTGAAGTGTCAAAGTGACAGTTTTGTAGCTGTCAATGCAGGGACACAAAGCTCTCAAATTTCATCAAAAAGATCTTCATTTGTGTTCCGGAGATGAATGAAAGTCTAACGGGTTTGGAACGACATGAGGGTGAGGAATTAATGACAGAATTTTCACTTTTGGATGAACTAACCCTTTAAGGGCTCTCAAGCTTTCAAAGCTAACTTGCTATTGCTAGCCTCTCCAAAATGTCCTACCCTACCTTTAAGGCAAAACATGTCCACCGCCTATTAGTTTACAATAGTATCCAATATCCTTTAGTTTAATCACAGATCAAATCGCCGTTTACGATTAACTAATGTTATTTTTGTTCTCCAGCTCCTCTGCCTGGTCCTGTCATCACCAGAGACTATTCATCATCATCATCATCAGAGTCCAGATGTTCACTGGTGTGTTCAGTGTTGAATGTGAGTCATGTGACTCTCTCCTGGTACAAAGGAAACAGTTTATTCTCCAACATTAGTGTGTCTGATCTCAGCATCAGTCTCTCTCTACCTCTGGAGGTGGAATATCAGGATAAAAACACTTACAGCTGTGTGATCTACAATCCCATCAGAAACCAGACCACACATCTGGACATCACTCAATTTTGTTCAGGTTTGCCTGCTGTTGATATAAGTGTTTACTTTTTTCCAGTATTATTGTAAAATGTACGAGGAACATATTTCATCTTCTCTATCAAAGAACTTTCACCAGCATGCATTTAATATGAAGACTCCTCATGTGCTGATATTAGTATTTTCTTTCCACAGAAGCTGTTGAGTCAAATGTTCATTCTGAGAGTGTGATTCCTTCACTGATCTATGCTGTGCTGGGCATGACTGCTGTCGCTCTACTTTTTTTTCACGTAAGATCCAGACAGGTTGATAAACGTACATGTCATTTAGCGCAGAGTGAGAGGAAATGAGTGCTTTTTAATTCACTACCAGAACAACAGTATTCTGAGACTGACAGCGTATGAGCACTGACAATAAATACATAAATAAATAAAAGAAAGAAAGAATGAGGAAAGAAAGAAAAGTCAAGATGAGCGTTAGACACATATGAAACACAGGTTAAGTGATTAAGCGGCTTGTGGATGACACAGAGGCACAATGTTTGAAACATTTCAGTCAAATTTTGTTGACCAGTTACAAAGAATGATTTGTTCACGAAACCGGTATCAAAGAACAATGAGGACATCTACTGGGCAAACATGTGTAAAAGGCAATATTAAAACATGACACAAGCCAAAGACTTGATAGACTGTGAGCCAATTGGGTGGAGCTTGACGTCCAGCTCCCCCTCGTTGGATGTAATGGGTGAAGCTAGACGGTCCAATCACACCCTAACCCTTCCCATAATCCCAAGCAGTGCTCACTGCAGAGTCAAGTGTGCTTCTCAATATCCCTCCTCGTCTCCTCGCTCCTCCGTCCTCCATCCTATGACCCGGAAACCATCTTGAAGGACATCTCAACTCTCTAATGGCACAGCGAGGAGACGAGGATCAAGGAGTGAGGCTTCCAGTTTTGAGCGAGGATGCACAGGTGTATCCTTTGCGGAAGTCTTTCTTGTCGAGAAACCTGACACGTATAATTTCTCCTGCTCCTTCAAATCTGTCACAATAATTTTAATTTATGCTTTACCTTTGCAGTTTAAATAAATCATATCACACATATATCAACAGGGCATCTTGCTTTATCTTTATTATTTATTAATTTCTTAAATAACCAAACTTTAACAACATAAGGGCAGATCCTTTAAGCGTAGCTGATGATGCAGTGAAGTGATGCTCCAGTGATCAAGAATATTCAAATAAGCTTTCCTCCGATTCCTCTGTCCTCCTTTTCTATTCTTGCAGCCTTCCCTCGCATCCTACAGGGGGTGGAGCTGAGACGCAAGGAAAGGAATCGAGGAAATAAAAAGAGGATGCACAAATAAGAATTGAGAAGCACCCTAAATGACGTCCACCTCTCTGGACATCTAATGGGGTGGAGAGATAGAGTTATGGGTAGGGTTAGGGTGTGATTGGATATTCTAGCTCCACCCATTAGGCCCAAATTACATACACTCCTCCTTGCTGGAGCTCTAGCAAGGAGGAGCTAGACGTAAGCTCTTCCCATTTGTTTTGCAGTGAGCAGCTTCGACAGCAAGGGGGAGCTATACGTAAACTCTACGTATTACTAGACGCCATATACTATTGGGGATGTGAGCACTACTTGAAAGACTTTACAAGCAGCAATTATAACACAATAGTTTGGAAAGTACATAGTGTTATCAAAGTGTAAATCTGAAATATTTGTACTTTTGTAAAATCATTTATCATATAGGCTAATTAAAGTTTTTTTCAAATACAATGTTTTTTTTTGAATACTTATGGTTTAAGGTCAGTTCTGTTTATGGTTTACATATTAGGGTCTATGAAAAAAAACAACAACTTTGTTTATAAAATGACAGTAGGCTTATTCGCTGTCACAATGGGACTCGAACTTTCAACCTTGCTAGATTCTCTAGTGGGTTTCTTTTTCAAATCAAGCTATAACAAAGATGACCATATTTTTATTATTTTAAATGTGAGTATAGATTTTTCTTGTATTTGACTGTGTTCAAAAAACAGTCCGAATATTGAAGACACAACGTCACTGGCTGTACTGTACACATTACACATACCCACTACTGAAGCAGCAGATCTGGCTTTGAACTGAGCTTCTTTAGCACCTTCAAGTGTGTGGCCACTAGGCGGCAATAACTCGTAATTGTTCAAGAGTTCCTCTGTAAAAAGAAAATGCAACCAATTCATCTAAATGTACAAATGCACTGTACATAAGATTACACACTACAGTAACATATGCACATGCTGAAGAACTACTAGTGCTTTAATTTGAGATTCTGACTACATCTTGTCACATTAAGACGCAGAGACCACACCCTTTATTTCCAAAAAAAAAAAAAAAAAAAAAAACAGAAGTTGTTAGCTAAATATAATGGGTTTCCTCAAGACTTTGCATAGAAATGAACAAATTTGGAAATGCAGCATACTGGTACAATAAAACTGTTTATTAAAGAAAGTGCAACATATCCCCATGGCTTTAAAATACTGCAAAGAGGCATGTCAAATTTCAGCCTGGTATGAAGGGACATGTAATGACTTGTTGAGCTATGATACAGGAAACAATTACTGGAAATACAGCAGGGGTTGGGGTGGGGTCTTGTGGCTTACTGTACGAACAATAAGGAAGAGCAACCCTGAGGAGATCAACAACCATTGCTTGTTAGGTGGATTGTTCAGAACTAAGCAAGAATAGGAGAAGGGGAGGGCATTAAGAAGTCTAATGGATGTGCATGCATAGCTTTTCAACATCATTATACTCTAGTTCTTAAAAAAGACATAAACAACAGAGGCAACAAATTAATGTAATGCAAAATGTTGTGTTAATGGGTTTAAAGTGAGGTTTAGCTTGTTTTTGTACTCACTATGAGTCTTGCAGTTAGAGGGATATTTGCATATGCAAATCATAACATCAGACAAATTCAATAATTTGAGCTCTTCTATCTTCCTCTTCTCGGTCAGTTTGACTGGTTATTTCACCAAAGATATACATGTAATAAAAAAATAAATAAAAAAATAAAAACTATATATCGAAGTCATTCTGAATTATTCTTCTCAATCCACTGTTTTAAAGCTGACAAATCCAGACAAAAGCATTCTGTTGAAATACGTCAGTGTCTCATGTGACGATGCTGGAGTATATTGTTTCCTCTGTGTCATTAGCTTTCTGTAAGACAAATGTGACAAATTATGAAACACTTCAGGAGAACATCTGTGGGATTAACACACATCAAAATTCCAAGACACAGCAGAGACGCTGAATCAGAGCATGTAGTCGAAAAAACGGAAGAAAAAAAACTAATCCCTGAACAAGCTCTAGAAGGCATACAAGACATTTCAATAAGTTAAAGACATTCATTTCATCATGACAAAATAAATAAATGCCAAGTATCTGTCACTGTGGTGTTTTTACACGCAGAGAAGAAAAGATCTATGGCCTCATGTTTCCCCATTAAAGTTCAAATTAAATGTGTTAAATATTTCGTTTCTAAAATAATTACACTCCTAACAGTGTTACACTGTAATCTCCTATATAAACATTTTTAAGAAATAGAGATATCATTTTTAGACAAATGTGGGTCTGTTCCTCACAAAGATATTGTATTGACTTTAAAAGACTTGGACTATCACAAAATGATATACTTTAAGGGTGGGTTTTGCCAGTTTACAGCTCGACAGCACCCGTTCTCAGTCACTTCAATTAAACTGAAATGAGTGACCTGGATAATCTTTGAAAATGATCATTTTTGTTCGACAGGCGAAAGTCAAACTGGTTTGGAATGACAGGAGGGTGATTCAGTGATAATTTTTATGTTTTGTGTGGACTAAACCTTTAAGCATCCAATTTCTTGGTCAAATAGGATAGACATGCAAACAGATGCTGTTTCATGAAAATCATACCTTTTTTTGTTCATTTTGTAAACAAAATTCTGTTTCAGCATATTGTACTTCGTCTTCTTCTGTCTTTGCTGTCTCTACTGTATGTGTATGTGGTTCAAAACAATTTCCTAAAGAATTAGGGTTAGGAGACGGTTAATTTCTCAAGTATTAATATCAACTATAAGCACTTTGAGCAAAAACGTAAATACAATTCTTCTTGCTATATAGAAGCTGAAGGAAAATCCTACCTTTTTGTGGCGTATTTTTATGTTTCCTGTAGAGAAAGTACATCAAACCAGCAAGTGCAAGCAGAAGGGCAGCAGAAAGACATGCAGCAAGGACTCCATGTCCACCCGGAGGTTCTAAAACAGAAAGGGGTTATTAACTTAACTTTGGCCTCATATCAGCATTGCCTCCATAGACCCCAAACAATAATACCTATGCCATTTGGACAGAGGCAGAAAATATTTAATCTATGTGATATTTGATGAAACAGAACAATTCAGTAAATAGACACTAATTACTGTTGATGTACCTTTACATGTGTGACAGAGTCGACTGATGTTCAGATGTGTGGCCTGTTTGCTGATGGGATTGTAGATCACACATTTGTATGTGTTTTTATCCTGACATTCCACCTCCAGAGGTAGAGAGAGACTGATGCTGAGATCAGACACACTGATGCTGGACAATACACTGATTCCTTTGTACCAGGAGAGAGTCACATCACTCACATTCAACACTGAACACACCAGTGAACATCTGGACTCTGATGATGATGATGATGATGATGATGAATAGTCTCTGGTGATGACAGGACCAGGTAGAGGAGCTGGAGAAAAATAACATTAGTAACAGTAAATGTCAATTTGATCTGTAATTAAAATAATGTATACTAGATACTAATGTAAACCAATGTGACCCTGGACCACAAAACCAGTCTTATGGGTAATTTTTTTAATACATAGCTTAATACATAATCTTTCCATTGATGTATAGTTTGTTAGGATAGGACAATATTTGGCCGAGATACAACTATCTGAAAATCTGGAATCTGATGGTACAGAAAAATCGAAATATTGAGAAAATCGCCTTTAAAGTTGTCAATTTCTATTGGCGATAGTGCTGCATCCATTCACAAAAATAAATGTTTTATATATTTAAGGTGGGAAATTTACAAAATATCTTCATGGAACATGATCTTTACTTAATATCCTAATGATTTTGGCATAAAAGAAAAATCTATAATTTTGACCCATA
This sequence comes from Leuciscus leuciscus, assembly GCF_965113295.1. Lineage (NCBI taxonomy): Eukaryota > Metazoa > Chordata > Actinopteri > Cypriniformes > Leuciscidae > Leuciscus > Leuciscus leuciscus. The sequence continues at coordinate 22,513,313 of NC_138739.1, read as the reverse complement.
CAATGTTTTGTTGGCTATTACCACAAATATACCCGTGCAACATAAGACTGGTTTTGTGATCCAGGGTCACATATGCAGTTGACATTTTTGTTTTAAATGTCCTCAGTAATGTTTAATTTGATCATAGGTAGGAAGTCTGTCTGACATAGATGTACATTTATAATATGAAACACTACAATTTACTCACCAGAGACAGTAACACTGAATCTCTTGTATGAAGTTCCTCTGCTGATGACGGTTAGTTTATAAAGTCCAGTGTGTTCAGTTCTGATGTTTCCGATGGTCAGAGATCCAGTTTGACTGTCTATCTGGAGTATTTTCTCAAATATCATAACAGTGTCATCGATATAGATGTTCTGTCGGTGGATTTCAGCAATACGAGTGTCATTGGGTCCAAACATCCACAGTATCTGATCATCTTTCTGTACTTTAACATCAGTGTTTAGAGTGACATAATCTCCCTCAGTCACTGACACTTCATCTGTACCAGCGCCAAACACACCTGAAACACAAACAGGAGAAACTCAGGGCTATTATTTTATTATAATTTACAGACATAGAGGAGAGCGGGGCACAACCTAACACTTTTTGACGTTCTCAGTTCGAGTAAATTCACTTGGGGTTCAGAGTATTTATTTTTTCCCTCATTTAATACAGTGTATACTTTTTCTTGATTTCCCCCTAAAGAATAGAAGTAAAATGTGACAACATGCCCCATAGGTTGGTCATGTTGTAACATGACCATATGAAAGATTAAAATGCTATCTGATGTAATAAGAAAAATATATATACAAGACAAACTAAAATAGTTTGTCAATAAAATACAGTTATTCACTTTTTTAATCCATTAAAACTCTAAAAGCTTTAATGGCTATGTTAAGGTCATTTGAGACTGTTGCAGAGAAAGAAAATTAAACAAGAAATTGGATACATGTCGGTTACAAACAATAACATACCTTTCAATCCTTGCAGGAACAGATAAAAGCAAGCTATTCTGCCAACAGTATTCCTCAACATTTCGCCGAGCAGATAGTAAAACTCCTCATGACGACCAAAACTGACTGATAAAAGAAGAAAACAGAAAAATCCCATGCACTTTCATTCGAATCTAATCCATACCGAGCTAAACGATTATGTCCGATTTGCTCAAATCGTTAATTATAAACGCAGATCTGGATTAACAGATCGACGATGTGTGTGAAGCACTGAACATGAAAACCCCGAAGTCCCGCCCGTTTCATTTAGCACAGCAACAGAAGCGTATTTGGTTTTTGGCTTAGTAATGAACAGGCCGTCAAAAAACCAACCCAAAAAAAAAAAAAAAAAAAAAAAAAAAAAAAACCTAATAATAATTAATCAAATCTTTGTTTCATTTCTGTATTAAGAAAAAAATAATAATGATATTTTCTCTATCAAAATGTTGTATAAGCTCAGTTTAATACAGATTTTGCCGACTATAGCCTACCATTACACAAGTATACTAAAACTAAGTTTGTAGGTTATTCTAAAATCTAACCCATTTGGTCAGTATGAGCCCTGATATCTGTAAAAATCAAATAATGACTCATCACACCATTGCAGTTTTGCTATTCACCAATATTAAAAGTTAGTATACTGTAACCCAAAAGCTATTGACAAAATCTCACCCGATCAAAAAGTTAGGCATCCCAATAGGAGCCTTATGATGTAAGTTATTGTTTTAATTTATTTTTGAGCAACTGAGATGATGCAGAGCAGACTGCAACCTCCATGTAGTTAAGCGGCAGCCAGGAAGCCAATGCTTTTTGCTGTCTCTTTAAATGAGTTTGACTAAAGAATGTTATACTTTTTTTTAAAGTTTATATATGGCAGTATTAAGGTCAGGCCATCAGAAGCACCTCATCCACCTACACTGGTACCACACATGCACACGCCACCACGCATCCATCTCAAACTCATTGTTGTGCACAACTTGCACATTCCACTGGTACAAACCACACGTTTAGTACACAACTTATAGGTACAGTACCCTGACCTAGATTATATAAAGAGATTACATTACATTTATTGTGGTGATTAAACTGGTTAAACTAGTCGCACATATGCAATATATATTCTTTGAATTGTTCAGAAAATGTATTGGACTTTATTTGCCAATTAATATATATATATATATATATATATATATATATATATATATATATATATATATGTAATTCATGCATGTTTGTGTTTACAGCATGATGTTCAGTGCAAGATACAATCTAAATGATAAACCATGTTACAGTCTAATGATCAGTGCGGGTTTTCAGCTCTTCTCTAAACGTGAAGCCCCTTCCTCTTCTTTTCCTCTCTGCTACAAAAACCCAAAGCGAACTGAGGCCTCTGATCTGACTCAACCATCAGAGATCTCAATGATGTCTTTGTGATGTTCGCAGAGAAGAAAGGTGCAGAAGTTCTCACAGCTCAGGCCTAAAAGTCCCACATCGGTGCAGCGCAACTCACAACAGATGATTCTGATAAATATTAAAGCAATAACCAACGGTGTACAAAAATGATCAGATAGGCACAACCATAAACCTATTTATTATATAGGTTACAGTGGCTGAAGCGTCGATGAAACAGTGTCTTGCATCACGTTCGACTGACCACTTCCTGTTGAGATGCAGAGGAGAACAAAAAAGGTCAAAGCCAAAATGCAGTGTGCACACAGTCGTCCTTTTTCACACGAATCAGTCACCCTTCTGTGTTAACTTCAACTTTTGTCATTTACGGTCTCTCAAAATTGTGATAGCAAATGACAAAATGTGTGTAGACAGTATTTTAAAATGCAAATGAAATTATTCAATGAAAATTTTCACCAGGTTTTATATATATATATATACACACAGTATATATATAATATCTAAAACCTGGTGAAAAATTTCAAATAATAGCCTATATAAAGTGTATTATGGTCACTGCTGATGTCAAGCAAAGCTCTTTTGACAGTTAAGATGTAGTTTAATGATAGCAGAGCTGTATACTGTAAATATGTTGTGCCGACAGTGTTTTGTAAGCAATTTTGAATCACATGATTCACTAGTGATGCGTGTTGTAATTCAGGTCTTAAAACGGTTTCTAAATCTCAGAATTGTTTGTCGTTTACAGACAAATGCCAATAGTCTACAAAATGAGCTGAATTTAGTAAAAAAAAACTAAGTTCACACATTTTTCACACGTTGGGTTCTGGTAGGCCACCGTTTCCTGTAGATCAGAGATAGTGTTCTATACAGTCCTATTAGATTTACGCTGAGTAATCTAATGTAATGTTTATGTGTTGAACTCCACTGCTGTTTAAAGGCCTTTCAAAAGGTCCCTTGTTTTAATGTGTTTTAGTCATCACTGATTCAGACCGAACAAACTAGCTTCTGTCACTAAACAGACAGTCCAGGGAAGAGCTTCCGTGTTTTGCCACTTAATGTTTTGACTACCTTACTGGTCGAGCCATGGTTGCCAAGTTACCGCTCCCAGATGGCCAGTGACATCTGATATCTTTGACTTTTGTTTGCATACTGTGCGATATATCAGAATCACATGAAACACAAAGGACAGTGGGAATTTTTCATTCTGCATTACATGGGCAACAGACACTCAGCGTCTCCAGTGTTTCCACACTCATTAACCATTTCTAATGATAAAGTTCCTCAGTAACTGAAAGCATCCATTACACTCAGAGGATAATGTCTGTTAATGGAAGCCTAAGGGAGGAGCCCAATGTTTGTCCTGTAACTTGATCTGTCTCCAGTAAGTGTGGTCTGATTAACATCTTCAAAATCCTCATGAGTATGGGTTTGGTTTGAGGGGATTAGAAATATAGGGAATGTTTGCACATAAAAAGTGGGATTCCCTGAAGTTTCCAATGATCAGCATCAGTACTATTGTGTAAGCATCACTGATCATGTAATGGAGGAAGGGTTTAGTGAAAAAAAAGAAGAAGCTTATAAGTCATACACCAGTTCCTCTTTTTAAGACCTCCTTTCCTTTCAAACTGTCCACTTCCTTGTTCTCTAACGGATCTGTATGTTCTAATGTCATTCATCCTGCGGAATCTAAAATGAAACAGAATATTAGGAAATACAGTATGTGCGAGGTACAGGAGAAACTGCAGATCTGTACGTGCACATCAATAGGAGTTTCGTATTTTTATCTTGGTCTGTCACCGTTTCACTTGCCAAAACCGCATCCTGTGTCAGAGGTCTCCAGGCAGACCATGTGAAATGACAGAGTACTTTAAAAAAAGACCCAACTTCCTGTGACAACGAAAAGCAGTCTACCATGTTTGTCCTTTCCTCTACAAATATTGACTTCTGGTCTCTGTTCAAAGAAACACACCTGTAACCGAGGGAACAATAAAGAACGTTAAACATGGTGCGATTCCCAGCATAAGACTAGCTATCGCATTTCTTTCTCTACCCTCCCCCTCCCTCTCAGTCTTCCGTGCACTGTTTATCTCCTAAACACAGGGGAAGATGGAGCCGGGGGAATTTCCATGGAAAAAAAAAAAAAAGGGAAAGAAAAAGTGCAGCTGCATCATGTGAAACTACAGTAAGCAGCCGCCTAGGGGTTCTTGCCATGAAACCTCAAGCTTAGAAGAAGCATAAAAGAACAGCATTTCTCAATTTAAAGGGCAAATTCACCCAGAAATTTAAATTCTGTCACCCTTATGTCATTGCAAACCTGTATGAGTTTCTTCTGCTGAACAAAAGAAGATATTTTGAAGAATGTCGGTAATCAAACAGTTGATGGGTCCCTTTGACTTCCATAGCATAGAAAAAAAAAGTCCATCAACTGTTTGGTTACTGACATTCTTCAGAATTTCTTCTAATTTGAGGGTGAGTAGCCTAAATGAGGACAGAATTTTCATTTTTGGGTGAACTATCCCTTTAAGAGCCTGTCTTTAAAGTTGGTCTGACACCTAGTGGCGTCTTTGCTTTCAAACCCATTGTTTTCACTACTAAACACTAATAAAGTCCTTCACTACTAAACAAACTCATTTCAAATTTCAATTCACATTAATTATATAGCGCTTTTCACAATACATATCGTTTCATAGCAGCTTTACAGAAAATGCACGCGTCTACATTACAATTCAGAGTGATCTATTATCAGAGAGGTGTGTCCAAGTTATGTAGGCTATTTCAGAAACGTCCATATACAAATCACAAAGTTAGCTAATAATGTATTAATTTAGGGCAGAGGCAATTAGGTAATTGAGGCAATGAATACATGTTAACAAATGATTAGGATATATAGAAAAAAATTGCGTTTGTGCAAAATTGTGGTTGATTCACTGACTCATCATCATCAGATTCAACAGAAAAGCTTACTACCCGTTACTGAGGCGTTGCCTCGCAGATCAAACCATTTTACAAAATAGCTAAGTCATAAAATGTATGTATGTCATGTAGAAGCTGTTTACATGTACTTGTAAACATGTACATGTAATTTTTCGCGTTTCGTACGATCACTTGGGCTGCCCTAATCTTGGAAACCGGGAAAAAGCTCTTTATTTTCCCGCCGCGGTCATAAACACTCCCGCAATATCTTTGGTACGCCCCGTCAAAAGCCTGCAGGGGCTTAACGTTCATAACGTAGAAGTTTAAATATTTAAAAACATAAATTTTCTGCCACCTTGTGGTCGTTAGATGTTATTTCTTCATAGTGATGATCAGGACATAAATCTGAATAACGTAAAACAAATAATGTTATTTATTTGTAAATTAATAAAAACCTTTTTCATGATTAATAATAAGTAAATTTGAATTTTTTTTAAAAAACTTTATTCTTGTTCAACCATTATTATAATGGCTGCCCAGGGTAGGGTTTTGTGAGTTGATGCTATAATGAACTATTTTCATTGGCAGAGAGAGTGAGAGAGAGAGAGAGAGAGAGAGAGAGAGAGAGAGAGAGAGAGAGAGAGAGAGAGAGAGAGAGAGAGAGAGAGAGAGAGAGGGCTAAATACTAGGCCTATAGCCAAATTTGGCCTAAGTTAATCAGCCGCACCCAATTGTGTTCGTTAAATGTTATTTTTTATAGGATGATCAGAACAGAAATCTCCCAGTAGGAAATCTCAACATAATCTACTAAATCAGATCTTTATTGCAGCTGAGAAGAATTAAGTAAATAAAGAGTAAATGTCAGACTCTGTTAGTGTGTGTATATATATATATATATATATATTTGTAATTATTAATTGAATATATTATTATTTTGTATTATTACTCCCAACATTACATAATCATTTTAGCTAAAAGCAAAAAAAAAACAAAAAAAACAAACAAACAAAAAACAAACAAAAAACAACAACACTAAAATAATGTAAAATCAATTAAAAACAGAAACATTTTAGTGATAGCCCTTTGAATAGTGAGGGGAAATTGCTGTAGCTCCATTCACATACACTACACAAAGCTTGAAACTATTTACATTTTCTCTAAAATGTTCTCTAAAATGTAAGTTACTCAGTAATTACTTGTGCTTATGTCTATCAGTGCAACATCACTTCTGTGAGTGTGATGCTGCTTAATCATAGTGATTCGTGTAATTTACGCCTTTAATTCCTTATAGCCGATGCTTGGTCCATATCAGCAAATGCAGGCACATTATGACTTAGAAACAGTCTCACAATTATAAAAATTCTGCTATTTAACAATTCTGTATTTAGTGCGGGTTAAATATATATATTTTTTTTATTTGAGTATTTTTACGCTTTTAAAATGTTATTGTTGCAGAATATCAAAATAAACAGGATTGTTTAACTTTGACTTTGCTGCCACCAAGTGTACTGAGCATGTAAAAACTAGTAAGAGGCAGAATCAGAAATAATAATAATAAAAAAAAAACTGCACAAAATTATTTTTATCACCTGGAATGATGATTACTTGTTATTTGAATGCTTAATATCTTACAAGACATTTCTATTTAAAATTTGTGCTCAATAGTAAAAATATAAAAGTAAAAGGATTATGAATTTAAATAACCGCAAATGTATATATTTTTTTTAATAAATTCTGACATGTGCTTTGGAAATGGCATGGGAGAAATGTCTATCTGCTGCTCAAAGGGATGGATTGTGGTGAATCTGTGGAGGATGAACTGCATATCAAAGGTTGCTGCTCATTTTCAGCATTGCGGCCTGTGGCGTTTCTGGATGCCTCTGTTAAAAAAATGAACAATTCAAATGTACCATTAGAATTTATACTTGTATAAAATGTTTTTGTTTTTTTTAGTATATTGTGAAAAGTTAGTATAAAAACGGCAATTTCCTTGTCTAACCTGGAGGAGAATTTTGACTGGTCGTAGTTTGACTCGCAGCATCTGTTAAACACACAAATTCATCAGAATGATCATGAGGTCTTCCACTGAGTGACTGGCAGGCTTTAATTTCATCATTTATTCTTACATTTATTACATATATCCAATTCTGTACTTTCTCATCAAAATCTAGTACTCTTTGAATGGTGTAATTATGTGATGTCCAAAACTGCTCAATTTTGCTACATAAAAAAAAAAAAAAAAAAAAAAAAAAAATATATATATAGTGAACATAAGAACTATGTCACACATTGTCATAGTGGTCAAGTTATTTTTGCACAAAAGACATATATCAGCTGTAGTAATACTTGCCCTCTTGTCTTGCTTGTTTAGGCTTGTAGAAACAGAGTCCCAGAATTAAAGCGATGACACCAACAACAACAAAAGACACACATATTATCACAATGAGATTGTTGCTCTGATCTGGAATGAACAAAAAGAAAACAGTAATTAAGACAGTGATCCTGCCAAACTCATTTCAAGATACAAAAGCAACAGTATATCTTCATTAAATACAGCAGGAATTATTTGACCAAGAAGGCATCAGTGGCAACTTTAGCACCCAAAATAAGCATGAATATTAACACAATTAACCGTTAAGCATTTATCATCAACGTCTCAAGATTATCTGACCGAAATGAGGTAACAATCTGATGAAATATAACTAAAAACTATATAAGATGGAATAGGATTCATAAATGCAAATTTAAAATGTCAGACTTCACATACGTTTAATAACACTTGACTGAATTTGTTTCTCCTGATCTTCAAGGTTTGTTTCCAAACCTATGACTGTATGGTAAAATCGTATATAAAAAGGCATCCTGAGAGTACCCTGGTAATCCAGAGTTCTCACAAGAGCACAAGTTGAATTTGCTCAGCGAGTTTACTCTGGCTTCGAGTAATGATGCTCATTAAATATGCCCTTGTATCCGAGCTGCACCAATCACAGCGGGTTATCTGATATAGTTGCACCATGTTCACTTCTAGTTACTCAAAACACTTGAACCGCATACTAGCATACACTTTCTGTTAGCCTATATCATTATATGGCAGAAATTATGAGAGCAATATGCTAGTATGTGGTTCTGAATTCAGCAAGTGTCTGCTCCATCCATCCATCCTCTAATGATGCTTACTTTAATACACATTTCCACCACTCTACTAATTGGACCACACTGTAAATAAATAAAAATTAATAGACTGTATAGACAGTCTGTATATACAAGACTACTGGTCAAAAGTTTGGAATAATAAAGATTAAAAAATATTTTTGAAAGAATTCTGTTCTGCTCAGCAAGGCTACATTTATTTGACCAAAAATACATGAAAAACTGTAATATTGTGAAATATAATAACAATGAAAAATATATATTTTAAAATGCTTTAAAAAGTAATTTATTCCTGTGGTCAAAGATGAATTTTCAGCATCATTACTCCAGTCTTCAGTGTCACATGATCCTTCAGAAAATATGATGATTCGCTGCTCAAGAAACATTTCTCATTATCATCAATGTTCACCAGTATTGAGAGATGGGCCACTGGTATTGCAATGATTGGGAGAAACTGGGATGCAATTTAGCTATAGTAAAAGCTATTGGCAATCTGTAAAGTCTCCGCCTGATGGTCTGCACGTGAAACTTGAGCTCAGCATTTGATCTACAGTACACAAGCACAACGGCTGGACCAACTTCAATATACAGTATTTTTAGAAGGCTGATATTTGAGTGTAAGACTTTTTTTTTTTTATAAGACAGTCCATGGCAGACTTCACTGCTGATTTGAAATTTGTTATTAAATAAAGTCTGACAAGTAATTTTGAGATTATTATTGAGATTATTTAAGTATAGGAGCTGCACTGGAATGACTGAAACAATTTTTTTTACTTCAAGTTAATTTTATTAAGTATACACTTTAGTAAATTATTAGCATATTTTAAGTATACTGTAGTAAGTACACCACTAGTTTACAATTTTTTTTTATTTGTACTGCAACTATACTACAAGTGAACGTAGGTATACTGATAGTTTACTAGTCAAATACTTATAGCACATTATTTTAGTTTATGAAAGTACACTTTGAAGTCTCAGTAAACTACTAGTTTATTAGTTTTATACTTTTAGATTTTCTTTAAGTGAACTTAACATCATACTTTTAGCCTATGTATTACTTTTGCACTTTCCCGCAGCATTTTTTTTTTTCAGTTGCCAGCCAGCAACATTTTTATTTTCACAAAACTTTCATGACCTCCACAATATTTTATTGTATGAATATCTGAAAATGTAATATTAAAAAAAAAGAACAAGAACTGATAAAAAAACAGCTTCATGCGCTCTTTTTTAATCAACACTTGAATGTGGGTCATTTTCAAGCAAAAAGCTGAGAAAAATCACATTTTTCGTCAGTCTACGTCCAGATCGGATTCAAAACATAGATGGAGATCATAACATTTATAAACTCCCTCAAATTTGGCAGTCCTGTACCTCTTCTTGGGTCAACATTTCATTTGGTAATGTAGTTTTGATTTTATGCTGTTCAGTGTTTGATGATCGCATAATTTTACGTGTAGCTAGGCTATAAGCAGTGCTTCTATCAGTATCCCAATTCGCATAGCCTATCCGTCCTAATAGTAATAGAATGTGTTTTGATATGGAGATTCTGTACTAGAAGATGTGTCATAGCGCCCCCTACCGTATAACAGTGAAAACATGGAAAATTCAGTCAATGGCGGGGAAAGAGTTGAGTAGATGTACACTACCAATGGACTAGCCCACACAAAAATCTGATACTCAGAATAATCACATCCGTTTGCTTTATAAATCTATATTTTCCAACATTGTACGTTTATAAGAAGGTTGTCACAGTGTGGTGCAGGCAGAAGAAGACAAAGGAGAATCAAAAGTTCCAAAGCAAACTTTTACTCACAATATAAATAACACAGGTACATAGAAGACAGGCAGAAGGTTCTCACACACACTAAACATGACGGAGATCAGACGATGAACAAGACAAAACACAGGGCTTAAAGGGGTCATATAATGGTACATGCACTTTTGCAGGTTGATTATACTGAAATGTGTGTTGGCAGTGCCTGTACACAACCATCATAAAATGATAAAAATCCATCCAATGTTTTTTTTTTTATCTTCTTATATGTTTTCCCCTGTCTAAAATCGCCGTTCGACCGTGTGACGTCACATGGTCGGACGCCCCTCCCACGATTGTTGATTGACAGCAGCATTTCAACACAGACCCGCCCTCGCTCGTGAGCGAGCTGTCAATCATAGTCCGCACGGAGCGGCGCGGTCATTGTTGATACGCTGGAGCACTGTCTATGAGCAGAATGGCTTCTAAGCGATTGTGGTGTTCTGTTCTTGGGTGTAATAAGGAACACAGCAGTCATTTTGATGTTCCTAAATCCGAACCGCTGAAGACGCAGTGGCTGAGTTTTGTTTTCGAAGGGAATATTCCCCACGATCAACGTCAATGCTTTCATGTTTGCGCGAATCATTTCACACACCAGACTGCTTTACAAACGAGGGTCAGTAACGTTATAAAGCTGGTTTTGCTAAGAAGCTGCTCCTGAAAAAAGGATCGGTACCAACTATTCGTGTTCCTGCTGCACCTCCAGAAGAACTGAAGTGAGTGTAACGTTTTATTAACTTTTATATTAATATTTATATTAATCTTTGCAAATTGCTTGCTGCACGCTTCACGATGAATGCGGCTAAGGTTTACACTCAGGGTACATTACGGCATGTTTTCTATGTACGACGTTCTCAATATAATTCATAATCCCACGTTTATAATGAACAACGTGTTCAATATTCACAACGTGAATATTGTGTTATTGTGTTATAAACGGTGTCCGCACAGAACAGAGGGGCGGGGTGAGCAAAGCTCATTACCATTTAAAGACACATGCACTTAAACGGCGTGCTGAAAACAGAGCTGTTTTTGACCAGGTAAAATGAGTGTTTTCTTACAATACTAATGAGAATTTTTAATTAAAGTATATTACAAACTTTTAATTTAGACCCTAAAGAATCATATTAGCTTGTACAAAAATGGCATTATATGACCCCTTTAAATACATGGGGAAACAGATCGAGACACAGCTGACAAGACTAATCAGGAAACAGGTGAGACAGATGAACTAATGAAGGTTACCATGGAAACAAATGAGTGGCGGGAAAACAGAACAAAGGAAGACATGTGACTAATGAAAATACAAACAAACACTGACACGTGACAACAGTATAGGCCTATGTAAAACTATGGGAAAAATTCTTTAATAGGCTACTCAATCAAAAGAGCAAACACAACTACAAGCCAAGTTTACTTAGAATACAATATCTTGAAGACTGAGTGCAGGGCAAATATACAGACTTGTCTGTCAGTATAAGTAGGCTATACTAGCAAACTTAAGTTTAATTTTAAATATATTTCTGAGAAATAGGCTACAAGAAAAGTATACTTAAAATGTTTTTGTTTAAAAGAAGTATACTAATCGCACACGTGAATAAACGTCTTTTTTTGGAAGGGGAGCGCGTTCACAAGATGGCTGCCAAGTGACCTGACTCACTTGAAGACTTTGAATTAACCCTCACATTCAAGATGTTATTGTAATACTAAAAGAACAGTGAATAACACATAAGGGTTAACATAATAACAATAAATACAAAAAGTCTGATGGATACAATGAATATATTTGCACGCTGGCATTTCCATAGTTAAAATACTAAGGTGACATCCACTCTGCGATATTAAGGAATTGTAAGACAACAAACCCATGTGACAGGATTTGTTCCGTTTACTCACCACTGAAAGTAACATTGAAACTCAAGCAGGTGGAAGATTTATTGATAATCCATAGTTTATAGACTCCAGAGATTTCTTTGCTGGTGTTTTTGATGGTGAGATCTCCAATTTGACTGTCCAGCAGGAGTCTCTCTATGAATGTCCCATTATCATAGCCATAAATGTAGACATGTATTTTAAGGATTTCAGCAATGAGAATGTCATGAGGTCCAAACATCCATAGAATTAGATCCTTAATCTGTATGTTTGTAAAATTACTGTGCAGAATGACAGGATCTCCCTCCTTCACTGACACCTGTGTCTGTGTTGTAGCTGTTTCAATACATTACAAGACCATAATAAAGATTTACATCAGTTGATTATATTATGACAGATCCATCAGAATTAATTAAACACCTTATTCTTTGTCTGATGAATAAATAAATTGAAAATAATAAATAAAAAGAAATGTCAAATTAGTTTGGTGAAACAAGGCAATAGAAAAGTTCAGTAAATAAATGTTATCACCACCTGAACATGACTGACAGAGTTCACTGATGTCCAGATGTTTGGTCTTGTTACTGATGGGATTGTTGATCACACAACTGTAGTTGTTTTTATCATGATATTCCACCTCCAGAAGTAGAGAGAGAATTATGTTGAGATCAGAGATTTTGATGATGGAGAATAAACTGCTTCCTTTATACCAGGTTAGAGCCGCATTTGGAGCATTACTTGCTGAACACTCCAAACGACATTTTGAACTTGATACTGGAGAACCTGGTAGATATTTTCTGATAATTGTAGGAGTTGTGAGCTGAAAATGATGAAAGAATCTTTAAAAACAAGGATTTCACTAAAAATAAAAATAAACAAGCTGAAGCAAATTAACCTATGAATATTCACAGAAACGTTCCATTATATTAAATAATATTACATTTGTGTTGAAATCTCCCATTCGTTTCATTTGCCTCTGCATCTAAAGCACCTGAAACACACAAGAACAGTCAACAAAATGTTTACAACAGTTTTAAAAAGAAATCTTTTACGAATTAAACTATTTTGTGGTTAACACAGCAAAAACTAAAACATTTAAAACAAAACATGCATTTACCACAGGAAAGCCATAAAAAGAGCAAAATAACCGAGCGTTCCATGTTCGCCTATAGGAATAATAGGACTGTAAACTAGAAAGAAAAAGCAATAGAGTTGAATCTCTCAGTGAAACCGAAATAAAAAATAATAATCCTCAGAACTTCCTCAGAACACATGCGGTGCGCTTGTGGGAATCCATGCTATTCGTGAAGTGAGAGCGAATTCAGTGACGTTAGTTCGTCTGGAAATATAACATTGATTTTCAACAACCAATCTAACACAAAGAAAAAAGCCCCATTCGTTTTGAAACGAAAGTAAAAAATCTTTTTGGTTTGTCACAAAAGTTATGCCAGTATTTGATCCGCAAAATTGTAACCCCAGTCCCGAAGCAATACCACATCTTCCGTGTTACTTATTGTGTTCAAAAGGGAATAAAGCTTGAACTATGTACTGGGCAGTGATATTAATGTTCACAAAAACTAAAACGGCTTCGTTTATTAAAATAAAGCAAGTTTAAACAAGTAGGCTACATCCTCAAATTCTTATAGGCTACAGATGTTAATTTTTATTTTGTTCTTTTAATCAAAAAATGTATTGATCATTTTTTCCTAATCATTTTTTAAAATATTTAATCTATTTGAAACAAGATAGTACAACGTTTGGAATTAGAAATGAAATCAAATAAATCAAATCTTAAAAAACGGAAATTGACACTGGGCACACACAGACAAAATATGGCGTTTTCAAGTCTTAGAAAAAGAGTATCCAGATAATTAATATGGTCACTCTACTGAAATAGGAATAGCCTAGCTACATCCGGTCTCACGGTTTGTACATTGACAGTGCAGTGCATCTTAACTGAAGGTAGGGGGCAGAACAGCTTGCAAGCAGAGTTGGTAATATTGATAATGCTAGAGTTGGACATAAAATTAGTAATAAATCTCCAATGAAGTATATTTAAAATGGATGTTTTTGATGTTGTATCAAGTAGCCTATGAAATGATGTCCTGCAAATATTAATAGTAAATTAAAACAGCCTTAATGCAGTCAAGTTTATTTACTGAACTTTTCTTATTTCTTATTTTTTTTATTAGAGAAATATAAAGAGTACAGATAGGCTTCACAAAAATTAAATCTGAAGATCCTCCGTCTTTTACTTATGCATACAAAAATCTAACAGGATATTATAGTTCCTTCTGCAGTTGTTAATTATATATATTCATATTTATATATACATTTGTATACATATTCACTAACATGCCTATACATGCCACCTACACACAAACATATGCATATATTCCAACAGAATATAGAATATATACAGAAACTCTTAAAACAAAACTACTAGAACACCCAACCACCCACCCTTCTTCCCTCATCCGCCTGATACGCACTGCATGGAGAGGAGTAGGCCTACTTAAAAAACAAACAAACAAAAAATAAAACAGCAACCAACATTGGAGTGGTCTTAGGTCCAACTCAAATTGAGTCAACATCTCTTTCCTCCAAGTCTCCTCCACCTAAATACCTTATGAAGGGTTCCCAAATTATAGCAAACTGTTGTTTTTTATTCCTTGGCAATCGTCACGTTTTGCAACAGGACAGCAATTGCGAGTACATTTTCTGACATATTTGCTGGAATGTAATTTGAAGATTGTAAAAAGTAACATTTATCTTTAGCAACACAATGAAAGTGAAAAGCAGGCACAACAATGGTGGTACAACCATTGATATCTATGGCTGCTATATGGGTCATTAGGTGAACACATCAACATTAGGGCCCTATTTTAACGATCTAAGCGCATGGTCTTGCCTCAAAATAGCAATGCGCCAACAATGCGCCTGAACACACTTATTTCAGACCAGTACGCCCATGGGCGCACATGGGCTCAAATGCATTTGCTATTTAAACAACATGGCGCAGGACGTGAAAATGATAACTGTGTCGGGCTGAAACTAATTCATATTTGCGTCGCACCTGGCGTTGCATTGCGCCGGATGCATGATAGGGCCCCAATGTTTCCTTTGTACCAGGAGAGAGTAACATTGTAAATGGTAAATGGACTGCATATATATAGTGCTTTCACAGACCTATGGCCACCAAAGCGCTTTACATATTGCCTCACATTCACCCATTCATTTACTCATTCATACACCGACGGTGGTGTCAGCCATGCAAGGCGCCATCCAGCTCGTAGGGAGCAGCTGGGGTAACATGACTCACATTAGCCACTGAACACTGAACATTTGGACTCTGATGATTTTGATGATAATGAAGAACATTGCAAAGCTTTTGAGAAGCAGTCTCAGCTGTCTATGAGCTCTAGATCTTGACCTTTGGAGGAGTCCATTGCCCTGCCAAAACCTTTTTTTTTTTCATATGTTTTTTATTTTATTTTAATTATTTGTTTATTATTTATTAATGAAATTAATCCATTTTGCATGATTACTCCCACCAGTACCCTATATTTTACATTAAATAAAAGCAAAAAATAACATGGTCAGCTAATATATTTATTCTCTTTGTTGTCAACCATCACAACACACATTGTATTTTCTATTACAAGAGTTGGTTTTGTGAGTTTGTGCTTCCTCTGAAATGGCACTAAAGCAAAGCTTGAGGCTTATGAAGTATTTTCTTTGCCAGATTTGGCTTAAAGTAATCTACTTGGTCTAAGTTACTCGATAATAACTTGTATATAAGCCACACTCACTATCATCCATGCTGTTGTACTGAATATAATTATGTGTTTACCTGTGACCTCATGACTGAATCAGAACTACACACACTATTGTGAGTGTGATATTGTTTAACACTAGTGTGTACAGAGTAATTTTGTTTATGGCTTGATCCTGTTTTGGCACTGAGTGTGACTAGTGTTTGCCAGCCCAAATATTACACACATTCCACACACAATGCACACTCATTAGTTGGCTTATTAACAGTGGCTCAATTATGTAAAAATAATGATATCAACCTATTAGTGCTGGGATTTAATTTAGTATATAAAACATTTTTAAATATGCAATTTAAAAAATGCCTTGATTGTTGCTGATAATGAAAATTGACAGGAAGTGTAACTTGGACTTTGCCCCACCAAACAGAATATCTGCATGTGAGCGTGTGACTAGTATGAAACATTCAAAAAAAGAGTGCAAAAATAGAGTGAAAATATAAAGAAAATTGGGTTACACTTTATTGCGATAGTCCACTTTAGACATTCTACTAACTATAAGTTACTTTTCAACTACATGTCAACTAACTCTCATTAGAGTATTAGTAGACTGTAGTAGACTGTTAGTAGACTGTTAGGTTAGGGTTAGGTGTTAGGGTTATGTTTGCATGTTTTGATCCATACGTCCATATTATGTGATGATTTATTTTAGTGACACCAGTGTCTAGAGTGATGCATTCTTCTTCCTTTGTGAATAATGACTTTATTACATCTGTATCAACACCTGAAACAGACAGGAATCACAGATGAACAGAGCCAAACTATTGCAAAATATCGAAACAACAAACAATAGGCTATAAGCGTGGCTTTATTGTGAAGCTTTCCTGTAGCTCAAACAGTAGAGCGTTGGCGCTTGCAACGATTGGATTCGATTCCCAGGAAAAACAAGAACTGAAAAGATTGTAAATGTGTACCTTGAAATGCAGTGTCGCTTTGGATAAAAACGTCGGCCAAATGCAGAAATGTAAATGTAATTACAAACAAGAAAAAAAAACTTAAAGGAAAGTTGGAATTCTAAAACATTTTGAAAATTCACATTTAAGGATTCTTCAAACACTGCAAAAGGTGAAATAATGAAGGTAATTACCATCAAGGAGCAGTGTGAATAGGCCGAGCAAAAATGAGTAGCTAATCCTCGCCCAAACTTCTGATTCAATTAAACTCTTTTGGTCAGCTTGAATTTGGGACAACGCGGTAATAAAGAAAAATTCAACAATAAGCCGAAACTGAGGAACTATGTAGGACATACAGGCACATGGTTTCTCCAACCATTGCTATGCTGATGAGACAGAGCTCTAGCTTTCATTTCAACCAGATGATCCGATCTTCTCGTCTTCCCGGCCAACCCATCTGCATGGTTTCAACATCCGGCTAGACTCATCAATCACCCCATCAAGGTCGGTCAGAAATCTCGGAGTAATATTTGATGACCAGCTGACCTTCACAGACCACATTTCAAAGACAGCTCGATCATGCAGGTTGGCACTGCACAACATCAGGAAGATCAGGCCTTTCCTAACTGAACATGCAACACAACTTCTCATCCAGGCCCTGGTCATTTCTAGGCTTGACTACTGCAATGCTCTTCTGGCTGGACTTCCATCATGTGCGACTAAACCTCTACAAATGATTCAGAACGCTGCAGCTCGTCTTGTCTACATCGTCTTGTCTTGTCGCTCCTCTGTTCATCTCTCCGCACTGACTACCACTCGCTGCTCGCATCAAGTTCAAGGCATTGACGCTTGCTTACAGATCTATCACAGGCTCAGCTCCCTCCTACTTTCACTCACCCATATGAGTTTACATCCCTATCAGAAGCCTACAATCTGGATCTACGATCTTATTGGCGGCTGGTGGAACCATCACAGAGCGGCAAAAAAAAAGATGAAAAAAAGAAAATCACAGGTCCTTGCTGGTGGAATGATCTCCCCGCCTTCATCCGGAATGCAAAATCCCATGACAACATTCAAAAGACAACGGAAAACTCATCTCTTAAGCACTTTACACAACATCATAATTATCAAAAGAAAAGAAAAATCTATGCTTTCACTTTCCTTTAAAGGGTTAGTTCACCCAAAAATGAAAATTCTGTCAGTAATTACTCACCCTCATGTTGTTCCAACCGCGTAAGACCTTCGTTCATCTTCGGAACACAAATTAAGATATTTTTTATTAAATCTGAGAGATAATTGTGTTGTACAGAGAGATAATTGTGTCACCACACGCATCACACACATGACCCGCGTCGGCCAATAGTGAGCCTAGGTGGTGACGTGCAACACAGACGCGCTGCGTTAAAACACTACGTGAAATAACTCGAGGCCCAGAGAGAAGGAAATTAATAGTGGAATAAAGTCGTTATTTTTTATTTTTTTGCGTACAAAAAGTATTCTCGTCGCTTTATAAACTTAAGATTGAGCCACTGTAGTCACTTGGACTATATTAACGATCTCTTTAATAACTTTTCTGGGCCAGCAAGTTTCAGTCCCTTAGAAGCCTATGGAGGAGTGAGATTTCTCTCAGATTTAATAAAAAATATCTTAATTTGTGTTCCGAAGATGAACGAAGGTCTTACGGGGTTGGAACAACATGAGGGTGAGTAATTACTGACAGAATTTTCATTTTTGGGTGAACTAACCCTTTAATCCCTTCCTATTCTATATTATGCTACTCTAAGCAATGTCTGAAATTTTGAGCACTTCCGGTGTTTATTTGCCTCTTCACGATGAATCGCTCGCTGTATTCCTCATTTGGAAGTCGCTTTGGACAAAAGCATCTGCAAAATTAATAAATGTATTTAACGGTTTTATTTCTTACAGTGTGCATTTTAAATAACAGGATGGTGTATTTTTACAGGAGTTACAGGATTTTTGCAAGTTAAACAGGCTCTACAAAATTACAAAAGAGAAAAAAAAAAAGCCTTTAGGAAAAGCAATTAATTTATAAAATTGAGTTATACAGGTCATAGTCAACTAGGAAATGGGATACAAAAGAAAAGCACATGAAGTAACAGAAGCAATGCAAAAGTAACACAATGTAACACATCAAGATGCACACAAATACAAATCTTTATTTATATGGATTATTGTAATTATTTCAATTACTTAAAAGTAATAGTTACATTGTTTTGTTTATTTATAGAGCACAATTACAACATAGAATGTTGACCGTGCTGTACAATCATGCATGTAATAAAATAACAATAACCAAAAATGCATGCTAACCAACATCTCACAAAAAACGAGATTTTGTTTTTATTAAAAGACAAGAGCCTCTTTGTTACATTAGTCTGATGAGCAAAATGCTAATCGTAAGTGTAACAAATTTTCTTTAGCACTAAGTTTTAATCTATTTCTTAGAACATCTAAAATCATCTGGGGTGCGTTTCCCGTACAACGATGTTTCCCGAAACCATATTGTCGCAAAGTGGTCGTTTAACCATGTTGGTTTATGACGTCACGCACGTGGTGTGTGGAGTTTCCTTAGTGTCTTTTTATTCAATCAAACTGACTGTGTTTGAGAGTAAAACTAATAAGTAAAAAATTCAAAGATCGCAAAAAAAGTCTTCTTGAGGCGCAAAAATAAAGAAGTTGATAACAAAACCATTTGCAGTGCATGTGAATCTTTAAAAAACATTCTTTTCTTTGTGCATTTCGAACACTTTTCATCACATTTTGCTCTCTTTTCTGCTGTCTTTTTTGCGGGTCTAAATCTTTTGCTTGCGAGTTGAAAAGTTTTGCTTGCGAATGAAGCTGTGTCTCAGTGGGCGGTCTATACGCTGATTTCACGCAACCGCCATTTTGAAATCGAAAGTGAGGCTCCGGTGGGAACAACCCCGGAAGTAAAGATAAACAACAATGCCTTGGATTACCAACCTAAAGCTGCTGCCGCGATTTACACTATTGGATGTTACTATTCAATATAGGATATATATATATAGTTCATTCCTGCTTCTTTTTTTACATTCTGAATTATATATAAAAAAATATATTTTATTTATAAATGAATTTCACTGTATATAGTCTAAAGTATGAAAGAAATGTATGTACATTTTTAGAATTGACACACCATCATTAAACACAACAATACGCCATCGCATTCACGACTCTCCTGTGATTAAAGGCGACACTTCCGGTTTTCTTCCCACCGGAGCCTCGCTTTCGATTTCAAAATAACGGCTGCGTGAAATCAGCGTATACCAACCAGGATGAAAAGCCCTTTTCTATTGGTCACCCTGGATCGAAGTGACAGGTTGACCACGCCCACTACGTTTTCCCGCTGCTTCTGCGCAGTGTGTCTGAGAGAAGAGCGAGCGGATTTGTAACATGGCAAGCAACAGGTCCTTTACTGGGTAAGATAACTGATTTAAATATCACTGTGGTGAGCAGGACGAGGCCGGTGGCGTGATTGCTGATGAGAGACACCTGCGCGACGCACCGGTCTCGTATCTCACGGAGGAGCAGAAGCTTAAGAGGAGGAGCGACGAAACACAGAGTCGTTGAACTATGCTGATAACAACGGAACTTGCAACCATAGTTGGCTAACGATGCTTTCAGGAAACAGGCCCCTGGTTAGATGACCTTAGGTTCCTCTGAGGTTTGTGTAAAAGATCAGTTAAATAAGAGGGTGCCAAATTAAGATATTTTTTATTAAATCTGAGAGCTGGCTCACTCCTTCATAGGCTGCTAGGTAATTGTTATCTGCCAGCCCAGAAAAGTTAGTAAAGACATCGTTAAAATAGTCCAAGTGACTACAGTGGCTCAACCTTAAGTTTATTAAGTGAACAACTTGGAACAACATGAGGGTGAGCAATTACTGACAGAATTTTAATTTTTGGGTGAACTAACCCTTTAATTGTAAGCGTTTAACAGTGATTGGCTCACACCCACATACAAGGAATTACAATAGTCCAGTCTTACAGAAATACATGCATTTACAATCTTCTCCAAATTTCTAGATTACAGAAATGGTTTTACCTCTGCTATTGACCTCAGAAAAAAAGAAAGAACTGATGAGGCTGATGGCAGACAGGTGTGGTGATAGTTGAGAGTGAGCCAGAATGGATTCTGGGAAATGTAGTGTTTTGAGGTGACTGGACTGGTGAATGGAGATCGTGACAACAAGAGGGTGCCATTTTATTTGAAATATAGCACAAAAACATCTGTTTAGTTAATTGTTTAGATACTGAAGTGAAATGTTTTTGTTTTATAAATCCTGATGTTTTCTTGGGAAATGGCATCGGAGAAAAGTCTCTGTAACTATTTACAGCACATTTTATTTTAACAGACAGATTCTGTATTTATGGAGGATGAATTGGCGGAGGATGAACCGGCAATCAAAGCATAATTTTCATCAGGTGGGTCATCTCCGGCTGCCACTGTTGCATTAAAAAAATAAAAACATTCAATGATTTGCATCGATGCATAAACTGCATTTTTGTTGTCACAATTTAGTACTTTTTTTTATGGTACACAGAGAAAAAAGGAGACATTTTTTTACCTTTAGGGGTACAACAGCTTGTCACTGGGGCAGTACCCTTAAATGACAGCTTTGTACCCTTTTACCACAAAAAGGTTCATACCTTAAGGTACATATTTGTACTCTAATGTACTAATATGCACCTTTTAGGGGTACAAATATTCCCTTTATAGGGTACTGTCCCACTGATAAGCTGTTGTACCCCTAAAGGTAAAAGTTTTTCACCTTTTTTCTGCGTGTATCTTTTATGATGTTGAAATGTAATGATGCTACATCTTAAAACTAAAATCACAAAAGTCAAAAATAAGACCCCTCTAAAAAATTGGAAATTAAACTGGTGAATACAAAATATATTTCTGCAGAGAAGACTCATATATCAGCTGTAGTAATACTTGCCAGTTTGTCTTGCTTGATTACGGTTGCAGAAACAGAATCTGACAATTACTCCGATGAGAACAGCAACAGCAGCAACACCAACACCAACACCAACACCAACATACACCCTTGTGTGATCATCGCTCGGAACTGTAATGAAAAAAAAGAAAACAGTAATTAGAGTAAATAAATCATGCCAAACTGACTTCAATCGAGATACAAAAGCAACATCAAATACTAAATACTAGAAGAGTAAATACAGCAGCATTTATAGGAACCAAGAATACACTATCTGCAGCTTTAGCAGCCAAATAAACATGACAGTGAATACATTTAACTATTATTGACCAGTAGATGGTGCTGTCTTGTAAAGGGCACAAAGGGCCTGTCCCAATACTCACCCAGTGTTCAAGTGGGCGTGAAGACAGCAAGTGTCTTCAGATTTTTGTTTACTCAATGGGACACACTTAACCAGTGCGTGATTGTGGTGCTTCACTTTCAAACGTTTTACAAACTACACATAATCTCTGAAGTCTCTGCACCACTAAAATGTGTAACACTTTATGTTTACAACCAAATTAAATGCAACATCTAATTAATTTAACTTGCACTGGAAAGCTTTTCTAGACTTTTCATGAACTTGGGGAACATGATGAATGACAGTATGACAACAGGCTCATCCTCACTATCTAATGGCTTGGAATAAAAAAAAAGGAAGCATCATTGTTCTGTTCTCTAGGATAAACAGGTTCTATTTAGTTCCATCTAATGCCTTGTCCCTAAATGCTTGAGAATCATGTAAATATAAATTCTGATTGCATAACAAGTGTTGTATACACTTGTATAACAATTATTGGTGATGACTGGAACAGGCAGATGAGCTGGGGAACAGAAGTTTGTTGAACAAAAGTCTAGATTAATTTCCATTGTTCGCAGATTCACTGAAAAACTCTGCTATAGATTGCAGTCTGATCACTAATGCCCTATTATCAGTTATATTATATCTTCTCACGCAGTGCACACACTTATACACTGAGTTCAGACTAGAACGGAAATCAATCAACTTACATCTGTGACATGATTCAGTTTACTCACCATGGATGGAAACATTGTAACTCCAGCATCTGGAATCTGCACTGTTGAACAGAAGTTTATAGACTCCAGAGTCTTCTTTACTGGTGTTTTTGATGGTGAGATCTCCAGTTTTAATGTCAAGCTGCAGTCTGTCTCTGGGTCTCAATTTATCACAGTCAGATACTGTCGCAGCTTTCTTAAGGAGTTCAGCAATGCCGGTAAGTTGACCAGGAAGACAACCAAACATCCACACTAACTGATCATTCATCTGTACTTCTGTAATATTAGTGTGTAGAGTGACAGAATCTCCTTCCATCACTGACATGGGTGTCTGTGATAGATCTGTCTCAGCACCAAACACAAAAATCACAGGGTCATATAAAACGGTTTATCAGTTTACTGTTTTCAGTCTTATAAATATTCGTCTCAGTCGTCTAAAGAGGACTGACAGCTGATTAGCAGAATCTGATCACTAAAATGAATTACACGCCCTCTATTATTTGTGTTTAAATCATGAATACAAATCTGGTAAAACTTCTGGATCTACATTCATTCTGGGTCAACCAAAATATACAGAAACGTTTCTGAATGAGTGCTTTTTCTATAAAAACTAGCAAAAAATGGAAACTTGACAAAAGAAAATGTCTAATAGAATTATTGGGGCTATAGATCTGCTAATATATCAACTCGCACTACTTCACATACCCGAACATGACCAATGGAGATCAGCTCAGTGAATGAATGCTAATATGACTGCTGACTTACCTTTACATAGCTGACATAGTTGACTAATGTCCAGATCTGTTGTTTTGTTGCTGATGGGATTGTTGATCACACAGCTGTAGGTGTTTTTATCCTGATTTTTCACCTCCAGACATAAACTGAGGTCGATGTTGAGATCACCATATTTGTTCACGGAGAATACAGTGTTATCTTTATACATGGTTAGAGTCGCATCTGGAGCATTTGCCACTGAACACAGCAGCATACAGTTTAAACTTGATCCTTTTGAAGAACATGGTTTGTATTTTCTGAAAACTTTAGGAGTTTGGAGCTGGAAATCATGGAGAGAATAATTAAAATCATTAAAAAACAAGAATTTCATCTGAAAAATAAGAAAATAAAGACAAGCTCAAGCAATCATGACTTTTTTTTTGTTGACATTTTTAACTTTCTTAAAAAGTATTACATCAGTTTTATGGGTGTTGTGTTTTTTATCCATCACCGACGCTGTCTTTGTTCCATCAGCTTTAGCGTACCAAACAACTGGGAAATAGACTGAAATTATGTACAGAGAAAACTGCTTCTGACACACTGCATCCAGTAATTTGATTAGGTGTGCTACAACAATGAGACATGACACAGAGCAAACGTTAATGAAGTTTGTAGTCCAACAATTACATACATTTTTATCAAATTTGTATAAAATTCGTAACTTTTTGAGCAAAAATACAAAAGCTGAAAATGAATAAATATAGAATTTACCTCCGAAGAGCAAAAAAATAAACAGCAAGGGTTTCATATTCTTCAAAAGAAAGAAATGGCTCGCTTGAGTTGGAAACAAAACAACTGTGACGAGCAGTACAGCTTCTGCATCAGCAATGCAAGGATGGATATAATGCAGCAGATGTGCACACAAAACCACAGCACAGTTTACACCAAACACTTTCTGTTTTATAAGAGTAAATTGATATGCCTATGTAATCAGGGCTGGGTTTCTTTTTGCAAATGTAAGCAAATGATAAAACTAATGTGTTTTTCTTTTATCAACTAACATTTTACAACTTTTGTGATGTTGAATTAGCATGATGCACCCACATTCACATCCTGTAAACAATACACTTTTTTTTTTTTAGCTATGACCTACTTTTTATGAGTACCACCTGTGTATTTGTTTTGTGTTTGAGATCACAGTTGAGATCAAAGATCAACTTAGATATTGTTTATCAAAAATAACCCACTAAACCTTATTTATTAATTTCAAGCAATACAAGATGGAAAACTCAACGTTTAATTATTAATATAAAATAATTTTAACATTTTTAAAAATGTAATCCTATCATCAGCCCATTGCCAGAGGTTTACAATAAATACAAGGTCCATTATCTTGAATACAGTTTATTGAATTTTTACAGTTTAATTAATTTCTTTATACAGTAGCCTAGCTATGTGTGTTTTTACCATTTTTAGTGGAAGTAAGGACACTGCAGGAACTATAGGCTATTTGTCATATGGACATTTACAATGTAGAATCAAACACTTTAATGTCTGGATGACAGTTCTACCCAGATGTGTTAGTTTGGGATGCTGTATTTCTTTTTTGGGGGTGGCTGTCACCCCTTTTGAAAGAAACAATACCAAGTCTATAAAACTCGTCAAAACTCGAGAACACTCAGAGAATCGGTGAGAACACTCGTTTAAACAGCATACACACATTCGAACTTGACTGCACATCACATTTTTGACATTATTGATACTGCTTTTAACCGTAATGCAACGAACCTGTCTTCTAAGGGACATAAATTAAGCCTTTAAATAAAAGGGTCATATAGCCTACGCAGAGCCTGCACAGCGACAGGAAATAGAAATGAACACAAAAAAACTGCTAAGTGGCTACCTTACACAACACTGACGGTTGTTTTGTTAGTTTTTTAGCTTCTGTGGGCAAATTCTTTATACGCACACACATTACGTCACACTCTGCGCGTACGTTTAAAAAAAAACATAATTTAACATAAAAATAGGCCTTAGCCCACGTAGGGCCCTATCTTGCACCCAGCGAAATTGACTTTGTACAGCGACGCATGTATCATTCTTATTTTGCACCCGCGCACAGCGGACTTTTCCCTCCACAGACGCACGTCGGTTAACTAAGAAATACACTTGCGCTCCCGGGGGCGGTTCAGCGCAAAGAGGAGGCGTGTTCCGGCGCAAACGTTCCCTCATGCTATTTTGCAGGTTTAGAAAACAATTCCGCCACTAACCGAAAAAATCTAGTTTAAAGTCAGTGGCGCGTTGCGCATGTTGTTCATATGCTATTTTAAGTGTGCATGCTTGGCCATAATCAATGTAGCGTGTGCACAACGCACATGCACTTTGATTCTCTCATCTACACAGAAGCAGCAGTTTTCATTTTTGCAAATCATACATTATTACGATAGATAGATAGATAGATAGATAGATACACAGTTTATTATAAAAGCATACATCTAGCTTACACATTTACCCAAATTATCATACGCCTGTTTAACCAAAGTTAATTTGGGTGGGTTTCTCCATCCCCAACATCACTTCTCTGTGTTTTACGGCCCTGACGAGAACGTCGGATCCCCTCGGCTGTGAACCGCTCCTGGCGTGCGTCTGGCAAATCCGCCGTTATGATAAGAATCCGCTATAGAACAAGCGCGCCTGTTCTTAAAGGGAATGTGAGATGACGCTCTGATTGGTTTATTTCACGTTACGCCCAAACCACACCTATGAATAATGTAGGTACTTCAGACCAACCCATTTTAGATTTGCGTCGGGCGCAAGAGTCATTTATCCCGCCAGTATAATAGCAACAGCGGTCAAGACCCGCCCACAGAGTTACTTGCGTTTCGCGCTTGATACTTGCGTTTCAGACCGTTAAAATAGGGCCCTTAAAGTGTTTATTACAAATAAATTAGCTATGCTAAATAAATGTAGGCTAAATAAACAAAAAGTTGATGACTTGACTTCAGTCAAGAACCTGATGAAAGGAAAACCTGTTGTGGAGAACTTCCTTATGTTTTCAAACGAGCTTAACTCAGCTTGTCATTCATAACAGAGAAAAATTGGCATTAGCAGTCTAGGTACCCAATACTTCTCAAACAGACATGTTACCCATATTTCAGATCAGATGTGACCCAGCAGTTGCGAACCACTCTATACAAAAGTTAGAGATTGAGCACTATTAGCACAACTTTTACTGCTTAAAATTGTACATTATAAGCAAAATTATTTCTAAATCATTTAAAAAATTGTTTTGCTTTCAAGTGTTTTTAATTAAGTAAATAGTTAATAATATAATGAAAAACAAGGAAACAAATGACAAAAAGTGCTTCAGTGAAAGCTAATAAAAAACAAACAAACAAACAAAAAAAACAGTGAGTGGTTTTCAAACAGGAAATTTCAATAAGTGCTTTAGACTGCTCAGTTGCACTCGAACAGCAGCCCACACTTCACACACACACACACACACACACACACACACACACACACACACACACACACACACACACACACACACACACACACACACACACACACACACACACACACACACACACACACAAATACCAAGAAACAACAGTGACTTTACAGGTATTATAGCAGTTAAACTTCCTCTGTGTTGAGCTGGAGACAAGCAGAGAAGAACTCCTCGATTGGATTTAGAAAAGGCGAGTATGCAGGGAGTAATTGCATTATCAAATGAGGCTGTGCTGCAAACCATTCATTCACAAGGCGAGAGTAGTGGAAGGCCACATTGTCCCAAATGATGACATACAGAGTCATGCCAGGCCTCAACAGCCCTCTCTCTTCAGGTGGAACCTGTCTTTCATTCAGTGCATCAGGAAATGTGATGAGGCGTTCTGTATTATATGGGCCGATAGTTGGTATGTGGCAAAGGACCCCATCACTGGAGATGGCAGCACACATGGTGATATTGGCACCACTCTGACCTGCCCAATGATGTTCCTCCCGCATCTCTTCATTTTATAGAGGTTGAAGCTGGCTTCATCCACATAAATGAATTTGTGATGACTTCCGGTTTGAGGAGCTATGGAGTACGTCGCGACTTTATAGGTGCTCCTGCAGTGTTTAACCATTTCAATCTTTTCGTCTATTTATTTCCACCACCCAGTGTAAACGTGTTGTTAATTTCTGTTTAAAATATTTGCCTTTCGGGCTGCAATATGAAGAACAAATCCAGTAAAGCATCTAATGTGAGCAAGGTCGCGCCGAAATAATATCAGAATCGTGGGTGTCCCTGAGGATACACCAGCCACCATTTCCGTTGTCTCTGAGCTACTCCGAGATGCACTCCACCGAGATTAAGATATCGTTGTGGACAGATCTCATTACACATTGCAACCAAAACCCAAACCCAATGAGCGGCCATGCACCATCGCTGCTAAGCTTCATTATCATACGGACTGTGTTGACATTCTGCGTCAAGCAAGGGAGTCCAGGCATTTCAAAGTACAGGACATGTCGATATCCTTCCCTGATCTCACCTCCAAAGTAACTACGGGAGATTCCTGGAATTAAGTTTGGGTGTCTGTAATCCAATCAAGAGATCAAAGATATTATCTCATCTGAAATTCCTTAATAGTGACATTGTCTTTTTGCAAGAAACCCATTTGAGAAATGAAGACCACATTAAGCTCAGGTGTTCTTGGGGGGTGAGGCTTTTCACTCAAACTTCAATTCTAAATCCAGAGGGGTGGCAGTGTTGTTTAATAAAGGAGTCCAGTTTTCTCTGACTAAGGTCATAGCAGATAACAACAGAACATATTTGATTATAGTTGGCATGCTATTTCAGAATCCTATTCTCCTAGTTAATGTTTATGCACCCAACTTTGATGACCCCAAATTCATAAATAGATTGTTTGAAACTCTTCCTTCTTTGAATACTCATAAGTTGATTTTTGAATCTGATTTTTATCCTCTGATCTTAATTGTGTAATCAATCCTGCTTTGGATCGTTCAAATCCTTGTGTGTTGACTCCATCTTCCATGTCCAAAGCAGTTTCAGAGTTTATGGCCTGCAATGGATGTATGGATCCATGGAGATTTTATAATACCCAGGCCAAAGTCTTTTCCTTTTTCTCGCCAGTACATCAGTCATACTCTCTATTGATTTTTTTATAGATAGTAGTTTTATTCCTAAAGTTACATCAGTTAAATATCACGCTATTATAATTTCTGATCATGCTCCCCAGACATTCAGCTGGCGGTACAACCTCACTATTTACCACCATGGAGATTAAACACTTTTTACTATCAGATAACACATTTATTGAGTTTATCGCTTCTTCAATTGATACTTACTAGTGCAGTGCCCGTGCAAAATATTTTTTTGTGTGTTTTTAGTAATTGTTGGTTCGGTGTGTTTGAGTGCTCATTGTTACAATTACACATCAAAAGTTCAGTGACATTTTTATTTGTGCATGGTAGAAAGCAAATACTGATACTGACATAATGACATACAATAAATATGGAAAAATGAACTACACTATAGAGGGAGCAGGCTACACAGTGAACTCCGAGAAAACGCTACGCTTAAGCAAACAATTTGTGAATAGGCTACTATAAATGATGGCCGTGAAAGAGACTGTGAACGCATTAAATAGGATATGTTTAGTTGGTGAATAGCATAGGCTACTATTACACAGTAGCAATAACACTAAGCGCACCAGAATAAAATATAATATTCAGAAATAAACAGTGTAGCTGACTTACAGATTCAGTTAACATCCACAAATGAATAAGCGCGACGATTCAGGGAGCAGGCTACACAATGAACTCAGAAAAAACGCTATGCTTGAGCAAACAGTTTGTGAATAGGCTACTACAAATGATGGCCGTGAGTGTTTATGTCAGAATATTTATTTTTAAACCACAATTTTCTAAGTGCTTCTTTTACCGATATATTTAATGATATTTTTTTGCATTTCTAATCCAAACAACATCAAACTTAGCACTGCACTTACTCGTGCCCATGGCAAGAAACCTGTCAAGTTTGAAATCCATCAGACTAACGGTTCGAGAGATATGCGAATAACAGACACACAGACAGACAGACAGACAGACAGACAGACATTCCTGTAATTTATAGATAGATAGATATGGCTACTAATCAGAACAGTGAAACCTCTTTTTCGTTGTTGTGGGAAGCACTCAAGGCTTTTTTTACGTGGTCAAATCATTTCATACTCTGTGCAGTTAAATAGAATTCATTACACTCTCCAGTGATATTTTTAATATTGATCAACAGTTAGCAGCTAGTCCATCTCCAGATCTTTTCAAGCGTCGTATGGACGTGGAGCTTGATCTTATTACAACAACTAATGCGGAGCGTTTGTTGTTGCATTCTCGCAGTTCATACTACGAACATGGTGAAAAGGCTAGCCGTCTATTAGGACACCAAATAAGATGGAGGGCAGCCTCACGCCTTATTCCACAGATTAAAGACAATTCCGACGACTTCATTTCTGATTCAGATGGCATTAACGCTACTTTTAAGTCTTTCTATACTGCAATATATTCGTCTGAGCTCCCGTCTGATACCAGTATAATGCCTTCTCTCTTACAGGACCTAGAAACCCCTACAATTGATTCAGCTGTTTCCAATGCTCTTGAAGCCCCACTGGGTATTGATAGGTACTCTTCTGTAAACTTTCCTTGTTTACCACCCAAGCTGGTATGGGAGGATTTTCTTGTGATTAATACTGGTGAAAAGGCACTTATTTCCAGGATTTATTGTCAAATTATTGATTTAGAGGATTGTACTATTGCTATAAGACTAAACATGCCTGGGAACATGAGTTGGGTGAAAAGTTTGGGGACGACTGGTGGATAAATGCTCTTAATAGAATTTACACAAGCTCAATATGTGCTTGGCTTGCACTCATACAGTTTAAAATATTTCATAGTGTTCATTGCTCCAAAGCTCGGCTTTCTGCGATCTATTCCAACGTTGATGACAGTTGTGATAAATGCCGCATGTCACCCTGTAATCTGAGTCATATGTTTTTTTTTTCTGTCCAATGCTTCATAACTATTGCAACAACTAATTTGAGACTATGTCCAAAATATTTAAAATCAAGGTTGATGTCTGCCCTACTACTGCAATCTTCGGGGTTCCCAAAGTTTGGTCTCGGTTTACATCCAAACAGTTAGATGTACTTGCCTTCACTTCTTTATTGGCTAGATGGCGGATTTTATTTCTTTGGAAGTCCACCCAGCCTCTGTGTGGGTGACAATGGCTTGTGGATACTATGTATTTTTTTAAGCTGGAAAAGATCAGATGCTCTTGGTATGCCAGCTGTAGTTCTTAAAAAAAATAGCAACCTTTTATAACCTGTTGACTGAATTCCTTTAAATCAAAAAGGTACAATTCTGTTTAGACCACATTAAAGTCCAATATGCTTATGCCCATATGTACCTATTTTTATTGGCCACAAACAGATTTTCACTGTAATGGTCTTATAGATTTTCCATATTGTATTCATCTACATAAAATTAGACATTTGAGGTTTTTTGTTTCCTTTCTCAAAAACATTGCCTGCTAGAGTCCTCATGTATTTGCTCCCTTCTCTTCTGTTTCACTCCGGATCTGATGTCATAAACCACAATAGCAACAGTAGCCACGCCCACCAGCGCTGAGATGACCAATCGAATTACAGCTTCAGTAAAACCACAACAGTGGACAGAGTCTGAAGAAAGAAACAGAAGAACACTTCATTATTAGTGTACTTTAAATCTTCTTTGGGTGTGACATAAAACAAACCACTAAACAGTGAATCTGGGAGATTAAAATGGAATATTTGATGCTGATAACCTTTATAAAGAGCAACTCAACAGAACATAAAGCAAAAATTAAAGTTTTTAATGACAGATATCTGAAAACTGTCTAGAATCTATTAAAAATGTTATTAATGTGATAATTTTTATTCATGAAATAAATTTTGCAGAAAAAAAAATTATCTGCCACAGATAATCTCTAATATAATCAGTAAATAAATAATACCTTCGCATGTGTGACAGAGTTGAGTGATGTTGTCCAGATGTGTGGTCTGGTTTGTGATGGTATTGTTCAGCACACAGCTGTAAGTGTTGTTATCCTGATATTCCACCTCCAGAGGTAGAGAGAGACTGATGCTGAGATCAGACACACTGATGCTGGACAATACACTGATTCCTTTGTACCAGGAGAGAGTCACATCACTCACATTCAACACTGAACACACCAGTGAACATCTGGACTCTGATGATCCAGATGATGAAGAACAGTTTGAAGAGTTTCTGGTGATGACGGGAATGGCTAGGTCAGCTAAAAACAGAAATCAGAGAGCTTTTACAAAAGTGTGTTTTTCTTTCACTCAGGGCAGTGCTGGAATCAAAAGTCCATTCAGAGCCCTTTCTGTTACTAAATATATTACACACAAGTTATTAACACAACAATTCTCACCATAGACAGTGACACTGAATATCTTGTATGGAGATCCTCTATTGCTGAAGATCTGTACTTTATAAAGTCCAGATTGTTCAGTTCTGATGTTTCTGATGGTCAGAGATCCAGTTTGACTGTCCATCTGGAGTTTCTCCTTGTTGTTATATACAGATATGATCTGCTTATAGAGTTCAGCTATACGAGTATCTTGAGGTCCGAACATCCACAGTATCTGATCTTTACTCTGTATTTCAGTAACATCAGTGTTTAGAGTGACAGAATCTCCCTCCATCACTGATACTGACTTCACTTCATCTGTATCAGCACCAAACACACCTGAAATAAAACTGCATCTAATCAACAGGAGCAACTAAACATGAAGGATTTATTTTTAGAGTTAATTGTATTTTGGTAACAAGACTGGTAAGACAACGCACAAGCAACACAATGTGGTTTAATGCTTATCTGGACTGATCATTCAAAATAATTTTTTGTTTAAAATTTTATTTAACATGTATTGCAAAAACCAAGAATAGCTATGGGTCTTAGTCATAGAGGTAACTCAAAAAATAAAAGACAAAAACATATTATCAAACAGACTTTACAAAAAGCAGCCTATAAATAATTAGAAATATCTTACCCTCCAAACAAATTAAAAATATGATGCCAATCCACATGCTGGAAATTGTATCGACTAGTATAGCTGTGAGTCTCTGTAGTGGTATTAGTAAAACGGAGGGATATTCAGCCAATGATTAGTGACGTCATTACTTCTATTGGGTGGAGATGAAACGCAGCCCTTGATAGGTTTCGTTTACTTTTTTACAAAAACCCTTAAGCAACCTTTCTACATACAAAGAAAAAGTCATTCCCTTCTTGCTGTCTGTTTATATTTTACAAACATAAGAAATAAAGCATCATATTAATATATTTAAATGATATAGGCTATTATATACCTGTTTATTGTGGTTTGCGTGATAAAGCTGGTAGAGGTTTGTGTGCAGCTGCGAGCGAAACAGGATTTAGCGGTTAGATCTGATACCTTCTGTCCACGTGTGTTGCCATAAGTGTTTTCCACTTAATGTTTATCTAGGTCATGTTGTTAACATAATGAAAATGGGCCAAAAAGGTGCAATGATTGTAAAGTACACAATCCAGTAAATTAATGTAGACTGTCATCATGTAATTCTCCAATTCAAACAAACTAAACGGACAGAAAATATCATTTCCACCGGGACTGACAAAATTACTTGTTCACGCTCGCTAACTAAAGCGACTAGTTCTCATGAATGTGCTTAATACAGCCTATACACCCATAATGAATTGGTGTAGTTATATGAAGAGGCAAATTTATAAGAACTTGAGGCTGGTAGAAGCAGCTTGTTTTTAGAAACTGCCACAATGCCAGGAAACGAAAATGTCTCGTGGCTTAAAGGCCACATCTGCGCTTTGAGGTAATTTATATGGGTGCTTATAATATGCGTCCTTCCCATGCCAGTCATTTTGATGTTTATAAGTTAGATACCTCCTTAGCATGAAACGCTAGAATGAGGTGGTTTATAACTTTTAATTTATCCATCTATGGTCTCCCACTGTTTACATTTAAGGCATTTTAGCGTTATATGATTAATTTACAAGAAAAAAACCAATGTTGTCTTTATCTCCTTTAGTCTTGCATTATATTATTAAATTGGTCTCCCTCAGTGCCAGTTGATTTCTATTTTTACTTTTTTGGGGGAATATTGGAACATATGCAATGGATTGTGGGTGACTGGAGGACATGGACACTTGATGCATCCTTTAAAATAGATCTCGGTATGGCTCACTTTGTGGCGCTTTTCCACTTTATGGTACGGTACGGTACGGCTCGCTTTGGCTCACTTTAAATGGTACCACCTAGCTCTGTTGAGGTTCCAAGCGTACCGTATCAGTCTATAATCCCACCCACTTTGAAGCGGTACTAACTGCAGTGGAAAAGCGAACCGAGCTAAAGTGAACCGAGCCGTGTCGTGCCGAGCCGAGTCGTACCACGCAGTGGAAAAGCGAAGTGAGAGGAACCGTGCCGCGCCGCGCCGAACCATACCGAGCCGTACCATGCAGTGGAAAAGCGCCATAATAAACCTATATTTGCCAAGCCCTGCTTAACAACTACGGTGACCGGGAGGGGATATGTTCGGTTTACTTAGTTTTGTCGTGGCCACAACATATAAACTCGTGGGAACGTGATATTAAGTCGTGGGAATGTCATAGTATCTCATGGGCACACAATCCTATGTTGAGCAAAGGACATCTGTTTCTCGTGGCCACGACTTAATATGTTGAGGGAACGGCATCCGTTTCTCGTGGCCACGACTTGTTGAGGGAACAACATCCGTTTCTCGTGGCTACCAGTTTTATACCATGTGGGAACCGAATCTTCACACGCGACACACTCCTGTTTTTACCCCGGTCATAATTTACTTTGTTATTTGTTCATTTAAGTTTCTCATAATTTGTTTTTGTTTATTGCCTAATAAATGTGCATTTCTCCGGTGCGTTCACTAGCCTACTGCGAAGATTGCGAGTCAATAGCCTATCGTCAACTTCATCTTTGCCAGAAGTTAAATTTAAATTGCGTGTGTGAAGGAATGATGATGTTTTAGCAAACTGTATTGCTATACTGAGGAAAGGAAAATTCAACTGAAATATGTTGAAATAAAATGTAGGCTATTTGTATAGGGGAGCGCGGGGCACAACCTAACGCGGGGCTAGTTGTAACACGCTTGTTTTAAATACTTCCGCACATGCTTGGATGACGAAACTTTGTGTATTTACTAGTTGCCATATCAACACTATATAGAAAAAAAAAATCCGCCAAAATTATTCTTTTTTTGGAAGATATCCATAGACATTTATTAAACCATAGCAAAAGTAAATTTCTTACTTAAGTTAATTTTTCATCTCTATTTTTTGTGTTTATTTAAAATAAGACAAATCTGATATTATTTTAATCTCCAAGATGTTATTTAACAGTTGAGATAGTTCTTTAATGCTTCGCTAACTAGCAAAAGACACTAGCAGGGTTTAAACCCCAGTTGTGCAGGCGGGGGCATGTTGTAACACTGCGTTACAATGTGCCCCTATTAGAAATATGCTATTATATTCTATACTTTTATTAATTTTATTGGGAAAACGTGAGAAAAAGGTGAATAAAGACTGAGAGTCAATGTTCAGAAATGACTAATTATTTATTTGTTTTGAACTATGTTGTAAAGCTTTGTTTTCATGTGTTCGTAGTCAAAACTCAAAAATGTGTTTATATTTAATTATAAAAAATTGCCATTATTTTATATGAAAAAGTTTTTTAATTGTATTTTATTTAGAAAATATTTTAGTTTGTTTTGTATATATTTTTTATTAGATCAGATAACATTTTAAGCTGTCATATGTTATGTTACAATGTGCCCCACACATGTTACAATGTACCCCACCTATGGGGCATGTTGTCACATTTCACTTCCATTCTTTCGGGGTATGTCAAGAAAAAAGTATATACTGTATTAATAAAACAAAACCACATAATTGTACTAGACATGTGGGAAATTAATGTGGGAAAAAATAAATACTCTGAACCATAAGTAGATTTACACAAACTGAGAAAGTCAAAAAGCGTTAGGTTGTGCCCCGCTCTCCCCTAAGCAGAGCCGGATTAACGCAAAGGCAAACTAGGCACGTGCCTAGGGCCCGATTGGCGGGATGGGGCCCAGACAGAGGGACAAAAAAAAAAAAAAAAAAAAAAAATGTTTTATCATTGTGACTGATATGCGATATCCGGAGTCGCATATCAGTCACAAAATGCGCCACGAGGAAGAAAAAACATATATAGCCTAAGTCGCACTGGACTAAGTCGCATTTTTTTTTAGAAATGTATTTCTCTAAAGCGGCACTAAAAGAATGTTTTAAAACTTTCACAGAGACCTCAAACTGAAAGCACAAAGCCTGTCTTTAAATTTAATTTCGTTTTGTATTAATTGTATCTTAATTTTAATCGATGTTTCATCAACCAATTGTCTGGATTCAATAAATAAGAAGAATATATAAGCTATTAGAAAATAGATAATCAGGACACGGAGGCGCTGGCGAACCTGGAGCTCGTCTCATAAATGAACCGAAACTCAGCCTAGGCCTATAAGGTAGCCTATTGCCTCACAGACCTGAGACATATAGATAGCTTGAAATGTCTACTTTTAAGCAGAACAATTCAAAACGAAAGAAAACAGACTGCGCTGCTTATGTAATTCGTATGAAATGTGCATTTCTCTCTGGCGCTGCGAAGATCGCGAGTCGTCAGCTTCATCTGTCTAGCCGACACTGACATAAAAAAATAACTGTTTTATTAGTAAACAATTAAAATGTCTCCTGCTATATTTTACATATTTGCCTGTTCCTTACAAAACACTGACAGCGGGGTTTTTGACGGGTTTTTTTTTTTTTTTTTAGCAGCTGCGGACAAATTCTTTCGACACACACACACACACAATATTACGTAACACTCTGCGCTTATGTTTTAAAAAGATAATTTAACATATAAATAAAAAAATGTAAATAGCCCACTTAAAGTGTTTATTACAAATAAATGACTAAATGCTAAAAATTAATACATTTTAATGAACAAACATATGCGTTGCATTTACAATTCTGTGAAAACAGGGGGTGCTGCAGCACCCCCAGCACCCCCACTTCCCGCGGCCCTGAAGCACAGCTCGTTATGCAGGTGTGTGAGTTGTCGTCATCTATTTTGGAGTGATTGCAATGTATTCTAAATATAAACTTGTACTGTAGATCAGCGTAATTTCTGGAAAAATCATTCACCGCTTTATTACGAGTTTAAAAGAGCGCGAGCGTCATCTTCTAAATGCTGCTGATGATTAGATTATACCGACATTACGCCAATAATATCAGTTTATATATTTTTTTCTGCTCAGTAGCGATCGTGTCTTTCTCTTCCACTTGATTTGTGTATAGCATATTTAAGGTAGCAATGCAATATAAAAGCACTTATGCTCATCTACTGAAGTGGGATTCTGGAACTGTGAATAAATTGAATAAAACAGCAAAATAACAACAACAACAATAACATCTTCATTAAACAAAAAAGAGATTACCTTAGATAAAGTTTGATTAATATGTACATACAGTACCGGTAAAAGTCTGGATCCATTACTATTTTTTATGTTTTTGAAAGAAGTTTATTATTATGCTCTACAAGCCTGCATTTATTTGATCAAAAATACAGAAAAAACCTGGAATATTCAGCAAGGATGTGTTAAATATATAAAAAGTGATAGTGAAGACTTTTTTAAAACAACTTTTTAATAATCAAAAATCCTGAAAAAAGTATCACAGGTTATAAAATAAATATTAAAGGAGAAGTTCACTTTTAAAATGAAAATTCTGTCATCATATACTCACCCTCATGTTGTTTCAAACCTGTATAAATTTCTTTCTTCTGCTGAACACAAAGGAAGATATTTAGAAGAATGTCAGTAACCAGACAGTTTTTGGGTCCCATTGACTTCCATAGTATATATTTTTTCCTACTATGGAAGTCAATGGGACCCAAAAACTGTCTGGTTACTGACATTCTTCTAAATATCTTCCTTTGTGTTCAGCAGAAGAAAGAAATTTATACAGGTTTGAAACAACATGAGGGTGAGTATATGATGACAGAATTTTCATTTTAAAAGTGAACTTCTCCTTTAAGCACCATTTCTAACATTTGATAATAAATCAGAATATTAGAAAGTTTTCTGAAGGATCACGTGACACTAAATTCAGCTTTGCATCACAGAAATATAAAGTATAGTAAAATAGAAAACCATTATTTTACATTTTAATAATATTTCACTATATTATTTTTCTGTATTTTTGATCAAATAAATCCAGGCTTGATGAGCATAAGAGACTTCTTTCAAAAACATTAAAAATAGTAATGTGTCCAAACTTATGTACTGTGTAAGTAAAAATATACTGCTTTTAAAATTAAATGTTGTATAAATAAAAAGGTTAGGAATCATATTTGTTTCAAGTGTTTTTTTATTGGGGGTGGGGGGGCCTCCAACTTGAATTTTGCCTAGGGACTCCTAATGTCTAGAACCGGCCCTGCCCCTAAGCAACGTATTAAACTGCAAATTAACAATATGCCCTAATATTTCATGAAAACAACGTTACAGTCAGGCGAAATATGAAAGACAACATCTTGTTGACTAGATTTGGGTACAGTTTTTACTGTAGAATATACTGCCACGTCGAATAAGCTTTTGTTTAGCAATTTCTATATCTATTTTTGTCAAAAATAAAGTCATCAACTAAGATGTTAGCTGTTCCAATGTTGACTAAATTCAAACTAATGAATACATAGATAAAATGTAGGCCTATAATCTTTTTTTTTTTACAAAGGAAGAGTACACTTGAAATATTGTTGAAATTGTAATTATTGTTGTAATTGTAACCTTTTTAATAAAATAGCAAAACATATTTACAAGATAGATGTAAGCAAAATCTTAAATGGTCAATATAAGTCTTCTTCTAAATATATCTTTTGTCCTTGCATTGTGGCTCAGTCAGTGTCACACCTGAGTGAATGGCTCATCATTATGCAGAGTGGGTGGGACATTGTATTCTAAGGTGTAAACCACTCCTAGTTCACGCCCCCCTCGCATATTGGCTTTCCAAGCAAAACCTGTTTTACATCAATTTAAATCAATGTATGGTTTTATGTGAACGATAAAGCAAGACTATTTTCACATAATTTTGAAGAAAAAACTCTAGGCGAGGACATCCATTAGTCAAAAGTCTTATTGACACATATTTACTATGTGTTTTGTGGCCTTATTTCAGAAATTTTAGTTTTTCGTTTTTTCAATAACCACGCATAAACATTATTTTCTCAAAAATGAAAACATGTACATACACGTGGCTCACATATTATGGTAGCCCTGTTTGTGCTATATAGAGTGAATTTACACCTTTGCCATTAATATGTTTATATGCAACTGAAAAAAGCACAAATGTCAGGGCATGTCAGAACATCTCAAGGGCCCCAAAAACAGCCCAGACCCCAGAGGGTTAAACGAGACTTTATTCGTGACCTGAGTATTTCATTCAAGCCAGCAAATTTCAGACGAAAAAGCCCATTCAACTTAAGAATACGCTTCAGGTGACTTTCACACGTAGGCTACCCATGTCTTAATGCCAGAGAGCGCACTATATATTTATATGACTATACTAATTCAATGTAAAATGTTATTTCATCAGTCATCTCCATCTCCGACTGCTGTATATGGTTACAGTATTGACCGGTGTGGCTCCCTCAACATAACTCGTGGCTACGAGAAATAGATGTCGTTCTCTCAAAATATAAAGTCGTGGCCACGAGAAAAATATATCGTTCCCTCAACATATGATCTCGAGGCCACGACATGATGTCGTTACCTCAACAAAATGATCTTGTGGCCATGATTTATTATCACGTTACCATGACTTAATATGACGTTCCCACGAATAATTATATCGTGGCAACAACATATTATCACGTTCACACAAGTTTATATGTCATGGCCACGACAAAACTAAGTAACATTTCCCCTCCCGGTCACCGTAAACAACACACCAAGGACAAAAAATTTATAAAACACAAATTTTACAAAACCTGTAATACAAAACCACTTTTAATGAAAATGTTTGCAATTGTTTTGTAAAAGGTGTCATTATGCATGTTTTGTGTCAACAGCCTACAGCGTTTCAGGCGCACTCCAATTCCATGTTCAATCGACCAAAAAACAAACGGGTGTCGGAGAGAGTCAACGGTGTAGAACACACCTTATTTTGATGTGTAAAAAGTACCATATACTGTATTTCCACTACTGTGAATGTGCTGAATGTCAATATGAGTATTGAGTGATAGATGCAATATTTGATATGCTGCTGCTGGCATGAATAACAGAATAAATAACACTGTGTTCACTGTATTCACACTGCAGACTCATTTAGAGACAAATTACCTGCTGCCATTTCAGTATAATGCATGTTTCTTTTCAGAATGACTTTGTGCAAAAAAAAAAAAAAAAAAAAAAACTAGATGGCCAGTAACCAATAGGGGACCTTATCAAACATACAAGGGGGACCTAATAATTCTT
This sequence comes from Leuciscus leuciscus, assembly GCF_965113295.1. Taxonomy (NCBI): domain Eukaryota; kingdom Metazoa; phylum Chordata; class Actinopteri; order Cypriniformes; family Leuciscidae; genus Leuciscus; species Leuciscus leuciscus. Next base: position 22,473,048 of record NC_138739.1, on the reverse strand, counting down.
CAAATTAAAATCTAGTGTATATTGCTGATTTTTTCAGATGGTTTCAGATGGGGTGTGTACTATCAAACCTGTTTTTCTACTTTCTAACATGACATGATCTTGCACTGCACTGTCTGTGCAGAAAACGTACTCGGTTACTAACGTAACCTCGGTTCTCTCTAGAGAGGAAACGAGTACTGCGTAAATCTTACGCTAGGGGAAATCTCTTTTCCGCGAGATACTGAAGCCAAAAAATTATCCTTAATTTTGAAATAATGTAAAACGCGTTGCGGCAGCATGCAGACATAGGCGAGACAGCTCGCGCGCCTATTGGCTGCCCTGCGGCAACTGCAGCAGCCTATCGATAAGGCCCTATCGTGACGTCATCACCAATGGGCGTGATGTGTAAAACGGGCGTGGCCTGGGGCTATAAATATAGCATCGAAAGGCTAGCTTACCGGTTTTTCATCGCCGGAGCGAACCGGAGCGTGCGCAGGCACGGCAAGATACGCAGTACTCGTTTCCTCTCTAGAGAGAACCGAGGTTACGTTAGTAACCGAGTACGTTCTCTTACGAGAGGTACTCTCGTATTGCGTAAATCTTACGCTAGGGGAAACAGTGTAAAACGCCGTGCATGCTATGATCCAGCACCAAAGTCCCAAGGGCAAGTGCCCGGGCTCATGTAGTACATGATCATAAGTGACTCACAGAGAGCCCAGGAAGAGTGGCTAGAATAGCATCATTCCTGTAATGCAGCATCCTATAAGAACAGTTATAGTGATGGTATTTTATTCAGTCAGGGCGACCCCGGCCTGGACTGATGAATATAGTGGGTCTTACACACTGCCCATAGAGCTGCGCAATATAAACGAGCGTTGCTCGAGCTATTTCGGTATTCTGGGCCGGACGTACTCGGGGCAGACAGTACCGATTTTTAGACTGAAAGCAGCTTAGCTTGCAGAGCGGGAACCTCTAGGTTATAAAACCTTATAAATGTAGACGGGGAGGCCCAGCCTGCCGCCATACAGATATCTTGCAAGGCAATCCCACTAGACCAAACCCACGACGAGGCCACGCCTCTCGTGGAGTGCGCTCTGACACCTAATGGGCACTGCAAGCCCTTAGAGGTGTAAGCCAGCGCTATAGCATCTAGATAGACTCTGTTTCGACACGGCGAGTCCCTTAGAACGTCCGTAGAGTGAAACAAAGAGCTGCTCCGTCTGTCTGAAAACAGACGTGCGGGACACATAAGCCCTTAGCGCCCTGACTGGGCAAAGGAAGCTGGCGTCCTTCTCCTCGTTAGAGACCGGCAGGGCAGACAGGGAAATTACCTGGGCCCTGAACGGTGTGTTGAGGGATTTAGGGACGTACCCGTGCCTTGGTTTGAGTATGACTTTCGAGTCATTTGGCCCAAACTCCATACACGTCGCGCTCACTGAGAGCGCTTGTAAGTCCCCTATGCGCTTCACTGAAGCGAGAGCCAGAAGAAACACCGTTTTGAAAGACAAGTGTTTGATATCTACTGACTGGATTGGCTCAAATGGGGCACCCTTCATGGCCTCCAAGACCGTAGAAAGGTCCCATATGGGGACTGAGGGAGGTCTGGGAGGATTTAACCTCTTAGCTCCTCTAAGGAACCGAATGACCAGATCGTTCCTTCCCAGTGACTGACCAAGCGTTGGTTTGGAAAACGCTGCTATAGCCGCCACATAGACTTTGAGCGTGGATGGGGCTCTGCCTTCATCCAGTAGCTCTTGTAGGAAGGAGAGAACCTCCGTCACTCCACAGTCCAGGGGTGAAAAGCCGCGTGCTGTGCACCAGCTGGAGAACACTGACCATTTTGAGGAATAGAGCCGTCTCGTAGAGGGAGCTCTAGCCTGCATGATCGTGTTTAACACTCCCTCTGGGGTATCAGAGGGTACCCGTTGATGGCCCACGCATGTAGGGACCAAAGCTCCGGGCGAGGATGCCAGATCGAGCCCCTGGCTTGAGAGAGGAGGTCCCTCCTCACTGGTATTGGCCATGGGGCAGTGCTCGTCAGCTGCATAAGAACTGGGAACCAAGCCTGGTTCTTCCAGAACGGAGCAACCAGTAACACTGAGCATCTGCTTTCCCTGATCCGCTCTAATACCTGAGGTAGGAGCGTGATGGGGGGAAAAGCATAGAGCGGGCAGCGGGGCCAGATGTGGGCCAGCGCATCCCTGCTCTTTGAGAAAAATTCCGGGCAGTGAGCGTTTTCTTGAGACGCAAACAGGTCTATCTTTGCTCTGCCGAATGTCTGCCACAGCAGTTGGACTGTCTGCGGATGCAGTGACCATTCTCCTGCTGGAACATTGTTCCTGGACAGTCTGTCTGGTCCCACATTCAGGTGGCCAGGCACATGCGCTGCTCTGAGCGAGCGCAAATTGTGCTGAGCCCATACCAGGAGGCGTTTCGCTAACCTGTACAGGTTTCGGGATGTGATGCCTCCCTGGCGATTTATGTAGGCTACCACTGACATGTTGTCCGAGCGGACCAAGACGTGGTGTCCTGCTATTTGGGGACGAAAGCGCCTCAGCCTCAGCCATCATTTCCAGGCAGTTTATGTGCAGAAGCTTTTCCCGTTCTGACCACTGGCCGAAAAACGGTCTGCCCTCGAGCAGTGCTCCCCATCCAGAGGTGGACACCCCCTTCACACTCGAGGAAGTCCCCAGGCTTACACCTGACTGGTACCAGTCGGTCGCTCTCCAGGGTATCAGTGCTGAGACGCATTTCTGATCGACCTTGAGGCGAAAGAGACCTGAAGTCCACGCTCGACGCGGTACTCGCGCTTGTAGCCAGAACTGCAGTGGGCGCATGCGAAGCAGACCCAGCTGGAGAACTGTGGATGCTGCTGCCATGAGACCGAGCATCCTTTGAAACTTCTTTAGCGGGACTATAGTGCCGCGGCGGAAGGTTTCTGTCATGCGCTGAATAGTCAATCTGCGCTGTAGCGATATTTGAGCTGTCATTGACAGCGAGTCCAGTTCTGTGCCCAGAAAAGATATTCTCTGACTGGGAGACAGTGAACTTTTCGCCCAGTTGACTTTGAGACCCAGATTCTCGAGATGTTCGAGTAAAATGGTTCTGTGTTCTATGAGCTCCGTATGTGACTGAGCTAGAACCAGCCAATCGTCCAAGTAGTTCAAAACTCGCATTCCCCGAAGTTTCAGGGGAGCGAGGGCTGCGTCCATGCACTTCGTGAATGTACGGGGTGCTAGGGACAGGCCAAACGGTAGGACTGTGTATTGATAAGCCTGGCCCTCGAAGGCGAATCTCAAAAATCGCCTGTGACGTGACGCTATTTGTATTTGGAAATACGCGTCTTTCAGATCTATTGACACAAACCAGTCCCCGTGGCGAATTTGCGCAAGGATTTTCTTGGTTGTGAGCATTCTGAACCGGCGTTTTGAAAGCGCTTCGTTCAGTTGTCTTAGATCTAGAATGGGTCTGAGACCCCCGTCTTTTTTCGGAACCAGAAAATATCTGCTGTATAGCCCCCCTTCGCTCTGAGCTTGAGATAAAGGCTCTATTGCCCCTTTGCTCAACAGTTTCGCAATTTCGGTACGAAGTACACTTGCTACTTCCTTTTCTACCGTGGTTTCGACTCGCACCGCACAACGGCGGGGACGTCGAGCGAACTGTAGCGAATAGCCTCTTTCTATAATGTTCAGCACCCATTCTGATACACCGGGAAGCTTTGCCCACGCATGTGCAGGCATAGCTAAGGGTTGAATGAGATCGGAGCTCTGGTCGTGACATAGTGGCGACCGGGGAGCTTCGGTATGCTGTATTATAGACACCGCATTTGCAGCGCTCGAGGCGGGGAGTGTTTTGATCACAGCGGGCGGTTCGCCCGCGCTCGGCTCTCTCACGGCAGGTAGCTGAGAGACGGCGAGCGTGGGGGAAACCGAGGGATTCGTCATGTCTGTGAGTGAATGTGGGCGCAGGACAGCGGGCACATTTGCACTGAAAACACCATCGACCTGAGTCGGCTGTATGTGTGTTGGTTTCGTTTTTACAGAAACCGAGAGACATGCAGCGTGTAGTGTTTGTGGGCACTGGGACGTGGGCACGTTCACTACATTCTGTGCGCAATCGACATGAGTCGATTTTATGTGCGCGAGCCCTGTGGGGCGGGCTGTGTCTGTGTGTAGGAATGGGCACTGGGCAGTGGGCATTTTTACTACACTCATAACACCGTCGGCCGTGGCCGGAATACCAGAAAATACGCTCTTTACAGGATTTATCTGGGTCGCCGTGAAAACGGCGTTTGTGTACAGGCAAGCGGGTAATGTAACCGACTTGTTTACTGTAGAGTACACTGGAACAGTCGCATGTAATGGAACTGGACGAGCGAGAAGTTTTGGTGGAAACCCGGCCGCAGCGGGGCTCTCTCACCGTCGTTTTCCTAAGCTGGCTAGGAAGACTTTGAGGCCTCGGGCTTCATCTCAATCTTCGGCCGAGTCCCACGCTGTGGGGGGCGGCGGCCGGCAGAGCGAGAGCGTGGTCTCTGGTCCCGGGCCTGTCGACGCTGTGAAGCGGCGGCGGGGGGCGGCGGCTGCGAGCTGCGAGCAGACGGCTGTTTAGAGCGGCCTGATGCGGAGCTAGAGCGCTTTGGCAAGAAGTGCTTCATGGCCTGCGACGTCTTTTGTACCTCAGCGAATCTGTCCGCGAAAACTTTGACGGACGATCCAAAGAGGCCAGTAGCAGAAACGGGAGCGTCGAGGAACACAGAGCGCTCCGAGTCCGGCATTTCTGAAAGCGTCAGCCAGAGGTGTCTCTCAGCAACGGTGAGAGAGGCCATGTTCCGCCCTATGGCCTGTGCAGCGGATTTCGTAGCGCGGAGAGCGAGGTCCGTAGCGCTCCTTAAATCCGCCACGTTGACTGCTTCCGTGCCTTCCTCGTCCAGCTTTCGGAGAAGGTTAGCTTGGAAGATCTGGAGAGTGGCCATAGTGTGTAGCGCTGATGCAGCCTGCCCAGCGGCGGTGTAAGCGCGACTGTGCAGGGTAGAAGTAGCGCGGCAGGCTTTTGAAGGTAGCGCCGTCTTAGTCCGCCGTCCAGCAGAGGGCGGGCAAAGATGGGCTGCTACTGCCTCCTCCACTAGAGGGAGAGCGAGGTATCCTCTGTCTTTGGCACCGTCCACCACGGAGAATGCCGCTGAAGCAGAGGAACGCAGCCTGGCTGAAAAAGGGGCGCTCCAAGACTTTGCCAGTTCTTCATGAAGCTCAGGAAGAAACGGGGCGGGTCTTGAGGGCGTGGAAACGCGGTCCCCTTGCAGAAAACAACCGTCCAGACGGTTGCGTGTAGGCTCGGCGGGCGCGGACCACTCGAGGCCGAGGCTCTCTGTGGCCTGTGTGAGCAGACGCATCAGCTCAGCTTCAATGCTGGCCCGTTTTCCTGACGACTCGCGGGCAGAAGAAGGGGCGAGGTCCACAGAGCTCGCCCAATCCTCGCTGTCCGAAGCCAGGATAGAGCAGTTGTCCTCCTCGAAAACTGCCGCTTCTTCCTTGTCATCTCCGGCGGAAGCGGCGGCCAGCGGCGGCCACTGTCCGGGAGTGAGAGACTCGAGAGAAGCAGACGGCGAAGCTGGCAGGCGCACCGGCGAGCTTTTCTCGGTGGGAGGCTCAGGGATCCGCTGAGCACGGCGCTTTTTACGGCGCGGCGTCGAAGCGGGAGGTGCAGGCTCGTGGAAAGTTGCCATGCGAGTCCTCAGAGTCGCCATAGGCATAAGCTCGCAGTGAGGGCATCCGCCGTCGGCGAGCGCTAGAGCCGCATGTCCTTCACCCAGGCAGGAAACGCAGATGACATGGCGGTCCCCGTCGCTGAGTGGGGCTCGGCACGAGCCACAGGATGGACGAGACATCTTGAAAAAGACGCTCTGCTCTTTTAGAGAAGGAGTGTGAGTCGCGGCGGCGAACACACACAATGCAATGAAAGGATATGACGCCGGATAGCGTAGCAGGAACGGCGGTTGAAGGCGGCGCGGCCAGCGACTCCAGGTACCGAACTCGTCCCGCTGAAATGCTCTTTCCACGGCGCGGCTTCTTCTCTCTGGATCCAGCGATGCGTGAGCTCCGCTGAAGAGATGAAAAATCGGTAAGCTAGCCTTTCGATGCTATATTTATAGCCCCAGGCCACGCCCGTTTCGGCGGGACGTGACGTATGGGGCGCAAAGCGCCCCCATTGGTGATGACGTCACGATAGGGCCTTATCGATAGGCTGCTGCAGTTGCCGCAGGGCAGCCAATAGGCGCGCGAGCTGTCTCGCCTATGTCTGCATGCTGCCGCAACGCGTTTTACATTATTTCAAAATTAAGGATAATTTTTTGGCTTCAGTATCTCGCGGAAAAGAGATTTCCCCTAGCGTAAGATTTACGCAGTACGAGAGTACCTCTCGTAAGAGAACTGTGGTTTGATGAAGGACTGATGTTTTCTTTTTACTCACTGGATATTTTATTTTATTTCCAAATGAAAAGCTATTTAATTTCCTTTTGTACTCTCTGGTTTCTGTGCTTAGGCCATTTGGACATGAATGGTAAGAATTGTTTGTTTTTATGATTCTTCATAAAAGCTTTGATTCTGAATCATTAGATTTTTCAGCAACTGTCTTGTTTGTGATTCAGGCAACATACATTTAATTTGATATGAGATGTGAGGTAGATAAATGAAGCTCTGTAATGGCATGTTATCACAGTCGCAACGCCAAAGATAGCTATTAGCTACGGTAAAGAACATTTAATCACACGTCTTTGACAGTTCTTATTTACCTTTAGCATATGAAGTCACACCGTGTTGGTGTTAGTAGTACGTGTTGGTGCACGTTTTGTTCTTCAACAAGCTTTGCGAACTATTACAGAAGATACAGTTGATAGAAAAAGTACTAAAACAAAAGGACTTGTGTCTCTTTAAACCTTAATAATCCATGGGGAGTAGGGACAAAATGGCAACACATCAGCTATCCATGTTTAGTAACATATATATATAAAGGAGCTCATGAACAAAAAAACCTGAACCAATACATCCAAACACAAACAAAAAATAAACACAGGAAACACAAGGGCTCAGTAACAACAGACTAACAAGATGCACACAATAAGGAAATAACAAATGAACACGAACAGAACAACAAAACAAGAGCATGCAGAACAGAACACAGTTGTTTAAAGTTAATATAATACATTTGTTTAATTGTTCACTTTAATTGATCATGTGATTTGATTGCATAGTTTATTTTTAATAGCAGTGTTGTAAAAATTGTAAGCGTTGATTTTCAATACCGACACGTTTTAGAAACACTGCAATAGTCCTTGTGCCGTGGCTATTATGATTCACTGGCTTTCATAAAATGGCTGCCCATGAGTCAGCAGATTTATCGCTTTTTTAAAATGTTGGCAGCAGACATAATTTACACAGCCTAGCCTACTTCACAGCTTCTGCTTTGGAGCAAAGACAACTGAACACATCACACAAGTCTGTGTTTTGTGTTGTATTTTATTATTTTATCTTATATTAGCCTTGGTTACAAGCTATTTCCAAGTGAAGGCCTTTTTAAGATTGTGATTCATGTTGATTCACTTTGTTTTCTATGATTTTTCAGGGATTTGTAAATATTCTTTGTGATGAAATTTCCTGTTTTACATGTTTTATTCACAGTTTTTACTTTTTAGCACTATACATATTTTTTGTTCCCTGCTGCATAGAGTTACTGGCAACATGTTTGGATATGAAAACCAAATTTTAACTTAATAATAGCTAGACAGTATTTAGCCAGAATTATGGCAGCTTTGGAGTTTTACACTTATTTAATGCAAACAGTATCTTGGCAAAATATTTGATTTTGGTCTTCAGCTGGTTAGGTTCACAAGGTTATTGTCTCTTGTAGAAGTAGAAAAATAAACTTGAATCTTTTTCTTGGTGTGTAGCTGGTACAGATGGAGTGAAGTCAGTGTCAGTGACTGAGGGAGATTCTGTCACTCTAAACACTGATGTTACTGAAGTACTGAGAGATGATCAGATACTGTGGATGTTTGGACCTCAAGAGACTCGAATAGCTGAAATCCATAAGCAGATCATTGATATGTTTGACAGTAATGTGACATTTGGAGACAGACTCCAGATGGACAATCAAACTGGATCTCTGACCATCAGAAACATCACAACTGAACTCTCTGGACTTTATAAACTGAACATCTTCAGCAACACCACTTCATACAAGAGATTCAATGTTACTGTCTATGGTGAGTAAAGACCTTTATTTTGTCTTGTTCACATGTAATAACTCTATATTCATTTACAGAGCTCAATAAGAAAATGTTTTTTAATAAAAAATATGAGCCACCTTAGTAAAATAAAGTCCATGTCTGATAAATTACATCTTATATTTTAAGAAGCCTAGCTTTGCCTTTGTGTCTTATTTTTGTTTCAGTAATTAGGATGTTTTATGATGCATTTTCTGTTAGTTCATTTTATTGCATTATTATTGTCACGTGTTACCCTAATGGTTTTTGGATTGTTTTTGTGTAAATGACCCAGTATAACATCTATATACTGTATGAGTATTGGTCATGTTTTGTGCACAGGCTTACAATGAACTCTTTCATCATGCAACTTTTATTTCACCACCTGAATTATTGTTGTGGTTATCAGTAAATATATAGGATACAAAGCAAATTGGTATATTAACATTATATCACTTGTGACATTTCATAAATAAGTATTTAAAATAAACTCTTTTATTATTCTGCTTTTATTAAATAATCTTATATTATTTAATTACTTATATTATAATAAAATATTAAATTTTATTAAATCCTTACTTATCCTGGAGCTGTAATCTTAGAACAGGCATGTTTCACTGATAAATTATAATTTTTTTTACTAAAGTGGGGCTTTTTTTTTATCTTGCTAATACTTTAATTGTGTTATTTGAAAGGTTCTGAAAAAACGCAAAATAATAACTATGTTTTGTGTTGGATCGAATCATTTACATTTTTGTCATTGCCACTCATGAATCAGGTTTTAATAGATCTAAATGTTTAATGTTTAAGAAGGTAAATAAAAAGTGCTATGTGAATGTAGTTTTTTCTTTCTTGGTTTCCAGCTCTTCTGCCTGTTCCTGTCATCACCAGTAACTCTTCTCAGTGTTCTTCATCAGAAAGATTATCTAGCCAGAATTGTTCACTGGTGTGTTCAGTGTTGAATGTGAGAGATGTGACTCTCTCCTGGTACAAAGGAATCAGTGTATTGTCCAGCATCAGTGTGTCTGATCTCAGCATCAGTCTCTCTCTACCTCTGGAGGTGGAATATCAGGATAACAACACTTACAGCTGTGTGATCAACAATCCCATCAGCAACCAGACCACACATCTGGACATCAACACACTCTGTCAGCCATGTCCAGGTACAACCGTGGTGATATTAAATCATATTTAGTATTCAACTCTGTTTACAATAAATGCTACTAAAATTAGTTTAAAAAATGTGTGAATCCAGTAGCAACCAATGTTCCTTGCAAATGGCACGTTGTTGTGATCAGTTTGAGTCTGTGCATTAAAAAACCTCATGTGAAAAAGAGAGTCTGTGAACATCTAAATGGTTCATTTAACAAAACTACTGTACATAGCCTACATTGTAAACTCAGTTCTTTGTAAGGTTTCTCTCCATTCTCTCATGTTTTCCAGCTCCTCTGCCGATTCCTGTCATCAGCAGAGACTCTCCACAATGTTCTTCTTCATCATCATCATCATCAAATTGTTCACTGGTGTGTTCAGTGTTGAATGTGAGTGATGTGACTCTCTCCTGGTACAAAGGAATCAGTGTATTGTCCAGCATCAGTGTGTCTGATCTCAGCATCAGTCTCTCTCTACCTCTGGAGGTGGAATATCAGGATAACAACACTTACAGCTGTGTGATCAACAATCCCATCAGCAACCAGACCACACATCTGGATATGGATCTCTGTAAATGTCCAAGTATGTCAGCAGAGATCAATATCTATTTACCGAATTGCTCTGTTTCATTAAATTTCACATAGATTCAATATTTTCTTTGTATCTATTGGCTCTATGAAGACAAAGTTGATATGAGGCCAAAGTTAATTAACCTCTTTCCATTTTAGATTATTCAGATTTAGTCTATATGATTTCTTCTCTACTTCTTGCACTTGCTATCTTTGCTCTCTACTGGAAAAACAAAAGAACGGCACAACAAGGTACGATTTTCCTTCAGATTCTGTATAGCAGGAATAATTGTATTAATGCTTCAAACTTATAGTTGACATTAACAATTGATAAATAATTCTCTCCTAACGTTTTAGGAAAACAACTATGTGATTTCGAACTATGTGCAAATACAGTGAAACAAGCTCATACAGTTGTAGAAGTGCCAAAACAGGTTGAACCGGATTCTAAAACAAGGTAAGATTGATTCATGAAGCTCCATGATCCATCTATTATTTCCTCAGTGTTGGTGCTGGTGCTTGAGTAAACGAGTGTGAAATAGTATAGAAACAGCAAGGAGAGCAAGTTTTCTCAACTTTGGTACATTTCAGATTTACAAAAGGACTTGACTGCTGTGTCTGTATGTTGTAGTATATCATGCTGTCAACACTGTTTTTTTTTTTTGTTAATTTTTTTTCTTTGTTTCAGGATGCTGAATGAGAAGAGCTCACTTTCTTCTGATGAATAAAGGCCCAATCATGCAAACTATCTGAGTGATAGTTTGTGGTATGGTTTTCTTTAGTTAGCTTTGTTTTCTTTTCAATATTTAAGTGCTTTTTGTGCAAAGGATATGATGTCATATGTCGTCATATTCTTTTTTATCAATTGATGTCAAACTTATCAATGTTGTCAGACTCGATGAGTCTGGATCTTTATGATCTATGAGTCCAGATCTCAATATTGAGGCTGGAGAACAACAATTACTTATTAAGAATATTCAGCAAATATTCCCGTGTAGGAATGTAGTAAAGATTTATTCATAGATTATGAATACTTGAATCTCGTACAGTATTTATTACATAAAGACTCAATGAGTCTTGATCTTTACGATATACCATTCCTAAACTCAATGTTAAGGCAACAACTTCAATGTTCTATACATTGTTAGAGCCTTGCATGGAAGGAACAATTTGCTTTTTTTAAAGCAACTTTCAATGCTCTTAAGCATTTTATTTGTTTTTAAACAGTTTGTTTGTTTAAATAGTTAAGTATTATTATTTTTACAATTTAACTAATTTAACAAGCACTTTCACTGAAAGTGAAATTCAAGCCTAGTTCTTCAACTAGTGTCAAATGATAGAAAATGTGTATGTTTACACTTTGATTTCTTGCACCCGGGAATAATAGTCAACATCATTATGACTAAACATTTGCTAAGAAGTATTTTCTACTAAAGCAAGGCAGTATTTGTCTATAAATCTATCTAGCAGACTGGTGGGTGTTGCCTTGTATGGTAACATGCCCTGTGCATTATGGGTGTTAAAGTTTCCAAACTAATTTGGCAAAAGAGAAGACAAATTTTCTCAATGTTTTTATTTTATTAGTCAGTCAGCACCGATTTCAAAAATTGACCTTTCTACCACATCTAAGTTTAATTGAAATCCCATTTTGCCAGTGGTAAAATACCCCTTTAATGAGCTCACTTTGTAATGCTCATTATTGTTATTATTATTATAAGATGTTGCAAATGCTGTGAAATGCTCTCATATGCAACATATAAGCAGTTTATTCACTTAGCATTTAGCACATAGGGCTATCATACACCCGGCGCAATACGGCGCCAGGCATAGCAAGTGTTTTTTTTGCTAGTTCAGCCCTACACAGTTATCATTTTCAAGTCTTGCACCACGTTGTTTAAATAGCATGGTCTGAGTGGTCTAAAAACGAGGTGTGTTCAGGCGCATTGTTGGTGCATTGCTATTTTGAGGCAACTGAAATAGACGGAGTATGACCAACTGAAATCTGGTCTAAAGTCTCAATATTTTTAATTTTTTTTTATTTAAAGAGCGCATTAGTAATATGCGCCTATAGGCGGGTCCACAACGTGCATACACTTTGTCCGATCCGTTTCCTCTCTAGAGAAGCATTCAGTGTTTCCGCTTGCAAATTCTGCCATGTGAATAGCGAATCCGCCATGGCACGAGCGCAACTGGCTTTTAAAGGGAATGGGAGATGAGATTCTGATTGGTTTATTGCATGTTACGTTACAGAATAACTGCAACTGGGATGCGTTCAAGACATAACTTGCTGCTTGACTAGCATCGTACAATGCATTGTTGGAGAAATAAGTCATGATTTTTCCCGAAACCGCGGTAACTTTGTCACAGATCCGTCATTTGAACTATAGTGGTTCAACCAAATAGCACTGTCATTAATGACGGCATGCAGGTGGTGGAGTAATGTCAGATTATTGCTGTAAATAATGAACATTGCATCTGATGACTATTTTGCTGTTTTACTTCTCATTTACTTTGCTTTAAACTCCCCTCATTATAAAACAAATACAATTTAATTTTTTTTTTACTAAAACCTCTTTTTCCTCGTCTGGTGGCCATTGAGACCCTCCCCATTGAGTTCTAGTGCTTTGTCTGTCATCCCTCCACCCGTTCAGCGTCTTTCACACAAATGCCCATTACACTGAGATTCTGGAAAATACACTAATAATGTGTCCTGGGATTTGTCCCGGATTCATTTGATTTTGGTTAATTCACACTGCCAGTGATATTCTGGAATTCACACACATCCAGTAAAAATCCCATAAAGACACGTGTCTTAAATTTGCTTATGAAACCACACTCGTGCATTTTCTTCTTATTTGATAATAAATAACGCATCGCATACCGTTCCATTAAGCTGGTGAACGATCTAAGCTTCATCGTCATCACTACGACCTCAGCAAAAGCCCAATTGAAATGACACACAAACATTCCCTTTCAAGAATATTTTGAATTGCAATGCAGCAAGAATGCTTGTTTCTTCAACATAATGCACAGGGCTCTGTGCACGGACATTCTTCTCAAATTGTTAGCAAATTATGGCTTCTACAATAATTTTTAATAAGACCCAATGTAGAAAAGTAGTATAACAAGAGTAAGTCATCATGGTGGCAATCATAGTTGTTGGACTGAATGTGGTTGTTGTTCTCGTAAATAACCAAACTGTGTGTAAATGTAACCATACAAGCATTTTGCTGCTGAGGGATTATAGCCTTAACTTCTTTTTTTTTCATGATATCTTATGTATGTAAATGTGTTTATGAACATACAGTTTGTTCCATTTAGAGCAGTGGTTTGCAATCCTGTGCTGCATCCAATATAGCACAAGAGTAGTAGCTTTGGGACATACTACTGACATAAAATTGTGTTTTTTGGAGGAATCCTCCAAAATATCAGCCGCTACAGTGTGAAGGGATCCATACCTTGGAAATTTCCAAAATAGTAGACCATCCGAGGAGTTTGGGAATTCTCTTTTCTACATACTATGCTTGGGGGGCATACTTATTTTAATCTCACTATGTGCACATTGGGACACATGGTCCAGGACTGAAAACCACTGATGTAGAGTACATTGTTCCATGTAAACACTTTTTAATTAAATTCATCACCAGATATGAATCTGATCAAATAAAAAAGCTGTGTGAACTGTAATGACACTTGCATTGGTTAATTTGTTTGTGAGCTTTTATCCAATTGATAATTTGGTAACACTTAAATTTAAGGTGATGTAGTTAAACCTTACTACATAGTAATTACAGTAAATTATGCATTATTACATCCCTAAACCAAACCTTAAGAGTAACTCTATAGTAATTACATGTATTAATTATTATTACTCAGTACTTACTGGAGTAAGTACAATGTATGTCACCTTAAAATAAAGTGTAACAGATAATTGTTGTGTTGTGACATCCAGCATGATTATGATCCCTAATAAAGCTCTCTGAGCATTGCCTTGATGCAAAATATGTGTAATACAGATGTGTAATTGATGAGTTTCAGCAGGATATCAAGGTAATATAATGTTACATAGCATCTGAAATGATCTACAAAAGTGTTGTTTAAAAAAAAAAAAAAAATCCTGAGTGCTTGGAAAACTCTCTCTGTAACTATTTCCAGCACACATTAGATAAACGGCTTTTTCCCATTATATATCTCTCAAGGTAGCTAATCAAATTAGCATCTTCCGGTACATCATGGTTGGTGTCTGGTATGTCCTCTCCGGATGGCACTATTGCAATAAATAAATCAAAAATCAAATGCACTGTTATGATAATATAATTTTAAACTTGTGGTTTGTATTGTTAGCATTGAGTGTACATCAGGTATTGGCTTGACTATAGATGATGCTGAGTAATGAGTCTTGAAGACAAACCAGCAAACACAAGTCAATAACAGAAGAAACTGAAGGGCTTAAATACACTACAGTAGATGATGAACATGAACAGGGGAGCTCTAATCTATTAAACAATGAAACATTGAATAACTATGACAAACAAGTAAAACTGGAACTAAACACACGGGAACTGAACACAGGCCAAATAAGACTAAAGAATATCAAAATAAAAGTCTATAGACACAGAAACAGGGTAATCGTGACAGTGAATTGTAAAAACACATTTTCTTATATCTAACCTTGTCGGGAAAGAGGGATCTCAGTTTGATTCCTGGCAACTGTTGAACACACAAATTCAACAGAATGAGTCATTTTGCAAAAAAATCCGTCATTTTCTAATCCTTAAGTTTGTTTCCATAATTTATGTTAACATTTCTGTATTCTTCTTACACTATCAACTCAAATGTCAACCGCTGGCAAACCTGAACAAAGTCCACTGATGTCGAGTTGTTGAGTCTTGTTGGTGAATGAATAGGAAACCACACAGCTGTAGGTGTTTTTATCCTGATATTCCACCTCCAGAGGTAGAGAGAGACTGATGCTGAGATCAGACACACTGATGCTGGACAATAAACTGATTCATTTGTACCAGGAGAGAGTCACATCACTCACATTCAACACTGAACACACCAGTGAACATCTGGACTCTGATGATCCTGATGATGAACATTGTGAAGAGTCTCTGGCGAGGACAGGAATGGGCAGAGGAGCTTGAAAATTTAAGACAAAAAAAATCAATATATTATTATTATTATTATTATAATCGATTATCGCATATTCAGTTATGTAAGAGATTTAGAAGAGTTTATGTTTTTCAGGTTTGTGGTTTACAATTATGCTGAAGAATGGCAATTGCACTTAGGCTGTGGTGTGTTGCTCCATTCAATGAGCAGTAACTGTATTGGACCATACTGAGACTATCTCTTCTTACTTGCAAATCCCATACATAAACAATATTGTCTTATGATAACATGTATTATCGAATTTATAGAGTTTGTTCAACAAAAATGATTTGTTTAAATGTCTTGTATAATGGACGTAAACTAATTGTGTGGAAACATTTTCCTAAATTCAAGTTTTTTCTTTTTTTTTTTTTTGTACCCTTTAAACACTACATGAATGATAATATTCATAAGAAAATGTGTTCTATTTACTCACGATAGGCAGTAACTCTGAAAAACCAGCCTTCGAAGACGTGTTTGACGAATCGTTTATGGAGTCCAGAGTGGGTTTTGCTGATGTTAAAGATAGTCCGAGATCCACTCTGACTGTCAATCTGCAATCTGTTTTTTAATCTTCTATCAAATTCATAATAAGAGCTCACATTTTCACCTTTTATGATTTTAGCTATAGGAGTCTCTTGAGGTCCAAATGTCCATAGTATGTAATCCTCTGTTTCTCTTTCAGTATCATCAGCTTGAAGGGTGACAGAATCTCCCACCTTCACTGGCACAATCTTCACTTTATGTTCATCTGTATTGGACAGTTTCAAACAAACAAACATACATACAAACAAACAAACAAACAAACAAACAAACAAACAAACAAATTAATATCAAACATTTTACATTTAGAACACATCTAATATTGGCATCAGGTGTAAACCTTTCTCTCGAGTGGCCAACAGAAGTGGTAATTCTATGTCTACTAGGCTACTATCAGACTTGTCCACGGATAGCAGGCTAATTTTCAAATAGCCTACTTGTTTTAATGAATTTGAAGTAAAGAAAAAAGTGTCTAAAAATTGTTTTCACTCTTCAGTGAAGCCAACCTCAGTAGTTGCCTTTGCTATGTTTCACCAGTTTCACTTTAAATGGCTCTCGCAACAGAAGGGACTGTTTGTGCTAGAAAAAGAGCCCAGCAAGAGTGCTCTTTTTCCCTAATATCAACATAATTTTGTAACAAACATACATAATAATAAAAAAACAAAACATAACTGTGATATTGATTTTATACAACAGTTCAAAAAACAAGTCGTTAATATTAGGCGGGGATGTGCCTGAACGTCTCGGTTACGTATGTCACCCTCGTTCCCTGAAGGAGGAAACGGAGACGTAGTCAACATGTCGATTGATTGGGATCACGCTTAGGGATCCTGTCATCTTCGAGTATTGTTAAAACGAGCCAATGCAGATTGGCATGTGTGAATTGCATCTCGCGCTCCGCCCCCCGCAGTGCGGGTATAAACACGGAAGTGGATGCACGCACCACTTGTTTTTCGCTGAGGAGCCGAGCGGAGCCCGGAGTCAGCGGTGGTCCAGCAATAGTGGCGACGGGACTACGTCTCCGTTCCCTCCTTCAGGGAACGAGGGTTACATACATAACCGAGATGTTCCCTTAGTCGCTCACGTTGGTAATTCGCTCCTCTACTAGCATTACTTGATTCATGAAGATAAATGGAAGACCAGATAGCTTCCTTAACATAGACAGGCAGACAACAAATTCGAAAAACAAATTCGGTCGGGCACCCCTCCTCCTCCTTTAGCTCACGCCATTGAGTGAATGCTGGACCAATATTGATCCTCGTCCAGTGAAGCAGTAACAAACTGCTGAATCAACTGTTCCCTACCGGAATTCCTGTTCCCTTTACGCAATCATACTACAAATCATGCGTAGTTGCCGAGTTACCATACGTACCATCAGAACTGAATACGAGCAAGAAGCACAACTGGATGTATTTCATTAAATTTTTTAATTACATTCATTAAATTTTTTTTATTAGAAGCGAGTTTTTCCCCATCTGTCAATTCAATTCAGATTTTTTCTTTTCAAATTTAAAACGTTATTACCGATTTCAATGTAATGTTTATTGAGGCTTTGATTTATTAAGGTTTATTAAGGCTTTGACGCATGCGCTGTCAGCAGACATGGCTCGTTGCGGGGGAACAGGAATTCCGGTAGGGAACAGAATCGACTGCTTCACTGGCCTTTGATTTTGTCACACTCCCTTTTTCTCTTCCTAGTCTCCTCCGACAAAACCTTTGCCTTCTTCGGTTTCGTTGCTGCTTCGGCCATGACAACAACATACACACGCTATACCACACGCTATACGTCCGAATTTGAGAAAATGGGGGTTGGTGGGGGAAGTGAGGTATGCCGTAAAGCAAGTCGAATTTTGTAGTTCTTTTTGTGCTCAGGTTACAACCCGAACCCCGAAGTTCCGTAGTGCCAGTAAAAGCGATACAGACCCCGTCAGGCTATTGCAGACGTGTCATTCAACCTATTGTAAGTTGATGTACCATCACAAGGGTCTTGGAAATATATTATGAAGGTTGAAAAACGACATGGTTGTGACGGTCACCAGCTGGAGTGCCCTTGAGTGCCACCAGAGGGCACTCCACACCAGACTATCATATTTCACTCACACTACATTTCCCAGAACTCACTGCCCGGACTCATTATCATTGATTGCATTCACCTGTATCTTATTACCCTGTTAGTCTCAGCCTATTTATACCTTGTACATTCATTCATTCCCTGTGAAGTCTTGTTTGTGTTACACTGCATTTCTGAGCATTCTCCTGGTTTTCTTGTCTCTTGGTTTTGGATATCTTGCCCTGTTCCCTGGATTACTCTCTTGCCTCTGGTCCCTGCCTGTTTTGTTTCTTTGTTTGTTTCTTTGTTTTGATTGCCTGTCTGTGTATGACTCTTGCCTGTACATCTGATTACGATTCTGAATTGCCCCATACAATAAAGCTGCATTTGGATCTCAACCTTCGTGTCTCGGGGCGGTTCGTAACAGAAGACTTCGCCGCACCCAGATCCAGCAGCTATGACCTCCAGGAATCCAGCAGTACGGATCTCGCCTGATCTTCCCAGCATGAGCCGGGAGTTCGCTGGACAGATCGCGGCCTTGGCCCTGGATAGCCTCGATCTGTTCCAGTACACCTGGGGGTTTGTTTCTCTCGCTGCCTCTTGCTCTCTGGGTGACGAGGCAATTAAGTTGTGTTACCGGCTGGGGGCTAAGGAGGTTGACCCGAGGGAGCTCCCCGATCTCTCCGGTCTGGATTGGAGAGAGGCACTCTCCAGATGTCTGGAGAGCTTCCTTCCATGGCACGCCATGTCACCGTCTGCACTTCACGCCAGACCAGCCGAGCCTGCACTTCACGCCAATCCAGCCGAGCCTGCACTTCACGCCAGTCCAGCCGAGCCCGCACTTCACGCCAAATCTGCCGAAGCCAAGGCAGTAATCGTCATGCCCGCCCCCCCTGAGACAGCAAGCGACATGCCCGCCAAGCTAGAGCCTTCACCGCTGGTCTCGTCCAGCACAGAGCCCTCTTCACCGCTGGTCCCGTCCAGCACAGAGCCCTCTTCACCGCTGGTCCCGTCCAGCACAGAGCCTTCACTGCTGGTCCCGTCCAGCACAGAGCCCTCTTCATCGCTGGTTCCGTCCAGCTCAGAGCCCTCTTCGCCGCTGGTCCTGCCCAGCTCAGAGACGCTTCACTTCCTGCCTGCCGATCCAGAGACTGTTCACGTCAGTCCTGCCGAGCCAGAGCCAGAGCTTCACGTCAGTTCTGCCGATCCAGAGACTGAGCTTCACGTCACGCCAGCCAATCCAGAGACTGAGCTTCACGTCACGTCTGCCCGTCAAGAGTCTCGTCCCGCCGAGACTGAATCTGTTCCTGAGCCTGAATCTGATCCTGATACTGAGCCTGAATCTGTTCCTCTTCCTCTTCCCGTGCCTGTGTCTTCGGACAAGATGGCCGACTCCACGCCTGTGTCTCCGGACAAGATGGCCGCCGCCGATCCAGAGTCTCCGGACAAGATGGCCGCCGCCACGCCAGTGTCTCCGGACAAGATGGCCGCCGCCACGCCAGTGTCTCCGGACAAGATGACCGCTGCCGAGCCAGTGTCTCCGGACAAGATGGCCGCCGCCGATCTAGAGTCTCCGGACAAGATGACCGCCGCCGAGCCAGTGTCTCCGGACAAGATGGCCGCCGCCGATCCAGAGTCTGTTCAGGTCACGTGTGCCGAGCCAGTGTCTCCGGACAAGATGGCCGCCACCGAGCCAGTGTCTCCAGACAAGATGGCCGCCACCGAGCCAGTGTCTCTGGACAAAATGGCCGCTGCCATGTCGACTGAGCCCTCAACAGAGATAGCCGCTGACACGCCTGAACCTGAGCCCTCAACAGAGATGGCCGCTGTCACGCTGTCTGTTCCTGTCGCTGAGCCGGTGTCTGTTCCTGTTCCTGAGCCGGTGTCTGTTCCTGTTCCTGAGCTGGTGTCTGTTCCTGTTCCTGAGCCGGTGTCTGTTCCTGTGCCATGGTCGCCTCCCTGGCCGCCTAAAGGGTCGTCTCCTCCCTGGCCGCCCGAAGGGTAGTCTCCTCCCTGGCCGCCCGAAGGGTTGTCTCCTCCCTGGTCGCCTGCTCCGCCCTGGTCGCCTGCACAGCCTGCACAGCCTGCTCCGCCCTGGTCGCCTGCACAGCCTGCTCCGCCCTGGTCGCCTGCACAGCCTGATCCGCCCTGGGCTTCCGTCCTTCAGCAGTCTTCAGGTCCTCTTCCGCTGCACAGGCCTGGCCCGCCATCCCGCCCCCGGGTCCGCCTCCGCTCCACCTCCCTCCTGGAGAATTTTCTGAGCGTCTGGAATCCGCTCCTTAAAGGGGGGGCTATGTAACGGTCACCAGCTGGAGTGCCCTTGAGTGCCACCAGAGGGCACTCCACACCAGACTATCATATTTCACTCACACTACATTTCCCAGAACTCACTGCCCGGACTCATTATCATTGATTGCATTCACCTGTATCTTATTACCCTGTTAGTCTCAGCCTATTTATACCTTGTACATTCATTCCCTGCGAAGTCTTGTTTGTGTTACACTGCATTTCTGAGCATTCTCCTGGTTTTCTTGTCTCTTGGTTTTGGATATCTTGCCCTATTCCCTGGATTACTCTCTTGCCTCTGGTCCCTGCCTGTTTTGTTTCTTTGTTTGTTTCTTTGTTTTGACTGCCTGTCTGTGTATGACTCTTGCCTGTACATCTGATTACGATTCTGGATTGCCCCATACAATAAAGCTGCATTTGGATCTCAACCTTCGTGTCTCGGAGCGGTTCGTAACAATGGTGTTGCTTTAATACAAGGAATGCAAAAAGTGCTGCACGGGGTGTAACCTCTCTGTGCTCTTTGGGTGTAGGGATGGTTCCACTCAGAAAAACAATACAAGGCACTAGATTAATTATTAAAATATAAAAACATGTATTTCATTAGTGTATTTGTGTGTCTATAGCTGAATATGTTATAAAATCAAAGAGAATAGTTCTGATGATACTACATTTACTTTTAATAAATGCATTAATAGACTGCAGTGCTTCATTGTGCAGTAAATACTGAACTGTTTCATCAACAGAAGGCTGTTTTTAGTATGTTGTGTTCATTGATTTGAGAGCAACTATTCATTTAAAGAAGTTTGATTGAGGAAAAACTAAATATCAGTAAGTGGTCTATTACTTTCTGATTCATGTAATTGTGTTTACAGTTGCTTGCTTTTTGCAAGTTAGGATATGCTATTGTGTTAGGATATGTATTGTTTTAAATGTTGTGTGTTGTTATGATTTATGTGATGCAGTGGCTATATTTTGAGCCCAAGACAAATTTCTAATCAGAGTGATTCTCAAAATGTTCAAAAAATTATAAAATAATAATGTATGCTATTTATTTATGCTCATTGTCCATTTTTGAAACTCGCGCCTCTTTGTGGGTGTTGTCAGGAGTAGTAGAAGCAGTTGTAGTAGTGTCAGAGTCAGAGAGTTAGATACTGTAACTATCATTGTCATTGTCGTTATTGTGTCATATATGTTTTAGGGCTGTATATTATTACATTATCAGGTTAGAATAGTTATAGTATATTGTTATTATTAATTATAGTAGCTATATTATAGTCTTGTTATATTAATTAGATAAGATTATTTGGATTGCTTTGGATTTTTTTGGGATCTGGACTGGACTGCTTTTTGATTTGGCAGCTGTCCCTTTTGGATTTGGATTTTTCCTGGTAATGGACCAGCAAGAAAGAGGGAATCCTCCCCTGTCTGGGCTCAACAGAAGCATCAGTGTCCTCATTTATACCAGCTGGCATTTTTATGTTCCCCTGCATCCTCTGTTCCTTGCGAAAGGATCTTTTCCAAGGCTGGAGAGATTTTGTCAGAGAAGAGGAATCGTCTAAACCCCAACACACTTGAAATAATTCTGTTTCTCAATAAAAATCTATTGTAATCATTCCTTCACCCACCCCAAACTGCAGTGTTGCAGTTTGCTCCTCTATATCCCCAGTCCAATAAGCACAACACTGCACTAAAACTAGTAACAGTTCACTGCACAAAAACCCAGAGAAACAATTTTTACCACCTCAGACTATTCTGTTGCAGTTTACTTTATTACACTCCCTCCACCAAAAGCACTGCACTCAACACAGTGTCTCTTTTGTTGTTCATACTGTCACTATCCAAACAATTTATGAATAATTAATTAACTGTGTGTGTGACAGTTGTCTTTTCACAAGTAAATTCAGACAGAGAAAGATACATATTTTATATTATACCCAGGCAATGGACAAATGTCTGCTCAGGTCTTTTTATTATTGCAAATGAAAGGTTACAGACATTAACAGTGAGAATAAAATAAATAAATAAATAAATAAATAAATACAGGGGAGGAGGGGGGACACACACTGGTTCAGAATGAATTAATTTGTCTGCTATTTCTTTGCACAGTAGCTAGGTGTCACTAGTGAGCAATGCTGAATGAAGCTTCGAGTAATGAACCTTTGGCTGAAGCAATGGGCTGTGAGGTCTCAGTGGTTCAGGAAGCCTCATTTTGCCATCACTACCAAGAGACATGAAACCAGGGAAACCGCTCGGAAATGCAGTGCAACAACATACAAAACTTCACAGTGAGTGAATGAGTGAACATGGTATAAATAGGCTGAGACTAACAGGGTAATGAGACACAGGTGAATGCAATCAGTGATGATGAGTCCGGGCAGTGAGTTATGGGAAATGTAGTTTGTGAGGGAGTGATAATAGTCTGGTGTGGAGTGCCCTCTGGTGGCTCTCAAGGGCACTCCAGCTGGTGACCGTTACATCAACTCATAACAACTCTTGAGGACATAGTGTGATCTTCTCCATCAGGTATCTGCAAGAAAACAGACATGAAGTAAACAGAGAAAAAGTTCAGAGAAAAAAATATGGAATGTTCAAAAAGTAAATGTAACAAAAAATTGACTGCAAATAATAAATTAAACCTCTCAATCTTGATGAATACTATAACAACAGCAAAATATAGTGTGTATAGAAATAGACGTGCTGCAAGCATAACTTTATTAAGAATGCTTAAAATTTTTGTTTAATTCCGGAATTTCAATTGAATGTGAATCAAAGTAGCAAAGAGTAAATAGAATTGAAATTTGAATGTAAAGATTTGTAATTAAAATTAACTGAAATTCATATTACCCCAACTTTTTTTCAAGTCTTTAAGTTTTTAGAGTTCTAATTCCATTTCCTGTTGTTTGTGGAACAAACAAACAAACATAAAACAGAAACTAAGAAATACAGTGCCTTTATTGCAACGTTGTGTGATTTCATGAAAAAACACGAGACAAATCTCCTGCTCGATCACATGTGTAAGCGAACAGACTCCTGCGGTAACAGCTGAAGGTTTCCGCAGACAGATTTTTGTTGTTACTGTACACAGAAGTGGTGTCTTACCATGTGAACACTTCGTGCACAATATGTTATTTCTGCATAATGAATATCTTCCTCATCAGTCCGAACTGCTTAAAAAATCATTTCTTTATTGTTCAAAGCAGAAAAAACACAATTTAAAAGTTATATAATATCTTGAATGTTGTTTTTCATTTAGATACTTGCCTTCGTGTCCAGCTTGTATGGCCTTGTTGTAACAGCATTTCAGACCTACAGCTACAGCTCCAGCCAGAATCACAGCTACAAACACTGATATTATGATGACATATGAATGATGCGGTTCTGTAAAAGACAGAAAACATTCATGGTTGTAATTGACTGTGGAAGAATTCAGAGAGATCTGAATTTCAAAAGCAACCTGTATGTGTTATCTGAGAGGTGAGACTACTCATTTACCTTATTCTTTATATGAGTGGTTCTCAAAGTGTGGGGTGTGCCCTCCATTAGCAACAATCTAATTAGGCTTATGATTCTTTTGGGAGATGCAGTCCATATCAGTGCATAAACTTTAATATCACATACCTTCACATGAGTGACAGAGTTGCGTGATGTCCAGATGTGTGGTCTGGTTGCTGATGGGATTGTTGATCACACAGCTGTAAGTGTTGTTATCCTGATATTCCACCTCCAGAGGTAGAGAGAGACTGATGCTGAGATCAGACACACTGATGCTGGACAATACACTGATTCCTTTGTACCAGGAGAGAGTCACATCACTCACATTCAACACTGAACACACCAGTGAACATCTGGACACTGATGATGATGATGATGATGATGAGGGACATTCAGAAGAATCACTATTGATGATAGGAATCGGTAGATGAGCTAAGAGACCCAAAAAAGAGAGAAAATGCAAAAATCTCAGTCTGTGAAGATTTTCAATCACAGACTGATGAGAGTAAAATGGCATGATTTACTCATTTTTACTCACCATTAACACTAACAGTGAAACTCCTGTATGTGACCCCTCCTCTGACTCTGACCTGTACTTTATAAAGTCCAGTCTGTTCAGTTCTGATGTTTCTGATGGTCAGAGATCCAGTTTGATTGTCCATCTGGAGTCTGTCTCTGAATCTCTCATCATTATCAAATATAGAGATGACGAGTTTGTGGATTTCAGCAATACAAGTGTCTGAATTGTTCACTTTAAACATCCACAGTATCAGATCATCTCTCTGTAGTTCAGTAACATCAGTGTTTAGATGGACAGAATCTCCCTCCATCACTGACACTGACTTCACTTCATCAGTCACAGCATCAAATACACCTTAAGACAGAGAAACAGTCATTCATAATTGCAATACAAATGTGGTGTGCGCATTGAAGTATATGTGATGGGCTATATGTGCTACGGTCTACATGATATGTTGACTTCAAAACGATTAAATGTTTCAATAAAAACGTGTATGATACCCAGTGTCAGTGGTGCCCAGACAGCATGGTAACATAAGCTGTGTCCCAATGTGAAGGCTGCATCCTTCGAAGGACTGAAGACTTCAAGGATGCAGCCTTTGCATCCTCCGAAGGACGCACCATGTAGCCTTCATAGGATTTCCTAATTGCGCAACCAGGTGTTTCTGATCACCGCTCCTCAACTGTGCGAGAGGACAGCTGCCATCCTGATCATGATATAGCCTAATTGAGTAAACAGCTATGGAGCCAGAATTGGCTATTGTCATTTTTATGTTTTATATTTTACTGGAGGACATGGTGAGGATGTTTCAGCCCCGGCGCTGCCAGGTCATGTATTTTTGGTTTAGCCCTGTTTGAATATAAAACCCAATTGAATATAAAAAAAAGTCCAGTATTTCTCGCGCTCGTCATCGGCAGCTGTCACGGTTGCCAGGCGACAAGAACAGTCCTTGTAGGCTAGACCGGTCCGAGCGCTTCAGATGCGCCCTTTGATATGGGACATATCAAACTTATGAGACTTTAATTTTCGGAACTGCATATTTCATATATTCACGTACAAATGTGAAGTAACCTACTGAAGTACCTTTTTTCCCTCACATATGATTTTACATTAAACTACACAAAAGTATATAATGTAACAACCTTGAAAATATTCATAAGTAAAATGCAGGAATATCATAATATAAATACAAACTTTCCCCTGCAGAATACATACCTCTAGTTTTACTCTTAGTCTTGATACTAAAAACTTGTTATTAAAAGTACTTTTTTCAGAAATGACTCTTTTTGAAAGTCTAATTATTATTCTAATAAATTCTAATAAAAGTCTACATCATTTTTTTCTTATTTTATGTACTGTAAATGTTTGTTGATTTTGATATGTTTAACGTATGTTGTTAATAGTTGGAAAAAGTACTTTAATGTAGCCCATGGAACAAATGATTTTCATTTACCAATTTTATTTGAAAAAAAAAAGGTATACAAGAGTTTGTTTCAAGTAGAAATTATGACTGTCAAAAAAATAAACAATGTCCAGAACAATTCATTCTCTTTTATTTACACATTTAAAGTTGCATAAAAAATGATGTACAGATTTTCTTTCCTTTTAAAAAAAATAATTAAAAAAGTTAAAGAATATGTAGAGAAAAAAAATATTTTTCAATCATTTTCTCAAGAAGAGAAAACAGCCTGTCCATCCTCTCCCTACTCTCCTGTGCTCTCCTCGCCTCTGCCTTCGTGCTGGTGCTGGCTCCTCCTCACCATGGGCACCCACTGCTGAACTGGGCCCTGAGGACAAACCAGGGCCAAGTTTCAGCAGTGGGTTTCCCACTCACACCCTCACCTGTCCCAGGACACTTGCAATCCTAAGGGCAGAGCAAATGAACCATGGCTTGTTAACAACAACAGCACAATACATTTCAGCAAAGACGTGTTTTTTTTCTCCTGAATTGCTCTAAAAAAGCTTAACACATGGGTGCAATCTTAAGTGCATTGTTAACACTGCAAAATATGACACATCAAGACATGCATACAAAATACTTAAGAAATCATATTTCTATATACTCAAATTTGGTTAAAACCACATAGCTTGCATGACAGCACTACAAAAACACATAAAAGTGAAACCCCATTGCCTTATCAACTGCTTTTCTTATTGTTGTGGGCTTACTTCTTTAGCATATTTCTTTTAGCCTAATACACAAGTGAGGCAAATATTACAAATAGGTAGTTAAACTAATATTAGCACAAGTTTTGCCTCAAACTACCTGACAAATGAAGCCACGCAATGGTGACGAAGGAGTTAAGATGAAGTTTATAATAAACTTTAACTCGGTTTCGCTAGCCATTTAAATAAATGAAAACATAATACTTACATTTAAATGTGAATTTGCTGTCCACCACCGATCTCTAGTCTCAAACGCCTTTAAAAATAAATAAATAAATGCTGTCGTCAACGGCGCGCAATGACTTATGGGGTAGGATAGGCCGCTAAGTGTTCATTTATGTATCCTTCCTTTCACGGGGAAACGAAGGACGCATTTGGCGTCGCCTTTGAATCAGGGTAGCCTTCGTCGCATCGCGATGACGCAACCGGCCTTCAAATACGGACTTCGGAGGATGCAGAACTGAATTGGGACAGCCTTCATCGAGCCGCGTGACGCAATCGGCCTTCAAATGCGACCTTCCTAGGATGCAGCCTTTGAATTGGGACGTCCTTCGTCGCACCGCTGTGACGCAATCGGTCTTCAAATGCGGCCAATCGGCCTTCAAATACGGCCTTCGGAGGATGCAGCCTTCACATTGGGACACAGCTATAGAGTCATCTCTGTCCGACGATCCAAGATGGCGGCGCGTGAACAACGCGAGGCTCAGCGTCTCTCTAGAATTTGCTTTTTAGCGTTTTTTTATCTACTTTTGACTGGATTATTCATCCCGAATTGCTGTTCGTTGCTGATCTACAACAGACAGGAGCTTATGAACATTTGGACTCAAAACTCCAATAGTTTTATCGCCGATCTCCGCCTCATCCCAGAGATCTCCAGAACATCGGAGGCTGCTCACTCTTCCCGGCCGGGCGGAAGTGCACGCAGACGGCGCCGAGAACGTAAACAAAGGCGGGGTAGGCGCGGAGGGCTACGAGCTAAGCTAAAGCTAACACCACACCGGCTCCCTTTACCCAGCATTTTCCTCGCCAATGTCCGTTCTCTGGCAAACAAAATGGACGAAATACGGCTCTCCATCACTAACAACAGACGGATTATGGACTCAAATGTCATGATTTTCACCGAAACATGGCTAAACAACAGCTGCCCGGACAATGCTATTGAGTTAGCAGGACGCCACACACACCGAGCCGACAGGATAGCAGACGACTCCGGCAAGACCAGAGGTGGAGGTTTGTGCATTTATATCAACAATGCTTGGTGCATAAACTCTGCCACTACCGAGAGTCACTGCTCACCCAATGTGGAGTTTTTAATGGTCAAATGCAGACCTTATTATCTCCCCAGAGAGCTCACTTCCATCATACTCACTGCAGTGTATACCCCCCCCGGATGCTAATGCTAAGTTGGCTATGAAAGAACTTTACACAGCCATTAGCAAACACCAAACTAAACACCCTGAGGCTGCTTTTATTGTTGCTGGTGACTTCAACCACTCCAATTTAAAGACAGTCCTTCCCAGATTCCACCAACATGTCTCCTGTCACACCAGAGGAGACAAAACTTTGGACCATGTTTATTCCAACATGTCTGGAGCCTACAAAGCAACACCCCTCCCCCACATTGGACAATCAGACCATCTCTCCCTGTTCCTCACACCTCGGTACTCACCACTCATCCAACGTGTGAAACCCACTGTGAGGACAGTAAAAGTGTGGCCAGAGGGGACAGATGCTGTGCTCCAGGACCGGTTCAAAAACACAGACTGGAACATGTTCATCCACACAGACTTGGACCAGTACGCCACATCTGTACTGGACCACATCTCCTTGACTACACATAGTGTCACCACCCAGAAACAGATCACCATGTACCCCAACCAGAAGCCTTGGATGAACCGAGATGTTCGTCTCCTCCTGAAGGCCCGCAATACCGCCTTCAGGTCAGGGGATGCACAGGCTTACAGTGCAGCCAGGGCCAAACTGAAGAGGGGCATCAAAAATGCTAAACACCACTACAAAGGGAAGGTAGAAGAACACTTCTCCAACTCCAACCCCCGACGTATGTGGCAAGGTCTCCAGATCATCACAGACTACAGGACCATCAAACCCTCCCCCGCATCCTCTGATGTCCCCTTCCTCAACGAGCTCAACAACTTCTATGCTCGTTTTGAGCGGGGGAACACAACAACTGCAACTAAGGCAGAGGTGACTCCAGACCACCAACCACTGACTCTCTCCCCCACTGATGTAGGAGCGGTGCTGAGCAGGATTAATGTCCACAAGGCTGCAGGTCCTGATGGCATCCCTGGCCGTGTTCTCAGAGCGTGTTCAGTGGAGCTGGCAGGAGTGCTGACGGACATATTCAATCTGTCCTTGGCCCATGCTGTGGTACCGGCCTGCTTCAAATCCACCTCCATCGTTCCGATACCCAAAAACTCCAACCCATCAAGCCTCAACGACTACCGCCCGGTAGCCCTCACCCCAATCATCACAAAGTGCTTAGAGCGGCTGGTCCTAGCACACCTCAAATCCTGTCTCCCCCCCACCCTGGACCCCCACCAATTTGCATTCCGTCAGAACAGGAGCACAGAGGATGCAGTCTCCATAGCGCTGCACACTGTCCTCTCACACCTGGACAATAAAAACACCTACGCCAGAATGCTGTTTATAGACTTCAGTTCAGCGTTCAACACAATCATCCCCTCACAACTCATCAGGAAACTCACAGACCTAGGCATCAGTTCCCTCATGTGCAACTGGTTACTGGACTTCCTGACCTGCCGGCCCCAACATGTCCGGCTCGATAACCACTGTTCATCCATCATCACAATGAACACCGGTGTACCACAAGGCTGTGTGATGAGTCCCTTCCTCTACTCCCTCCTCACCCATGACTGCAGACCTGTCGATGGTTCCAACACCATCATTAAGTTTGCAGATGACACCACGGTGATCGGCCTCATTAAAGACAGCAATGAGGCCGCCTACAGGGAGGAGGTGGATCGTCTGGCTGAGTGGTGCGACACCAACAACCTGCTGCTCAACACCGAGAAGACCAAAGAGCTCATCGTGGACTTCAGGAGGAATGCTGACCCACATCCACCCATCCACATCAAGGGGACGGCTGTGGAGCGTGTGAACAGCTTCAAGTTCCTGGGAGTCCACATCTCAGAGGATCTCACCTGGACGACCAGCTGCTCCAAGCTGGTCAAGAAGGCTCACCAGCGCCTCTTCTTCTTGAGGACTCTGAGGAAGAACAACCTGTCCTCAGACATCCTGGTGAACTTCCACCGCTGCACCATCGAGAGCATCCTGACCAACTGTATAACAGTCTGGTACGGGAGCTGCTCTGCCTCGGACCGGAAGGCGTTGCAGAGGGTGGTGAAAGCCGCCCAGCGCATCGCTGGAGCACCACTTCCTTCCATAGAGGACATCTACAGGAAGCGGTGTCTGAGAAGGGCC
Organism: Leuciscus leuciscus; assembly: GCF_965113295.1. Classification (NCBI taxonomy): domain Eukaryota; kingdom Metazoa; phylum Chordata; class Actinopteri; order Cypriniformes; family Leuciscidae; genus Leuciscus; species Leuciscus leuciscus. The sequence continues at coordinate 22,443,418 of NC_138739.1, read as the reverse complement.
GGGAAAATCATCAAAGACCCCAGTCACCCAGCACACAGACTCTTCACCCTCCTGCCCTCTGGGAGGCGCTACAGGAGCCTCCGGACTAAGACCACCAGGTACCGGAACAGCTTCTATCCTACAGCTGTCAGACTCCGGAATTCTGCCTCCTGACATCTCACCCACATTAAAACTCATAGACTGAACATACACGCACTCTCACAACCACTGACAACAACCCATAACTGAACATACACACAATGGACAAAAAAACCCCAGTATCCTCATACACACTCATACACAGTGGCTGGACCACCACTTACAGCCACATGCACTTTAATATTACTACTGTATAAATTATTCATATATATCTTACTGTAAATACTGTATAGACAACCATGCTGTACAATACAATACAATAATTATAGTTCTACAGCTGTTATTAATACTTGCATATTGTATATTTATAGTCTGTTATAGTCTTTTATTTATATCCATACGTATAACCTGTTCATAGCCTGTACATAGCTTGTACACTTACTACAGTTATAGCCTGTATATACTTATAGTTATAGCACTCATAACATTCCTTCATACCGTGTACATTGTAACATATCTAAAATATATCTATATTTTGTAATATATCTATATTCTTGCTAAAGCACTTCTGGATGGATGCAAACTGCATTTCGTTGCTTGTACTTGTGACGTGCAATGACAATAAAGTTGAATTCTATTCTTCTATTCTATTCTAACGCTGATACAATGTTGAGTTTTGATCCAAACCATCATTTTGGTTGAGATTGATGTTTAAAGTGTTTAAAGTGTGTTTAAAGTGTGTTGGATCAGCTTTGAAATTTTGATGACAGCCAACAGCACACATGGGTGGAGAGAGTGACATTGAACTAACAGTGATTTGTAGTGGGTGAGTACAATATCATTCAGGCATGTATCTCTGCAGAGCACTAGTGGGTGTTTCTCAATTAGTGGGGCGTTTTCAAAACCCGATTTGCTCTAATCCACTGGGGGCTTGATTTAGGGGTGGGCCTTCATGATTTTAGCAAGTCTGTTGAAAAGTGGTTGAAAAACATTTATTGTTGTATGAAATTGGCCACTGATTGTTATATACCAATTTATGTTTTGCATGTGCACTTCTCAGTAGTCTAATTGATGCTTCCTCATTAGAGAGAAAACATAGGTGGATCCTATACAGAAGTCATGTTTGTTGAAGCACCTGACATGACTTCTCTAGCAGAGTTTCAAACAATGGTGCATCTACTTTATTTCTCTGTTCCTTTGTTTTGCGTGCTTATTTGCGATAACATTTGCTTGATTTGTGTTGTTACTGACTGTAATTAGATACATTAAAATGAAAGTGTTTGAATAAAGCATCTTGCTTATTAGTTTATTAGGAATTTCCTGAATAAAGTTCTAACGCCATTGTAATGACGTAATCCTGGAGGCAAGTTGAAGTGAACCCAAAAGCAACTTTAATTACCAAACAAACATTAAACAAAGGCTGGAAACTGGAAACAAAGACAAGAACTTGTAAAAACATGCAATACTAGACAAAGACACAGGGCAAACATACACAAGACTAACGACAAGACAAGGGACACCTGTGAATAATAATCAGACGATTAACCAATGACAAGACACATGGCAGGATCACATGACAAACAGGGAATCACATGACAAGACGAGAACTAGGAACAAGAAACAAAACCCAGAACGTAACAGTCATATAACGGATTTCTTGAAGTGCAGGAGATATGAACATGAGCAAGAAAGTTACACTGCAAACATAGCCCATGTCTTGCATCCGTCAGTGCTTGCTTGCAGAGCACATTGCTCCTTTAGTAGGAGTGAAGGCAGATGAAGATGGACAGTAAAAAAATTAAAAAGAGAAGCACCCTCCTGATAATGCTGACATTGATTATACACTGAGTTGTTGTCGACAGCATAATCACCTGACCTGGGACTTGATGATATCCTGTGCCTTATCACTGCTTAATCAGGTAATCATTCATATTCCTGAATCTGTATTCAATTTGAGAAATGTAACTGATTTAGTTTAGCTTGTTTCCACTGAAACACAATCACAAAAAACATGTTGTGTTTATTAAGAAAGTGACTGACATGGCTATTTTGTAGGAAAAGAAAATGATGCTTTGATGCTGAAGAGACGGGCGCGCTCACAGAAAATCTGGTAGGCCTATACACACGCACTGACGAGCACGAACTCGATGGGAGGGTGCGCGGTGGTAGTGGGGGAGGGGCATGAGAGTTGTAAAGTAAACATTCAAAATGTTGACCTTGACGCATCAACACTGACTCAACATTGTTTCAATGATTACATGCTATCTGGGGGAGCTTTTAGAGATCCTTGACTAAAACGTCGACAGTTAATAACTAACTATATAGGACTCACAATGTTGTATTCTAATAGTGTATCCATTAGCGATAATATTATTTCAGGAGCTCAATAATAATCATTAAAAAACATCCTGTCTATTATAACCACGTAACTGCATTATGCACATGACGATCCAGTCTTAAAGGACAAGTTCGGTATTTTACACTTAAAGCCCTGTTTACAGATCGTATCTGATGAAATAGAACGGTTAAGATTAAAATTTGGACACATGCTGCTGTCCCGAGAATTTTAGGTTTATTTCGCTTTTGTGGACCTATTTTGCCAAACGCGTCACACCCGTGATTCTTCCGTTGAGAGCTTGAATAATAGACACTCCAGCCCAGGTGGTGGCGATAATGCACCTTTGCCAATTGCAAGCAAACCACGGGCATTTCATTGAATACACAGAAGAAGCAGAAGAAGAAGCGGCGGAGTAATACCGTAAAGGTGCTGCGGTCTCACATCACGTCCTACAAGTCAATGGAGTTGGACAAAAACTAAGATAAAACCTGTTGGAATGCATCTTTTTCAGCGATTTTTGAGTGAACATATCAGTGAACACCCCGACCACTCGGTGAGTTTCACGTCTTTGTAAACGAAAGTTTAATGTGTTTTTAGGACGGAATCTTCCAGTGCACATAGACAACCATTGTGGGGGTGGGGGGGGGGGGGAAAGCAAAATAAACCTAAAATTCTCGGGACAAGAGCATGTGTCCAAATTTTAATCTTAACCGTTCTATTTCATCAGATACGATCTGTAAACAGGGCTTTAAGTGTAAAATACCGAACTTGTCCTTTAAAAAAAGACATTCTCCATGGAAAATAAATCTTCATGATAGACTACAACCAAATCGTAGCATACCTTCAAAATCTTCTACTGCATTGACCCTGAATTCTTTATCATTTGTATAAAATCATCTATCAGGTGCATAAATATAGATGTAGCCTACTAAATTCATGCATTTGGTGGCATCATGTGAAAAACGAGGGCGGCAATGTAATAAAATATATCAATATAACGAAACCCAAATAAATCTAAATAGGCCTAGCTATTGTTATAGCCTACTGCAGCATATCTTTAAGATGAAACCGTAAAAAGGAAAAAAAAGATATTTGTTGGCTATATGAAAATAAACACCAGAAAATATTAACAAGTGCAAACCCTGCTTTACTAAAACACAAAATGATATGATAAAAAATAAACTACTTACCATTTGTTACAAGCTGTAAACACAAAATGAATGAAAAAGAGTTGTGACCCATGTTCTTTTAAAATTCGTTGTGCTCGGAAAAGGTGCATTTCTTGTCAAGGCTGTTCGGTGGAATGAGTGAACTGTAAAAGCTTGTAACACATGTATTTCACATAGACATATGTGTGAGGTGTGACATATAGCTGTTTGTTTCATTATAACACATGGGTCATGAGAGCTGAGTCATGTGTTAGAGAGCTCTCTAATTCAGTTGTAGTAAGAATGCAATTGAAGAGCTCTTTAATTATACATATTTAATAAAAATTTTTACTAGTAAAAATTCAATTAGAGAGCTCTGTAATTGCATTCTTACTAAATAAAAAATTTTGGACAAAAATCTCAGTCTGTGAAGATTTTCAATCACCGACTGATGAGAGTAAAATGGCAAGATTTACTAATTTTTACTCACCATGAACACTAACAGTGAAACTCCTGTATGTGACCCCTCCTCTGACTCTGACCTGTACTTTATAAAGTCCAGTCTGTTCAGTTCTGATGTTTCTGATGGTCAGAGATCCAGTTTGATTGTCCATCTGGAGTCTGTCTCTGAATCTCTCATCATTATCAAATATAGAGATGACGAGTTTGTGGATTTCAGCAATACAAGTGTCTGAATTGTTCACTTTAAACATCCACAGTATCAGATCATCTCTCTGTAGTTCAGTAACATCAGTGTTTAGAGTGACAGAATCTCCCTCCATCACTGACACTGACTTCACTTCATCAGTCACAGCATCAAATACACCTTAAGACAGAGAAACAGTCATTCATAATTGCAATACAAATGTAGTGTGCGCATTGAAGTATATGTGATGGCCTATATGTGCTACAGTCTACCATGATATGTCGACTTCAAAACGATTAAATGTTTCAATAAAAATGTGTATGATACCCAGTGTCAGTGGTGGAGCTTTTAGAGCCCCTTGACTAAACCGTCAACAGTTAATAACAATAGGACTCACAATGTTGTATTCTAGTGTATTCATTTGCAATTATATTATTTCAGGAGCTCAACAATAATAGCAATCATAAAAAAAAAATTCTAACCGCGTAACTGCATTATGCACATGACAATCCAATCTCTCTATAGCCAACTGAAAGATTCTCTAGTCCAAAAAAAACAAAACATTATCCATGGAAAATAAATCCTCACGATAGGCCACAACAAAACCGTAGCATACCTTTAAAATCTTCTACTGCATTGACCGTGAATGCTTTGTAATTTCTATAAAATCGTCTATCAGGTGCTTAAATTTAGATAGCCTACTAAATTTATGAATTTGGTGGCATCATGTGAAAAACGAGGGTGGTAATGTAATAAAATATATTAATATAACAAAACCCTAATAAATGTTTTTTTTCAATAAAAATAGGCCAAAAGGGCTTCTTTGTGCTCACCTTAACATACGCAGTATGCTCCCTAAACGAGAACAACTGGACAATATTCTCAGGAATTCAAATATTGATATATTAGGCCTATCAGAAACTTGGCTTAAAGAATCATCGCCTGAAGCTGGTGTTGTTTTCCCTGACTATAATGTGTTTAGAAGGGACAGAGGTAAAGGAAGAGGTGGGGGTGTACAGCTGTATGTGAAAAATAATTTGAAGTGTTTACAACTAAGTGTGCCCAGTGAGATCAAAATTGAAAATGTTTCAGTTAAAATTTCCCTCTCTGCAGAGATGAGTTTTACTCTGGTTTGCCTTTACCGTCCACCATCAGCCAAAGTTGACTTCTATGAACAACTGCAGGCACTACTTAAACATCATACAACACACAACAAGTCCAATGAAGTTATTGTAATTGGAGATTTCAATGTGAACTGGGACTGTAAGAAAGATAGGAAAACACTAAAGCATATAATGGATAATCTTAATTTTTCCCAACTTGTTCAGCAACCAACAAGGATTACGAAACACTCTAAAACTAAAATAGATCTACTTTTCAGCAACAGACCTGAAAGGATAATTAGATCATACAATTTCCTGCTTGGTCTCTCAGACCATAATATTATACTTTTTTCTAGGAAATTGTCCAAGTCGAGGGTCAATAATGATTTCCTTAACCCCACAAATAACAGGTCTCCTTATGAGTTTATACCTAACAGCCAACGACAAAATGTGGCCACAGCCCTGTCATCACTGGAATGGGATACAATCCTGTATGATGACAATCCTGAATTATGTACCAGTAAATTTATTAAATCTCTGAAGGATGTTATCTCAACCCATTCGAGTAGAGGGAGATATAAATGTAAAAAAAGGTGCCACCTGCCATGGCTGAACAAAGAATGTAAAAATCTAATGTCAGCTAGAGACCTGATATTAAAGCAATTTTTGAAATCAGGTCTAACAACAGACCGTCAAAGGTTTACCCATATGCGAAATAAGGTAACACAGAGTCTGAGACAGGCCAAAGCGAATTTTTTCATTAAAATAATAGAGAATGCAAACGGCAATGGAAAATTAGTATGGCAAAACCTAAACAAACTGCTTGGTCGACATCTAAATAAAAACAATAAGGAAATGGAGCTTCAAATGAATGACTCGATAATTAAAGATCCATTTTCCATAGCCACCAATTTTAACAGTTTCTTTATAAATTCTGTGAAAGAGATTACGCAGCATTTTGATTCATCTCTGTGTTCTGACAATGTCTCTGATCCACATCAGCCTGTATTCAAAATCATTGAAATCTCAGACTATGAAGTAACAAAAATTGTTGTTGGCATGAAAAATTTAAAAGCTCTTGATGCATTTGGCCTTAATACACATTTTTTTAAAGAGTACAAGGATCATCTAATACGTCCAATAACCCATATTCTTAATATGTCTTTTAACCATTCTATAGTCCCTGCAGATTGGAAAGTGGCTGTAGTGACACCAATACTTAAATCAGGTGCTACAACAGACATGTCTAATTATAGACCTATCAGCATACTTCCCGTTATATCAAAAATAGCAGAGAAGTGGGTAGTCAGACAGTTGACGGCTCATCTGGAAAATGTCCAACCTTCACTACATCCATTACAGCTCGGTTTTCGGACCCATCACTCCACCGATAGTGCCCTGTGTGTGTTAACAGAAAACATAAAAGGTCTGCTTGACAAGAGTCCTTGTGTCGGGGCTGTCTTCTTAGATTTGAAGAAAGCCTTTGACTCTGTTAACCATCAGATTTTAATATCCAGGTTGACTCAATTTAACATCTCTGATCAAGCACTTTTATGGTTTAAATCCTACCTGTCCCACAGGAAACAGTATGTGGTAGTAGATGGGGTAAAATCTCCTTGTTTAGATTCTGGAGTTGGTGTCCCGCAGGGGTCTGTTCTTGGGCCAGTTATGTTCTCTCTTTTTATCAATAACCTACCAAATTCATGTCCAAACGTCTTCTTGCAGATGTATGCGGATGACGCAGTAATTTACACTCAAGCAAAAACCATCCAACAAGCAGCTGCTGATCTCACAGAAACTGTGTGCATGTACTTCTCAAAACGTCACATCGAAGTAAGCAGATCAAATGTCTTCCTGAATGGAGAGGAACTTCACCTGGTCTCAGAATTCAAATACCTTGGGGTAGTCCTTGATTCAACACTTTGCTTCAAAAGTCATGTAAAAAAAGTAGCAAAGGTTGTCAAATTTAATCTTCAAATTTTTTTGGCACATTCGAAATAATTTAACTATGGGTGCTGCCAAAACATATTTTTATTCGATGATTATTTCTCATTTTGATTACTGTTTGACTACCTGGTCTCTTGCTTGCCCCACAACACTTAAAATCATAGAAAGTCTATATAAAAAGGCATTAAAAACATTAGATAAAAAAACACTATCCCACCACCACAGGTGCTAAAAAAACATAGATTATTAGATTTTCAAAATGCGATTAATTTGAAAATGGCCTGTCTGATATATAAAGTCCTTCACTCCCTCGCTCCGCCACCTCTGAAGGACTTTATTAAATCCAAAGAAAATTCTCTGAGGACCACACGAGCCTCTATTAGAGGAGACTTGATAATACCTCACAGGCGTACCACCTTCGGTCAGACGGTCCTGTCTGTCCGGGGTGGGAACCTGTGGAATAGTCTTCCTCTAACACTAAGAGAATGTACTACGTATAGCTCGTTTAAAGTCCAGCTGAAAAAATGGCTATGGGCAAATCAAAGCTGCACACATTATAATGTATGTTTTATCCTTTTTTAAATTGTTTTACGCTGTAATGTGTATATGGATGAGTGTTTGTGAAGTTGAATGTAGTCCTGTGTGAATATTGTATATAGGAATTAGCTCATTTATGAATTGACTGTAGATGTACATTTTATTTTGCAATGTTTTTGTGAGTTGTGTGATCCTAGCCCGTGGGACTACGGATGGAAATTAGCCTTTGGCTAAAATCTGGCATTTTTACATGCATGTACTCCATGTTATGTTCATTAAAATGCACTGTCCCAATCAAATAAATAAAATAAAAAAATAAAAAATAAAAAATAAAAAAATCTAAATATCGTTACTAGCCTACTGCAGCATATCTTTAAGCATGAAAAGCAAAAACAGATAGTTGTAGGCTATATGAAAATAAACACCAGAAAATATTAACAAGAGCAAAACCTGCTTTACTAAAACACAAAATGAAAACTGTCCCAAATGATAAAAAAAAACTACTTAGCCAACCATTTGTTTCAAATAGTAAACACAAAATTAATGAAAAAGTGTTGTGACCCATGTTCTTTTAAAATTTCTATGTAGTGATTTCTTCTTTAGAACGATAGGGCGACGCACTGTTGTTCTGCCTCTGATATAGTCCAATCAGCGCCAAGTCACGTTCTATGAGGCAGGAGTAGGCTAATCTATAGATTCAAATCACTGTTATTAGGCTATTATGCGTTGCTCTCAGGGCAGGAGTATTCATATCGCTGTTATTTTAGTGTGCGCTGCTCTCAGTGTGCAATAATTCTGACTAAAATATACAGGTGCTGGTCATAAAATTAGAATATCATCAAAAAGTTGATTTATTTAAAGAATTCAACTTAACAGGTGAAACTAATATTATATAGACTCATTACATACAAAGTGAGATATTTCAAGCCTTTATTTGTTATAATTTTACATAAATCTTACATTTACATTTTACATTTACATTTAGTCATTTAGCAGACGCCCTTATCCAAAGCGACTTACAAATTAGGACTAAGTTCAGCGAGTCATCATAAAGAGGCAAAAGCAACAACAACGCAGGAAGTGCTCAAAATACGAAGTTCAGGTATTATTCAGAGTAGCATAAGCCTGATAAGTGATGTTTCAAAGGGAAAGGATTTTTTTTTTTTTTTTTTTTTTTCTATAAGGTTAAGTGCTCACGGAAGAGATTGGTTTTCAGCTGTTTTTTGAATGTTGTCAGGGATTCTGCATTCCGGATGAGGGTGGGGAGAGCGTTCCACCAGCATGGAACTGTAAATGAGAATGTTCTGGAAAGTGATTTTGTGGCTTTCTGTGATGGAACCACGAGACGTCGCTCGTTGACCGATCGTAGGTGTCTGGTAGGGATGTAGACTCGTAGGAGTGAGTGAAAGTAGGAGGGAGCTGAGCCTGTGATAGTTCTGTAAGCAAGCGTCAGTGCCTTGAACTTGATGCGAGCAGCTAGAGGTAGCCAGTGCAGAGAGATGAACAGAGGAGTGACGTGGGCCCTCTTGGGTTCGTTGAAGACAAGACGAGCTGCAGCATTCTGGATCATCTGTAGGGGTTTGGTCGCACATGCTGGGAGTCCAGCCAGAAGGGCATTGCAGTAGTCAAGCCTAGAGATGACCAGGGCCTGGACGATAAGTTGTGTTGCATGCTCAGTTAGGAAAGGCCTGATCTTCCTGATGTTGTGCAGTGCAAACCTGCATGATCGAGCTGTCTTTGAAATGTGATCTGTGAAGGTCAGCTGGTCATCAAACGTTACTCCAAGATTTCTGACCGATCTTGATGGGGTGATTAATGATGACTCTAGCTGGATGGTGAAGTCGTGCTGTAGAGACGGATTGGCAGGGAGGACGAGAAGCTCAGTCTTTGCCAGGTTGAGCTGCAGGTGGTGTTCCTTCATCCATGTGGAGATGTCCGCCAGACAGCTTGAGACCCGTGCAGCTACTGTGGGATCATCTGGTTGAAAGGAGAGGAAGAGCTGTGTGTCATCAGCATAGCAGTGGTAGGAAAAACCGTGTGCCTGTATGATGTGTCCCAGTGATGTGGTGTAGATGGAGAAGAGGAGGGGACCAAGAACTGAACCCTGGGGAACCCCTGTGGTCAGCTGATGTGCTCTGGATACCTCGCCTCTCCATGCGACCTTGAAGGACCTACCTGTGAGATAGGACTCAAACCAGTGGAGTGAAGTTCCTGTGATGCCCAGTGATGAGAGGGTGGACAGAAGGATCTGATGATTCACCGTGTCGAAGGCAGCAGACAGATCCAGGAGAATGAGGACTGAAGATTTGGAAGCAGCTTTTGCGATCCGTAGGGCTTCTGTGACTGACAGTAATGCAGTCTCAGTTGAATGTCCTTTCTTGAAGCCAGATTGGTTGACATCCAGCTGGTTGTTTAGAGACAAGAAGGATGTTAGTTGGTTGAAGACAGCTCTTTCAAGTGTCTTCGCAATGAATGGTAGGAGAGAGATAGGTCTGTAATTCTCTACCAATGATGTGTTTAGCGTTGGTTTTTTGAGCAGTGGAGTAACCCGAGCCTGCTTGAATGCTGTAGGGAAGGTGCCAGTGTGGAGGGATGAGTTGATGATGTGTGTGAGTGATGGTAGAAGTGTGGGAGAGATGGCTTGTAGAAGGTGTGAGGGGATGGGGTCAAGCGTGCAGGTGGTAGGGTGACTGGAGAGGAGAAGTGTAGATACTTCTTCCTCGGTTAGCGAAGAAAAGGAGGACAGAGGGGTATTGGCTGTGGAAGGGGTCGGTCTGGGTTCCTGTGTGTGTGGAGCTGAGAACTGACTGCTGATAGCTGTTGTTTTGTTGGTGAAGAAGGTCGCAAAATCGTCAGCAGTTAAGGAGGAGGCGGGAGGTGGTGGAGGTGGACAGAGGAGAGAGTTGAATGTCTTGAAGAGTAATCGTGTGTTGGAGGAGCTGTTGATCTTGTTGTGGAAGTATGAAGATTTTGCAGCATGAACATCAACAGAAAAGGAGGAGAGGAGAGATTGATACATACTCAGGTCAGATGCGTCTTTTGATTTGTGCCATTTCCTCTCCGCTGCCCTGAGTTTGGTCCGGTGTTCCCGAAGAACCTCAGATAACCAGGGGTTAGAGGGAGTAGTGCGTGCTGGCCTGGAGGAGAGAGGGCAGATAATGTCTAGAGAAGAGATTAGAGTGGAGCATAAGGTGTCCGTTGCGGTATTCACATCCAGAGATGAGAATTGTGAGGGTGGGGGAAGAGAGGATGACACGGCAGAGGAGAGATGGGAGGGGGAAAGTGAGCGCAGGTTTCGTCTGAAAGTGACTGGTGGTGGGGGTGGTGGTGCAGGGGTAGAGAGTTGTAGACTGAAAGTAATGAGGAAATGATCTGAAACGTGGAGAGGTGTCACCAGGATGTTTTCTGTGGTGCAGTTGCGTGTGTAAACCAGGTCCAGTTGGTTGCCTGATTTGTGAGTAGCTGTGGTGATGAGTCGTTTGAGATCGAAAGAGGCTAGGAGAGAGGTGAAGTCTGTTGCATGTGGACAACCAACTTACAGCTTATGAAACCCACGAAATAAAAATCCCAGAAAATTAGAATATTACATGAAACCACACAGTAATTACACAGTGATACCATGGTCATTGAACCAGGTTTTGGTTCTTTTGGCAGTGTGGGCAGGTGCAAATCCTGCTGGAAAATGAAGGAAGCATGAAGTGCTCTGAAAATGTCCTGGTATACATTTGGTAGTCCTGGACACCTGGTAGTCCTGGTATGTTGGTTTTCATAGCCTTCAATATGAACATTGTTATTGGACAATATTGACCAGGATATGAAATATTATTTTTTTCAAATTAAATACAGATCTTTTTTAATTCAAATAGAAAACAAAATTAAATACTGAGATTATCATACATCGCCATTTAGCCCAAAATACAGATTTTTTAGCCATTGGCTTTTGCTCAACCCTACTTTGGCTTTAAATGCTGAATTTTCCATTTTTAGCTAAGCAGTAATGATACATTATTATCACTGTTAAATGTTTATTTAACAATTAGCCTACATTCAGTCCTGCATTAATAATTCAGTTTGTTTGTGCCAGCCGCCACTGCATATACCATTTCTTGTAACTGAACTCCACGTGGAACAAATCGTTGTGCTCTGAAAATGAACATTTCGCGTCAAGGCTGTGAGTGTGCTTTAAAAGATTCACAGTGGTTTCACACATAGCCTGCAATAATGCGTAGGCTGGTTTCATATATGAGCGCGTGTAATAACACAAACTCACTTATGTGTTATAATTCTCTCTCCATGTGTGTGTGTGTGTGTGTTGGAGCCGTGCTGCTGCAGATTTGGTTGTCTATTTAATGTCATGCCATCCACCTTGTGTTTGTCAGATCGTTTTGGAGTTTCCTGTGTTCGTGTCCTGGTCGTCTCAGTGTTCCTTCGTCTTGTATCTGGATCCAGTATTTGTCTTCCTGATCGCCTGGTTCCTCGTGTTCCCTGGAAGGCTGGTTGCCCATTTGTGTCCCTGCACTGCCAAGGAGGGACTTCCGTGCACCTTGTTTCATCCGACCCACTGCTACTACTCTTGTTGGACATTTTCTAATAAATATACTGTTTATTCACTCGCAACTGAATCCTGCTTTATTTAACCTGACAGAAACAGGCCACTCGGTTGTCAATATAATCAATATAAATATAAATATAATCAATATAAAGTTGATGGCCAACGCCCCCTTTAAGACAGGGGAAAAAATTGACTTCATGGATGACACAGCATCCTTTGCTCTGGCCAGCAACTTGAATTGAACCTTTTACCTGCTTTGAAATAAATGAGAGTGATAATGTCTCTGCCTGGAAACAGATTGTGATGGACGATGCTGGGATGGAGAGCACTTTGATCATCAAGGAGGAGTGTTTGAGAGGATTAACATATGGAAAAGCCCGGGGCCGGATAACATCGGAGGCAGAGTGCTGAAGCACTGTGCGACCCAATTAAGTGGAATTTACTGTTCCCTCTTCCAACGCTAAATAGACACCCAGGTGGTTCCACTGCTTTGGAAAACAGCAGTGACCCCCCTTCCCAAAAGTCTCCCATCCATCCTCATCCAAGGATTATAGGCCCATCGCCCTCACCTCTCTTTTAGTTGATTCACTTGAGCGGATCATTAAAACACACATCATGAACTCCTGTAGACATGCCCTTGACCCTCCACAATTTGCCTACAGATTTGGGAGGGGGACGGGCGGTGCCATTGTAGTGCTTTTAAATTATCTACACACTTGGAGGGGTGTAAAATACATGCTTGCGTTTTATCCCTTCTGGTCGCAGATATAGATACCCTAAGGTCAGAACAAACCGAGCAAAAAACTCATTCATTCCCATGGCAATAACCCAATCAAATAAGATGTGGGGAGGGGGTTTGAATGGAGGAATATATGTGAAGTAATGTGAAGTAATTTCATAATTTATGATATTGTGCATGTGGATAATGTTTGTGTTGTGGATTATGTGTCATTATGCCTGTACTGTACAACAAATTGCCTCTCGGCAATCTTGACAAATTGCCTCTCCAGGCAAGTCCCTCTCCTGTTGCTCCAGTCTCCACACCAGCCCCAGCATTGTCAGACTCCACAATCGACATAGACCAATGTATGTATATAGTGAAACGAGATCCAACTTAATTTTTTGTAGAATTCGTTTTTTGTCGTTATGACACTGTTTCACCAGTGTGTTTTTTTTCTCTTGCCTTCCATATTCAATATCATATAATGTACAGAGGAAGATCATGCTTCTATATAATTTTCATTTTACATGTGTGAGAGAAGCATGGGAAGGAAAGAATGTTTATGTCCTTCTCTCAAAATTGGGACATTCATAAAACTGCTCCCTCTCTACAAATTGAAAGTGAGGTTAGTCGTAGCTTTTTTTTATAATGAATGGGTCTGGTATTCATATTTTTACTTAGTGCAATGCCTTTATTGCATCCACATCAATTGTTCCACAGCATTAAATGTAAAATGTATCTAGTCAAGTCAAGTCACCTTCATTTATACAGTGCTTTTAACAATATACATTGTTTCAAAGCAGCTTTACAGTGATAATAGGAAATTAACAGAGATTGTTTTGGCTTTACAGCAGCTCCAGAATAAAGTTATTGTCCAGCTAAAGTTAGTTTTGATTGATTGATTCACTTCCGTTCCAAAGATCATCTAAATCTACTATTTATTTACTGTCTATTACTACTGTGTGTTATACTATTTTACCTGAAACGGATAGTCTGACTCCATTGCTTCTTGTAAGGTCATGAACGCCTATATGTACTATCTCAGGGATGTCCAATCCTGCTCCTGGAGGTCCACTGTCCTGCAGAGTTTAGCTCCAACCCCAATTAAACACACCTGAACCAGTTAATCAAGGTCTTACTAGGCATTCTAGAAACTTCCAGGTAGGTGTGTTGAGGCAGGAGCTAAACTCTGCAGGACAGTGGCCCTCCAGGACTGGACACCCCTGTACTATCTTTCTAGTACAAAAGTTTAATAGGCATACAACCGAAAGGGCTGCAGCAATTGATTCATTTGAAATAACGCGCATTTGGGACAGGTAAACAGCAAAAGTGAAGGATTTTATTTTAAATTACTCTCAAATCTTCATTGTAACTTTTACACATTTCAGAACTACATGTAAGATTACAACTTTTTAAATTTTAGATGGATCCAATGCTGTACAAATATATATTTGGGATCATCAATGACTGTCATCACTGGACTTTGTTGGTAATATTTTATAGTGCTAAAATCTATTGTGGGTAGTATCTTGGTAACTTTATATATTATATATACAGTTTAAATCATAATGTTGCCTATAATACATCTAAAAACCATTTGTAATATTACAATTATTAAGGTTATGATCCCAAAGGAACAGCAGGTTCTGTATTTGGATCCTCTATGGAGAGGCAACATGACCTTAAAAGATGCCAAGAAGTGACAAGGAAATTACACCTTTTAAAAAAGTCCTATGATGGGGCAAATGATCAATGAATGTTGAATGGAATTTATTTATTTTTTGCTGTTCTGAGCTTTTTCTATTAATTACAGGTCATTCATGAATGAAAAAGGCATCCATGTGTCCACGTGGGCATGTGACACACTGCCGGACCCACACCAAAAGGACAGCAGTTCCTGTGGGGCCTTTGTCCTAAAAGTAAGAATTATGGAATTGTCTAAGAGTACTGATTAAAAAGACAGTATTCATAGTCCCTAATGAATAGCATAACAATCAGCTCAAACTCCAGCTTTAATATACTGACCACATTCACCACTCACTGACAGTTACACAGTAAGATTTACAGTGTTCTTACTTTCTTTATCAATGTCAGTGTATTGGCTGCGATCTTTGATAGTACCAACAGCTGTTTATCTTTATTACAATGAAATTGTTCTCCATTAATTGTTTATTTATAGCTTGCTGAATATCCTGGACAATAAGCCAGTTCTGTTTTCAACAAGCACGACAAGTGCGGATTCCATCAGATTGGACATACTGTAGCTACTTGCCTCCTACAAAACACAGGTAAGTGTGGAATACCATCACCTCGCCAAAAATCCAAATATTCAAACTGTCTTTTTAAAGTAGTCTATTCAGGAGCCTGCAAGTAGGCTAATTGTGAAGTTTGGCCTTGTGTCTCATTATATTGGCTCTTCTCCCCTGGCATTGTCGTAGATGATCTAAAAGATTTGTGCTTTCTCTGTGGGGAGGAAGAAAGTCCTGAAACTGGGTGGGTACTCTAACTGTATTTATTTATTTATTTATTTTAAGAGTAGTTTTTAAGTACACAATATTTTTTTTTATCATAATGGATGTTCAAAGATAATTGTGGTGCATACTAATATTCACTTTGTCCCTATTGTTAAGATTGGCTGTGATGTGTGCCCTCAATGGTACCACTGTGACTGCGCAAAAACAGTGACGGATGAACTACTTGTGATTTCTATGATTTGCTTACACCTGCTTTGGACAGGAAAATAATTCTGGGGTTTGATTTATATAAATGTTCTGGCAGAGTCCATCTAAGAATAAGAGTTAAGAATAATCTATGTACAGAAATAAGTAGAACTTATTGCACATGGTATTATTGGACTGTCTATAGTAGTAAACAGTGCACAATGGGAATACATGTTAAATATTAACATTTCTTATTTGACTTGGTAAGTTTAGTGCACCTAAACATATGTCCTGTATGCCAGTGATTAGTTTTCGCAACGCTTTCTGGAAAACACTGATAATAATAATAATTAAAAAAAGATTAACCACCAAACTTTATTAGTAACACAAACGAAAAATAAAACAGTCGCACCGACGTCATCGGCTGACGTCATTGCGCGTGCACGCGAGGTATGGAGACCGGGGACAGTTGCAACACTTTTTGCATTTCTCTCAGTTACTCAGAGACTATTTGGACAAGACCAACCAAATTTGTATATTTTAAACTAATGATTATATATGACATATCGTTCACAGTATTTATTTGAATGGAAGAAGTCAGATGTTGCAACTGACCCCGACCCAGGGGACGGTAGCAACACAACCCAGGGACGATTGCAACACGTTAAAAATACCTTAAATTTCTCTAATTAATTTTAGCTTTTTGTCTCAATGAGCATATACAGTAATTCTGAAAATATTAACTGTTTTAGGCCTACTATAATATTATAGTATTATTTATTTCAATAATATTATTGTAGCCTATAATTTATTTATTTAGTCATATTGATCAAATAACAGTTATTGAGTTTTGTTTGTTCATGTGTAGAACATAGGCCTACATAGATTCAGTGTGCAGGTGTTACAGATGCTATTCAATCTCTCCATATTTCAGTGTCAGACAGGAAGAATTTAGCAATTTGCAATGCAACAAACCTTTATTAAACGTGCAATTTATAACATGTTGCAACCGTCCCCGACCCTATCAGCCATGACAGAACATCATATGCCTGCTAGACACACTGACTTTGACACATGCTAACCATGTCACTTAGAAGTCAACAAAACAATAATTCAAACTAAGTAAGTTTTGATTAATTCATACAAAATGTCAGGACAGTATGACAAAAAATATATCTCATGAAAAAACTAGTTTTGTTCAATAAATGCAGCAGCAGATGTTGAATATGTCTACTGTCTTCTTGGTGGGTGGAGGGTCTAACTGTGCATGTGCAGTATGAGTGTCATCACTCTAGCTTGTTTCTGATTGGAGAAAAATGACATGTTGCAACCATCCCCATGTTGCAACTGTCCCCGGTCTCCCCTACAAACGAAATCGGTACCACACCTCAAACATTTTTTTTAGCACCAGCCACCACTGCAACCTACCATTTCTGTTAACTGAACTACACTTGTGACAATTCGTTGTGGGCGGAAAATAAGCATTTCGCATCAAAGCTGTTAGGTAGAATGAGTGGCCTAACACCTGTTTCACACATAGCCTATTCTCCTTTTGTTTGTTAGTGCGTAGGTGGTTTCACTATGAGCGCATGTAATACAAGGGTGTAACTTTGGTTTGAGAAGTGGGGGGTGAAAAATTAAAAAACATTTTTTCGATTTGAATCCCATTTCCTGCATTTACATACATTTAGGGACTATGGTGATGCAAAATCCAAGAAATAATTAAGTTGATTATAATGATAAATTCTGCCAAAATGAATAGTAGGCTACTAAACTATGTATAACAAAAAGATGTCTTACTTTTCTATTGTTTAATATTAATGATTGCCAAGACTTGAGAGAATCATTTTATAAAGTCAAAAATGTTCACCATTAAAGTTTTGTGTTTAAATAAAATTGAAATAACGTGAGACCCAATTTCCACTGTATGTAAAAACAACATAAAGACAGTATATTTTAAATAACTGTTTAATAGCATCTTTTTATGAATGAAGGCCAGTGTCACTGATATTAATATAGCTACTGATGTCTCGATGAAAATTATTTCCTTGTGTAGGCTATGGGACACATATATTACAGCATTAATAAACATTTGTTTTCATTGTTAATGGGTTTTCTGAACCAAACTGGATCGCGTGGCCTTAAACCCCAGCCCAGCCTTTGCTCAAGAACGTGGCGAAAAACATTTAAACATGTACTTTTCTTATATTAAAATAACAAACATTAAATAAAAATTTACACTTGACAAAAACAACCAACTCTCATACGTTTTCTTTAGCATTTAGGCTAAATCTTTATAAAGTCCCGCCTTACTTCAACAACGAGTGTTGAATGGTTAAATGCATCAATCTCTGGTGCACTTTGAGAGCTAAAAATAAGAGTTCTAACCCATGTACTGTGCACATTGAACGAAAAAAAGCATTGACTTGTACCTGATACACAACTTCAGCTCTTGGGGGTGATTTTAATGTAGTCCCAGATAGTAACATAGATAGATGGCCTCCCAAAGATGTTAAAGATGATAGCAGCAAGATTATCTCTGGGTTATGTAATAACTTAGGTTTGGTGGAAAATGAACCCCCAAAAACTTATGTATACATGGCAAAATAATGATTTGTCTTTGCAGACTCACATAGATTTATGGTTAATATCAGAGGAGTTGACATCATTGATAGACAACGTTACAATTGATTCTGCAGCTTTTACTGACCATAAATCTATTCACATTTTTATCATCACTAATGACAAGAAAGAACTTGAGCAGAAGTGGATACTGGATTTTAAACAATTATTTATTATTAAATGATGAATTTAAATGTGAAGTCTTAAAAATAATTGATAAACACTATAAACAGGGTGTAATTACTAACCAATATGGGCTGCAGTGGGATTTTATGAAATATAAAGTGAGGAGTTTAGCCATTTGGGAGGCCATCTATCTATGTTACTATCTGGGACTACATTAAAATCACCCCCGAGAGCTGAAGTTGTGTATAAGGTACAAGTCAATGCTCTTTTTCATTCATTTTGCACAGTACATGGGTTAAAACTCTTATTCTCTTAAATAGATTAAGCGAGTATGTTGGCCTATCTGAAACCGTTTTTAATTGGTTTTCATCATATCTTAGCGGAAGAACATCTGTAGTATCTATTAATAATACCTTGTCTGAACATTATGAGGTAATGTGTGGTGTTCCTCAGGGATCAATTTTAGGACCACTGCTTTTTAATTTATATATGTTACCTCTTGGTCGTATCATCTGGAGATATGGTATATCTTTTCATAGTTATGCTGATGATACACAGTTATATGTAGCCGTATCTCCTGATGGCACTGGTAAAATTGATTCACTTGCAAATTGCATCCAAGACATAAATGACTGGATGTGGCAAAATTTCCTACAACTCAACAAAGACAAAACAGAAGTTTTGATAATTGGATCAAAAGCTCAGAGAGAAAAATTGACCCCTAAACTAAATATCCTGGGATTAAACCCAAGCAAAGTGGCAAAACATTTAGGGGTAGTCTTTGACTCTGATTTTAATTTTAAATCGCATGTAAGTAATATTACTAAAATAGCATTTTATCATTTAAAGAACATTGCTAAAATAAGACCATTTCTCTCTCTGAGCAATACAGAAAAATTAATGCATACATTTAGAACTAGCAGGCTTGACTATTGTAATGCCCTCCTTTCTGGTCTACCAAAGACTACAATTAATAAACTACAATTAATACAAAACTCAGCTGCTTGAGTATTGACAAAGACCAAGAAGAGAGAACACATCACACCTAAAATCATTACACTGGTTACCTGTTAGTTTTCGTATTGATATTAAAAACCTTTTATTAGTTTATAAGGCACTGCATGGACTTGCTCCAGACTATCTTTTAAAAATGCTTACAGTAGGCTATATGAATCTGTAAGGACTCTCAGATCATCGGATTCTTTACTTTTAACAGTACCACACAGTAGAACTAAAAGATTTGGTGATGCTGCTTTTAGCCGCTATACGCTCCTCGCCTCTGGAATAATCTTCCAGAAAAAGTAAGACGTGCTAGAAATATAAATAGTTTTAAATTAAAAACATATCTCTTTAGCCTGGCCTTCCTATAATATTTTACAATGTTTGTAATTTAATGTTTTTTCTTATTATTATTATTTTCTTCATTTTAATACATTTTCATATACATTTTTATTTTATTCTTGTATTTTACTTGTACTTGTCTTTTTTTATCTTTTATTTTTGTGCCTGTAAAGCACTTTGACTTGTTTGGAAAAGTGCTATATAAATAAAATTTGCTTGCTTGCATTAAAATGAGTAAAACAATTGCCAAAAATAAACGGGCCAAAATGCAAGCCATCATCCAAGAGTTTGGTGTCCTGTTTGATAAAACAAATTTAACAGAGACTTGAAGCTCAAAATCTCATAAAATTACAAGAGAATTTAAATAAACATTACGAGGAAAAGGCAAAATCTGCTCTCATACGTTCAAGAAGAAAGTGGCTCGAGCATGGTGAAAAAAACACAAGATATTTTTATTCTTTGGAAAAAAGAAATGGTGAAAGATGATCAATTAATAAATTACGCATAAATAATTCTGTCAGATGATTTATCTACAATTTCAAAACATATAGCAGAATTTTATAAAACTTTGTATTCTAGCTCTGAAATACAGTACTCCTTAATGGAGTCCTTTTTAGAAAAAATGAATAATAATAGTACTTTTGATAATGATGAATTTGGCAGCATTTGTGAGAAAGAGCTTAGTATTACAGAAATTATCGACAATATTAAGAAACTCAAGGACAACAAATCTCCTGGTAATGATGGGCTTACGAATGAATTTTTCAAAACTTTCAGAGATGCCCTTTCCCCGTTTATTTTAGCTATGTTTAATGAATCTATAAATAATGGAATCTTACCTCCATCTCTTAGACAGGGGGTAATTACCTTAATACCAAAGGCAAATAAGGATACCTTATCTCTAGATGGGTTATTAAACACTGATGCCTTATTTTTGCTAGCAGGCTGAAATTAGGATTGGACTCCTTAATTGATCAGTCTCCGACAGGCTTCATGAAAGGGAGGCATATCTGTAATATCCGTCTTATTCTTGATTTTATTGATTATACACTGTAAAAATAAAAGGTGCCTGGAGGAACCTTTTGGGGTTCTTCACTTTGCCACACCGGCGGAACCGTCTGTAGATCCTCTAGGCACCCTTTAAAAAGGGGTGGTTCTCTGAGGAACCACACAGGTTTCCTGAGGAACTCTTATATAAGGCACTGTGTGGAACCATTGTGGGTGCCTCCAGGAACCAAATTTCAATTTTATTTTATTTGTATTAAATTCATTTCATGTTGTTACTATGGTTACCACCATTAACTTCTATTATAATAAACAAACTGAACCAAATACAAAATAAGAATTGTTTATTACATATTTAGATCCATTTTAATACACTTCCATGCACTTGGAAAAAAAAGCTAGTAATAGATTAATATCTATGAATACACAAAAAAAATATAATAGTATAATACATAAGTAACATGAATAATCAACCATGTGTATACAATAGGCTACACAAGAAAAGACATCTCATCAAAATGCATGGAAAAAACATGTTCCAAGTAATAAATCAATGTAAAAAATGCAAATTTTGACTAATTAAAAATGTCCATCTTCACTTAATTTTAAAACATGTGTTTCAGTTCACTTAAGTCTGACGCCACTGTTTCCAGGTCCAAAAGCTCTATCAGATGCCAAAAACAAACAACAAACAGTGCTAATATACACGCATTGTGCTGTAATATTCCTGAAAATTATGATCCTAACCTTTATCTCTATTCCGAAATTTCAGATGGTTAGTTATCCATAAAATGTTGAATCATAAAATGTTGAAGTCTGGGATGCCGTGAGACTGGAGACTGTAATGTACACTATGGCTTTTGAAAAGCTTAAATGTGTGACTTGAATCAACAGTTCCCATAAATGGTTGTTGAGTATTCTCAATATCTAGAAACAAGATAGAGGAAGTAGAAGTAGAGGCTTCGACCCGGAAACAGTATTCCTTATGTCACAACAAGCAGAAAACATTTTCCATTTTTCCAGAGTTAAGGTGCAGTAAAATGATCTGTTGTTCTGTGAATGTTCACTGGTGAATTCAGTCATTTCAATAAGAATCCACACGATCAGCAATTTTGTGTGGTGCTTCATACATTACATTGCTGACAATGGTCAATGGACCTTTTTGCCTGTGTAATTTCACGAAATTCACAAATTGTGACGCACCTTTACTCACTGCAACATAAAATGCAATCAATTATAAAATCTTCACAAGGGACACGTGAGGAACTTAACGAGTTAGAAAAGTGAAAAGGTGCAGCAGCTTCATTTTCCGTTAGTTTTTCCTCTTTTCTGGTGGATGGTCCAGGCACTTCAGTGATTTTCAGGTCTACAGGAGGATTTTTATTCTTGATCAAACTTGTATTTCAGCTTACCGAGATCCCTGCAAAGTACAAAATGTACTGTTAGTAAGGTTATTGAAGTGATAGTTGTGAAATTTAAATAATTTCCTCAGCCTTGTGACGTTCCAAACCTGTTTGACTTTCTGTCTGTGGAACCCGAAAGCAGATCTCAGGCATAATGCAACCCGTCACCATTCAATATCACTGCATGAAACACAAGCATAACAAAATTGTGTAATTCATTCACACCATTCTTATGTACACTTGTCTAGTTAAATGCAATGCAACAATTTATGTAAAAATGGTTAAGCTCCAAAAATGTCCCAGAAAAGATCCTAAAAATAATCAATGAGTTCACAACTCATGTGTTATGGGTTGTGTTGTAAGTCTTATGAAGCCATATAATAGCTTTTTCCTTTTTTTTTTGTCGAAAAAGACTAAACTTGAAGTTATAATTCAGTATAACTGATTAAAAAAGTACACAGTCAAACAATACAATTTCACGCAGAGAAAGTTCACAGTAATAAAGTATGTGCATGTGGTGTAGGTAACTTACTGTAATTCAATGTTGCCTCTGAAATGTTCAGATTATTTTAGAAATGTACTGGTTGTTCTGGGGAAACAAAAGAACAAAGCTGATTATTCACAACAAAATATGTATTGGCCAGTAAATGGCTTTAAAATGGTATTTGAGAGAATGAGGGCACCTGTAGTAAGTAAAGCTAGGCTAAACAAAAACAGACCAAACTATATTAACCTGCTTTTGTTATTCATAACAAACGCCAATGAGGACAGGAATCAGTTAAATTAGTTAGGCTATTATCAGCAATTTGAAGACACAGTTTTACAGAATATGTTGAATTGAATGACTAAATCAATCTAAGACAATAAGTCAATAATTTCCATTTGTTCATTAACTCACGTTAGATCAACGTAGTTAGCATCGCGGCTAAAACCTTCATACCAGATACTGTGCAATAAACGAGTGGTAAACACTGTAACGTAGTAATGTATAATAAATGTAGTTTATATATATATGTGTGTGTTTGAATATAGTGAGTAGACTCTGTATTTATATTTATTTGGCGAGTTTACAAACCTTGTAAAGGAGAGCCGAACAAACGGCGGAAGCTTTGATGAGAGGAGCCGTTACCCGATGACGTCGATCAGCTGAGCTTTGTTGCGCGCGAGCAGCGCGAGGATCACTGAAGCGACGACAGCAGAGGAATAGCAGCAGTTTCGTGACAGAATAAAACGTTTCTCCTCCTGGTTCTTCTTCTTCAAATAATAATTTATGAAGAAGTAGGTAAAAATTATTATTTTATTACTATTATTTATTCAATAATAATTAATTAATTCTTATTATTAATATTATTATAATTTAGTGTTGTTGTTTAAGCTTTAAATTATTCAATAAAATAGGCCTATAGATACTAAATAAATGTAAGCTACCCAGGTGAAAAAGACATAGGCTACTGTTAAATGTATTAAAAATGCATTAAAGTATATTTGTATTGTAGGCCTACTAAAAACACACTCAAGTACATTTTTAATTGTACGTCTTTTTCACCTGGGTATGTATACTGAATCAAACTTAAGTAGCCTATAATAATAATAATAGGATAATAATAATCTCATTCTGGCCTCACTGAACCATTGGGTTCCTCCAGATGCTGGCTTTAACATAAGAGATCTTCCAGGAACCACTTAAATGTTAAAAGATCTTCCAATAACCCTTTTATCGCATTCAAGTTCCTCTATTTTCCCCCAAAGCACTTCGAGGTCTCATGGTAATGAAAAGGTGACTCCAGAACCTCTGAACTAAATACAAAGTGCTTAAAGGATCCCATAAGTTCCAGCAAGAACCTCAAAGATTGTCAATGCTCCTCCAGTAACCCTACTATAGGAGAAAGAGCTTTGAGGCACCTAAATTACATTTTGAAGTTCCTTGAGTATCCGACAGGATATTTGAGGCTCCTTTAGTTTTTACAGTGTAGTCACACAGGTTCTTTCTTGCTATGGGAATGAATTAAACATATGTCAGCTAGCTGATGACACAACACTATTTAAAAAAAAAAATGCTGCAGAGGTTAGCAAAGCAATTTGTACCATAAATAATTTCTCTAAAGTATCTGGTCTCAACCTTAATATAAGCAAATGTGAGATTTTTCCACTTAGGGGTGTTAACCTCGAAGAAATTGATGGAATCCCCTGTCAAGGAGGTTGTCACATATCTTGGTGTAAAACTTTGCAAAGATGAATCATATCGTGCTTCTCTTAACTTTAATCCGATTATCAACAGTGCAAAAAGAAACTTTGACTCTGGTTGCAGAGAGATTTTTCCATTTATGGTCGTGTCTTATTGTCTAAATCTGAAGGTTTGTCAAGATCTGCGTATATCTCCCAAGCTCTATTTGTACCCAAGACATTTACCAAAGAGTTTGACAAGTTGTTATTTGATTTTGTTTAAAAAATAAAAATTAAAAAATAAAAAAAAAACTCATTATTTAAAGAAAATATATTATGCAATCCATATGATCAGGGTGGTTTGAATGTTGTGGATTTTACAACTTTAAACAGCACTTTGAAAATAAATTGGCTAAAATGTTTTATTAAAAATAATTGCTCTATGTGGAATATTTTCCCTAACAATTTTATTAATCAACTTGGTGGTATCAATTATTTCCTTAGATGCAGTTTTGATATCAACAAAATACCTCTTTGTTTATCTAATTTTCACAAGCAAGTCTTTTTGACATGGTGTTTGGCTTTTAAACATAACTTCTCTCCTCACTTCTTTTTTATTTGGAATAATAAGTATATTACACACCGAAGAAAAACATTATTTTTAAGACAGTGGTTTGAGTCTGATATACTATTAGTTAGTCAGTTGTTGTATTCTGATGGTCAGTTTTTGAGTATTACTGAACTATGTCTGAAATTTAAGTGTCATATTTCTGTTAAAGAATATTGTATTGTCATGAATTCTATTTCTGCCAAAATTGTATCTCTATTCAGAAATCAGGGCTCTAGGGGTAACACTGCAAGTAAAGTCGCCAAACATTTGTTTTTAGATAAACTTGATTTAATT
Organism: Leuciscus leuciscus; assembly: GCF_965113295.1. Lineage (NCBI taxonomy): Eukaryota > Metazoa > Chordata > Actinopteri > Cypriniformes > Leuciscidae > Leuciscus > Leuciscus leuciscus. The sequence continues at coordinate 22,418,124 of NC_138739.1, read as the reverse complement.
AACGATACATGCAGTAACTAATTTATTAGATTGCTTTTTGTCAGTATCTCTTCTCCTCCATCTAAATTTGTTTGGGTAAATATGTTTCCCTCATTTGAGTGGGAACATTTTTTTGGGAGTTCTTAGTCGGTATTGTGTATCAAATACAACCAAAGAAGTGTCTTTTAAAATTGCTCACAGAATATATCCTGTGAAAGACACATTAGAGCGTTTTCATCTGGATATTGATTACAATTGCTGTTTTTGTAATTGTGAAGAGAGTCTATTGTGCACTTATTTTTTTGAATGTCCCTGTTCTTCAATCTTTTGGTATGAGAGGTCTCAATTTCTAAGTGTTAAAATGAACTGCAAGTCTTAAATTTGTCATCTGTCTTATTTCATACAAATGAATTTGACTTTTCTAAAAGAAAAATGTATGTTATCGATTTGTTTCTATTATTAGGAAAATTTCATATTCATCATAGTAAATGGATTATCTCAAAACCCAACTTTGTATTTTGAGTCTGTAAAGTTTTTTAAAAAAATGTTTGTGATGTCCTTTATCTTTTGTTTGTTTCTTTTCTTTTTTTTCTTTTTTTCCAAATTATTGTTGTTTCAAGTTATACTTACCAAATGTGAAAATGTGTAAAAGAAATGTGTCAAGAACCTGATATCAAATTTTGTAATAAAAAATAAAAAAACCTTCAGCTCAAGGTTTCAAACGTTGTGTGTAGCTCCCTCTAGTGTCACTGATCTGTAACTTTAACTTCAATCATATATCTATGAACTTCAATGAATGGTCAAGCTCTGTTCGTGTTGTGTTTTCAAGAGTTAGTTATAAAATATTTAATTTATGCATTATGTAATGCGTTTGTCTCGGATTCAGTATGTTGTGTTGAGCCTTCCATGGCCAGTTTTTCCCTCTGTGTGACTTTTAATGCCATTTTGTTTACATTTTCGCCTCGCTCTGATGACGTCACTGCCAGTCTAGCGCCCTCACTGTACAGCGAGCGAGCAGTCACATCTGAGTGAGGTGAGTTCACGGCGTTTCGTATATTTACCGATCCGTTAACGAATTTAACATTTTATTCTGGATCACTTCTGTATTGTTTTCATTGCAGATGTGTCTTTTCTGGGGTGTGTTGACTGAAATAAACATTTAGCTTAGCGGCAATGTTAATTGAGACCTCAGAGATTTTGTGTGTTTTTGTATAGGTGTGAATGATAGTTTCGATGTTTTGACGTTATAATGTCGATATTCATCAGTGCTGCAACAAAGCCACTTGAAGGCAAACCTGCAATCTTAGCTGAAAAAAAACCTAACGGCTAACCTGATACACATACTGGGGACGAGGCCGTTTTTGTTTAATAGATGATGGGGTAGCTTCACAAATGCTGAATAAACCGCTTTTCTATAATAGCTTGTCATTTAATGACTCGACTGCATGTCCCAATCTCTGACACGTTTTACGCTAAACAATGCCTTTGTTGGGAACTATAGCCTCTGTAGACTTTACTATAAGGAAAATATAATTGTATTAGAGCAGAATAGGACTCATGGCATTACCACCAGCAAATGTGTAGCAGTATTTAATAATAGGCGTTGTGTAATATTGAGTTATATTGTCTGAAGAAAATAAATCATATCTTTCTTTGGCTTTCGACTTGAACTGTAATGATTATGATTGCCGTGTGTGCCTAGAATGCTGATGTAATGCTTTTTAATAAATAAAGAGAAAATTCATAATTTAATTCAAAATATTATAATATATTGTATGCTGTTTAATGAAAATAAAATGTGTTATCTCTATGGCTACTACTTTTTAACAAATAAATTAGACTTGAATTGTAATGATTTATGACTGGCATAATAGTGATCTTCTAATGAATGAAGGTTACCAGAAACATAAAAAAATTATAAATAAAAATGATGTTCTATGGCTTCCAGATTTCTAATTGCAGTTACATTTTTAGTGACTAGTATCACTGCTATGTATGCCCAATAAAACTGTTTTTGTTTTTTAAATGAACAGATTAAAATCTAATCTTAAATGTGGTTTTATGCGCACTGCATTGATAGTAATTTGCTGCTAATAGAGCAATTCACACTCCTTTTTTTCACTCATTAAAGCACATTCCACAAACATTGCAGTCCTACTGTATGTTTACTAGTGATATACCACCAAAAATAGATAATTATTTGCAAGACGAAGAATAAAGTCATTCGATTTCTTCTGATGATTATGTAAGGCTTGTTGTAGGACTGTCTATGTTAACCTCTTATTTGCAAGTCAATAATTTCAACTCATTATGTTGATGTCTTTAGATCACCTGTAAACTGCTACTTAAAGCTCAATGTATTGGTGTCAACAGATTGAGTCAACCTACATGATTATCACTTGATACAAAATATAAATCTATTAACAGCATTTATTCCATTTAGTCTTATGAAACCATTTTTCATGCAAAAATAAAACAATAAAAATCAATGAACAAAACCAAAAAATTAAGTTGATCTCTATTGGTCTGTTATTTTTGCTTATCTGTACATATATTCCAGAGTTTCTTCTGTTTTCCCCCCCGTATTATGTCTTTATTAGTTTTGATATTTTTACAGAGGAAAAGAAAATGTCAAAAATAACAATAGATACAATTAGAAATATGTAGTAGAATAAATATGCTCATAAAAGAGGGACAGTCCAGTTCCAACTGTGTTAAAACAAACAAACAAACAAACAAACAAAAAATATGGTCTGAGAGTTTTTAAAGTGTATCCACCTAAGATGGTCAGAGGTCTATGAGAGGCGTCCATTCTCCGGAAGACATCAGCCTTGCTTCATAAGTAGGTGCGCTGTTCCAGTCGTAATGTCTCGTTCAAAAGTTGTTTAAACAGATACATTTTTGGAGACCTTTGCTGTTTTCAATTAAGCAAGATTATATGATATAATGCCAATCCTTTTTACACATATAGGGTCAAGTGTACTGTCCAGTTCCATCCCAAAGAGATATCGCATAGGCGTAATGTCCAATGGGGTTTCCAAAATTTGGCCATCAAATCATGTACCTCTCTCCGAAAATGTTTAAGTTTTCTAAATTCCCAGAAGATACATGCTTACGATGCTTGATCCCGTATATGTTTTGCATCGGTGACATCTTGGTGATACATTAGGATACATTTTACACAGACAAAGTGGGGTTAGGTACATCCTGTGCATAGATTTGTTATTTACAGGATAATGAGGTGAAAACATTCTTACATATAGTCCACCACTGGTCTTCATCGAAGTTAACCCAAGGTAACATTTTAAGCGAGGCCTGGGAAGAAATATGATGGTCTAAAAGAGCACAATCTATATCACAGAGATTTCCCCTTTTAATGTTGTTGAATTCACCAGAATCTCCTCTATCTTGGACCACTCCAGTGATAGTTGTCCTGCCTTTTCAAAAGTGGTTATCAAATTGTGAATTTACAAGTATTTGTAAAACCCCTGTTTTGGAATCTTGAACTCTGAGTTTAAATTTGAGAAGGACCGAAGGGAGCAGTTGGTAAACAAAATTTGAAACTGATATATACCATGTTCTTTCCACTTTATAACAAGGATTTTCCAAGATTAAGTTAACATAGAAATTTCCACAGAAACTCTTTAGGCTACATCTTACCAGACCAGAAGTGTATCGTTTCTGTTTTTTAAATATATATAAATATTCAAATAATTTTTTCTATATTTCTTTGTCAGTATGCCCATATTGCAGATAAAGGTAAGAATAAAAAAGTGGATACAAATGAATTTGTTTCAAAAACATTCAGTAATTTCACTTTTATAAACGTTTAAAATGTGTGTATTAATGACACGTCGATTTAATAACTGATTTCTTTTTCATTTTGTTTTTTATAGATTTCCTCTTAGGATCAAAATTTAGCAATAAAGCTGGAATATTCCCATCAAGTGAAGATTTTATGAGAGTTTATGAAAGAACAGTGAGAACATGAATGATCCAGAACCCTGCAGAATAAAACATGAAGATACTGATGAACAAAGAGATGATCCTGAAATCTGCAGAATAAAACATGAAGATACTCGAGAACAAATAGGTTGGTGTTTATTCTTGATTCTTTATTAATGATGCTGAAGATCATTAAGATTATAAAACTTCTAGCAGTTCAGCAGATTTAGTGGTTTTAGTTAGATAAGCCATAAAACATGTGAAATTACATTGAAGTTGCAAATAATATACCAAACACTTTCCATAAGCAGGGTACTAGTAATGTCATGTTCTCCTTTTGAGTTTTTCATGTTTAAAATTAAGCTTTTTACTTTCATTTTAGACATGATGGAAGAGAACAAGGAGAGTGAAGAAATTAGTGAAGCAGAAGAAAAATTTGTCAAAACTAAAGAAAGTTGCTCACAGACTGAAAGTAATTTTGAACTGAAAAAAGAAGCCAAAAAATCTTTCACCTGCCCTCCTTGTGGAAAGAGTTTCCCATACAAGAAAAGTCTTAAACTTCACATAAGAATTCATAGTGGAGAGAAGCCTTTCACATGTGATCAGTGTGGGAAGAGCTTCACACTGAAAGGAAACCTTAAGAAACACACAACAATCCACACTGGAGAGAAGCCACACACATGCGATCAGTGTGGGAAGAGTTTCTCACGAAAAGGAAACCTTAAAGAACACATGAAAATCCACAATGGAGAGAAACCGTACACATGTGATCAGTGTGGTAAAAACTTTGGTGGGGCAGATGCACTGAAGGTCCACTTGAACATTCATTCAAAAGAGAAGCCTCATGTGTGTTCTTTGTGTGGAAAAAACTTCAGTCAGCTGGTTGCTTTAAAATTACACCTGAAAAGACACAGTGGTGTGAAGAATTATATGTGCTTTGATTGTGGGAAGACCTTTTTTAAAAATGTTGAATTGAAAAAGCACCAGAGAATTCACACTGGAGAAAAACCTTACAAGTGTTCACACTGTGACAAGAGATTCAGTCAGTTGGGAAACATGAAAACTCATGAGAAGACCCACACTGGAGAGAAACCGTACACATGTGATCAGTGCGGGAAGAGTTTCACACAAAAAGGAACCCTTAATGATCACATGAATATCCACACTGGAGAGAGGCCGTATATATGTGAGCGGTGTGGGAAGAGTTTCAGACATGTAAGCGCTTTTAAATCACATCTGTATTCTCATTCGGGAGAAAGAAAGTTTTTCTGTGATCAGTGTGGTAAAAACTTTTTTGGGGCAGATACTCTGAAGAAGCACCTGAAAGTTCATGCAAAGGAGAAGCCTTACATGTGTTCTTCATGTGGAAAGTGTTTTAAATGGCTGGGCGCTTTTAAAATACACCAGAAAATACATACCGGTTTTAAAGCTCATGCATGCGTCGAGTGTTTGAGGACATTTGCAACACCTAACAAATTGAAACGACACCAGAGAATTCACACTGGAGAAAAACCTTACAAGTGTTCACACTGTGACATGCGATTCAATCAGTCACAACATCTGAAAGCACACGAGAGGATCCACACCGGAGAGAAGCCGTATCACTGCCATGCATGTCGGAAGAGTTTCACTCAATTAGCTACTCTACTCACCCATACAAAAAACAGTTGTCCAAAGTCAAGGTAAGTACTTAATTTCTTTCAGAATCTACACTTTCAGGTGTGACACTGCATCCTCTTCAAATATGCGATTTGTATAACTATAACTCTTGAGTTTATGTCTTAACTGCTGCAGTGTGTGGCAGGACATATTTTTGATTCGTTATGATAGATAGCCCCGCCTACCGGGAAAATTAATTGGTCATAAATCCCTCTCCACATAACAATGTTAAACATCAGATATGCTTCGGTCGGTTATTGTACCACATCGTGCAGCATCGTGACTGGAATCACAGTAATCTTGTCATGTCACATACAGTACATGATTTGAGATTCAGATAAACTCAAAAATGGATATCAAAGTGAAACAGCAAAATTATTTAGATTTGACTAATTTAAATGAACATCAAAGACAATTTATGAAAGCAAATGTGTTGCTGTGGCTTTGACAAAAATTGATGATCCCATGTTATCCAGCATGACTAGAAAATCTTGAGTCACATGATCAAAGTAATGTGATTAGTCACTAAAGAGTGCAGAATCTGAAATGTTAAATATTTATCTTGCATAATTTTTTGTAAACTGTTTTTGGCAGAACAATGACAGAGATCACAGTCACACTGGAAGAAGATGAAGTTGAGGAGTCGAAAGTTCTTCATGATACTGAAAAACAAAGAGGTTGGTGTTTATTCTTGATTTCTTATTAATAATGCTGAAGGCTCACTAGATTTAGTGGCTGAAGATCTTCATAAAAGTGAGGGGCATGTTTGGCTGTGCAACCTTGATAAAAATGAAACTACAAATCTTTTCATGTTAAAACATTTATCACATATAATCACAGATAGAAAAAAAAAATGATTATGAAATTCAAATGAAAATTGATTCACAAATGAATTGATTATATACGTAAAAAAAGAAAAGAAAAAGCCCAAAATACAGAAATTCTGGCAGTTGTAATGTCTACATGCCTACATGCATTCACACAAAATGAGGAATCTTTTCACTCTTTTTTTAAGGTAGTGTATTAAGTGTCTGGCATCTTTGATCAGAAAGAGTGGGAACCCTGAGAAATGGGCTGGCCAATAACATATAAGCTTTGGGTCACATGTCTATAGCTGCTACAAATGCGTAGTGTATTTCAGATCATTTGGTAGCATTAGCACACTGAACTTGGCTCAATCTAAAAACTTAGTGTATGCAGCATGCATAACTAAACTTTGAGATTGTGAATGGGGAATAAACAGAAAAAGAGAAGAGACTCCCTTTAAAATGACTAGGGCTTTCAATCTCTAAAGGGCAAGCTCACTAAATTCTGTACTCCCCCGAAAACTCCCATTAATTGTCTTAATTGTACAATGAATGTTTTATTCACATTGTGTTTACACTTTTTTGGTTATAATGTAAAGATTTGCATTGAACAAAACAAAACCGTGTGCCTTTTCAACAGTGTTAAGCAGTGGTCTACTTTCTATTATTACATCATGACCTTTCCCTTCACATTTCTGTCAGATTTTTTTCACGATTTACTGAAAATTAAAGCATTTTACTTTCATTTTAGACCTGATGGAAAGGGAAGAACTGAGTGAAGCGGAGGAGAAAATTCATGTTAATACTGGTGAAAAATCATCGAGTTGCTCAGACTGGAAGACTAATTTTTTTTACTAAGAGTAAAGAGTAAAAAAAACCCTGCTCACATCTTGGAAACAGTTTCCCATACAAAAAAAGTATTCAACTTCAAATTCCTTTCACATGTGATCAGTGTGGGAGGACTTTCACGCTAAACACATGAAAATCCACGCTAGACAGAAGCCGCACACATGTAAGTGCTTTTAATTTACATCTGGAGAAAGACCATTTAACTGTGATCAGTGCGGTAAAAACTTTTTCTTGGCAGATTCCCTGAAGAAGCACCTGAAAGTTCATTTAAAGAAAAAGTCCCTTGTGTGTTCTTTGTGTGGAAAGAGTTTTTCACGACTGGATGGTTTTAAAGTACACCAGAAAAGAGACAGTGGTGTGAAGTATCATATGTGCTTTGAGTGCGGGAAGTCCTTGTTTAAAGATTTAGTCAGCTTCAAGTCTTCTAAGGGCAGGTGAGTTGTTCACAGGGCTTCACATTTTCAATCACGGCAACTCCCTCTGGTGGTGTCTGTCATAAGCCTGGAACACACCAAGCCGAAGCAGTGCGTGTTTATCGTTTTGAATGTCAATCCTGCTAAACACTTTCTTTATTCCACTCCGCTCGTGTAAATATTGAAATATTCGCCACTCAGGTAAGATGACGTAACATTAGAACAGCCTTCTATCTGTACCGTTTTGACTTTGCTCGCTGTTTTGCTGTTATTCTCGTGCACTGACTCATTCACTAAGCTGAACAGCCAATCAGAGTTCCCTCTTTCACCGACGGCCCGACGCCGATTCAACATGTCGAATCAGCCAGAAAAAAGCAGATGAGGACCAATTTCAGCTGATGGTGTGGAACACACTGAGAAAACTTAGTCAGCCGACGCACAGAAACTGCCCAACGGCCGACCGTCGGCTTGGTGTAGACTGATGTAGACACACACTAACCTTCAGGAGCACAGGAACTTCTTGTTCTCCGAACCGGTCCAAGCTACAGAAACAGATACTGGAAATAAACAACATTTTAACAGCTAAGTACTTTATGGCCACGCAAGCCTGGCTAAACGAAGAACGTTGTCAACGTTAGGTAGTTTGGAAAAGACGCATGGGTTCAGAGATGGCACAGCTCGAGTCCCACAAAGATAATGGCAGAGGTTGTTTGATCCCAAGGCAAGGCAAGGCAAGGCAAGGCAAGGCAAGTTTATTTATATAGCACATTTCATACACAATGGCAATTCAAAGTGCTTTACATAGAAGAAATTAAAATAATGAAAAGAAATAAGAATAATTAAAACAGTTTAGAAAAAATAAAATAAAATACAGTACTTTTAAAAAATAAAAAAAGAATATTTATTATAGATCTTTCTTTCAAAGGATTCCCTTAAGACTTAAATCTTTCAACCTTCTTTTAACCTTCAATCTTCTTACGACTTCCATCTATCAACTTTCCTTTAACTTTCTTTTCTCCCTCATTTACTCACACGTTCTTTTCACTGTCTTTAGCACTTTAGCACTGCGTTCACATTTTTTCTCAGACGAAAACTTTAATATCGTCATTTAAATACTGTTCTACTTTCAAACCCACATTAATCACTTTCACATTATCACCTTCTGAGTGGGCATTTACAGTTTCGGGCTAAATGCCCTGCTGACATAGGAGAAATTAAAATAGTTAAAAGAAATAAGAATAATTAAAACAGTTTAGAAAAATAGAGTAAAATACAGTACAGTACAAACAGTCGGACGAACAGCGGCACAGTGCTCATTCAGTAAATGCACAGCTAAACAGAAGTGTTTTGCCAGGACAAAATATCTAAAACAGACCTTCTTCTTAAAGACCTCAGAATGAGCCCAGGGTTGAAATTGCTTAAAACCACAGACACTGAGACTTTACATTTCAAAATACATGAATTCATCTCAAACCAATTCTTGAGGGACAATCAAACATCGTTCAACTACATAATTCTGTATCATGTCAACCTATATGTGTGACTATTATGCTTAGATCACATATAAGTCATGCAATTGTTATTATTATTGGATGGTTGACTGAAAGTGTTTCTTGTCTCCTGTGATCAGTATGATCATATGCTCATAATTCAGAAGATGGCTTGATTGAAATCTGTGTAAAATATATCTTATTCGTATAATAGGAATCATGTCTAAACTGTACTATCTGCTAGAGCTGAGACCACAGATAACACGTTTTACGATGAGAGGGGAAGAAAATGCCACATCTCCAAATAAAAACAGTGTCTTCTTACCAATTAGTCACTGTTTTTATTGGAGAGGTGGCATTTTCTTCCCTTCCCCCTCATCGTTAATCATGTGTTATCTGTGGTCTCAGCTCTAGCAGAGAGTACAGAGAGTACAGTTCTTCAGGAGGCTGGACAAACATTTGAGTTTAAAATCTTAGGACACTAACAAAACATTGGAGCAGCCATGACGATGGATTAGACGACTGATTTAGAGTAACCATGTAGACGAGAAGACAAAAAGACTGCAGATCAAGATCAGAAGAACATGGTTTATACAGTTTCTTTCAAGCCATCTAACTACTCTCGTCTCACTTTTCTTTCTCTTAGTTTATTTTCTTTTCTGTTGAGTCTCAGTTTTAAGTTCACTGCGAAGCCCGCTGCCAACTTCAAAAATTTTCCATCTATCCGCCAACACACCACGTGATAGGCCGCCATAGCCTCCTGAGACCCTGCGACCTCATATGAGGACATTACATTTTTGCCTCTTGACACAATGATAGTCAAATTTGTAAATCTTAGACCTGTTGGACACATTTAGGGACACTGCCCACACCATCTTGTGGTGATATCACAACATTACACCAATGTCAGTGAGAAGAAAATGGCTGGAATATCAGCAAAACACTTCTACACCAGTTCCCGAAAGAAAAATGACCCAGGTAAAAAATCTATTCAAATTATATGAATGAAACAAATGTATTTATGTACAATACTGTCTCATCACATGGGGATTAAAATTTGACATATTTTAGTAATAGTAGCACTCTAGGACATCAGTAAATGTGAAGCACTCATTTGAGGACATTGGGACTATATAACGTTATTTATTCTACCATGTGGTTAGCTAAACTTGGGAATATTTAGATGAATCGCAATAGCATTGAAAAAACAACAGCATTTGTCTGTGTGTGTATGTGTGTGTGTGTGTGTGTGTGTGTGTGTGTGTAAGCATCAGTGTTTATCACTTCATTTGTACTGACACTTCACATAATTGCTAGTACTATGGTAAATCATGGTAAATCACACTTGAAACATGGTAAATCATAGTAAATAATACTACAATATGGTTTATCAAGGTGAATCATGCTAGAATCCTGGTAAATCATTCTAGAATGACAATAAAATATGACTTTATTGATCTTAAAATGGAGAAAAGAGTCAATTCAATATTTCACTCAGAGAAAGCCACTTTTAAGAAAGTCTCTTGGTATCGGTAAATATCGGATATCGGCAGATAGGCCTACTCAAACCCCAGTATCAGTATCGGTAGCAAAAAAGCTGGATCTCTAATTTTTTCACGTTATCATTACAGGGAAACTGTCATTGTCAAGAGCAGAACGATTGCTCATGGCAATTGCAGACAACTCTGAGGTGGAGGACCTCTCAGATGGGGAAGATAATGATCCTGCTGTGGACGAAGTCATTCCACAAGATGTTGACCTCATTGATGAGCAACCTGATTTTTCGCCACCCGATTCATCAGGAGATGATTCCGGTGAAGAATACACACCACCTGATGCAGCTGAAGATACTGACTCTGAGAATGAAAGTCAGCCAAATCATCCACAAGTGCACAGACGTGGACGTAAACAACAGCATGTTGAGAATGATGAGCTGGATGAGGAAGATCAGAGACATGGAGAGCCCAGACCAGAACCAAGGAATGCTGGACGTGGAGAACGCTGGAGGTCTGCTCCATTTAGACCAAATTTGGTCCAGTTTCAGGATGGAGATGATGGACTGAAAGATGAGCGAACAGGTTGGCAGCCACTGGATTATGTGGACCAGTACATTGACTCAGACCTGATGAAACTCATTGCTGACTGCACAAATGCCATGTCACTGGGTAACGGTGGGAGATCTCTCAAAACTTCGGTAGATGAGATGTATCACTTTTTTGGAGCAGCAATCTTGATGTCTTGCGTGCCTTATCCACAGATAAGGATGTTTTGGTCCAATGCCCTACAAATCCCCGCCATTAGTAACACAATGTCACGTGATCGCTTCTTCAAACTTAGGAGCCATCTGAAAGTAGTTATTGACTATGATGTCTCAGAAAATAAGAGGGAAACCGACAAATTCTGGAAGGTGAGGCCTTTTATGGACCGTATACTTATCGGCTGCCGCCTTCAGGCTCGTCCAGAATGCATCTCAATAGACGAGCAGATGATCCCGTTTACAGGGGACTGTCCATTCCAACAATACGTGCCACTAAAGCCAAATCCAGTGGGAATGAAGAACTTTGTGCTGGCATCTGTGGATGGACTCGTGCTAGACTTTGAAGTCTATCAAGGTTCAAAAACCCTGGTTTCGAAGGTTCAGGACTCAAATGAATTGGGTCTAGGAACACTAGTCATCAAACGTCTTTCTGAAACCCTCACTGCTGGCACACAAGTGTATTGTGATCGCTTCTTTACCACCATACAAGCAGTTGATCACATGCTGAAGGATGATATTTATCTTACTGGTACAGTGATGAAGGGCCGAGTCAAACAAGCAATGAACAAGTTACCCGATGACAAAACCCTGAAACACCAAGGGAGAGGTGCCGTCTCCACAGTAACCAGGGCAGATGGGAAACTATGCGTGGTAAAGTGGTACGACAACAAGCCAGTTGTGATGCTCTCCACTGTTCACTCAGAGCAGCCAGAAGATACTTGCCAGCGGTGGTCCAAGAAGGGAAAAAAGTATGTGACCGTGACACGACCAAGCATCGTGTGCGAGTACAACTCAAAGATGGGAGGTGTTGACATGTCAGATAGGATGATGAGCTACTACCGAATGTCTGTGCGGACGAAGAAGTGGACAATTCGCATGCTGATGCACTTCACAGATCTTGCCCTTGTCAACAGCTGGCTGCTGTATCGCAGAGATAACCAGGAAAATGGCACCCCAAGGAAATCTATCTTGAAGTTTCTTGAGTTTCGCATGGTAGTGGGTCAGGTATTCCTCAGCAAGTGTGATGTTCTTCATGAAGGTGCTCATGTCGCAGAAGAAGAGAATGAGAACGGACACCTTCCACCACCAGGCAAAAAATCTCAGGTCGCTCCAATCCCCCATATCTCAGTCCGTTCCAGTGCTGCTCATCTCCCGGAGATGGTGGCCTTGAAAAACCCCATGCGTTGCAGAGCACAAGGCTGCACTGGGAAATCCCGTGTGCGATGCATGACATGCAATGTGCATCTGTGCTTGCAAAGTGAACGGAACTGCTTTGCAGCATTTCACACCGGCCAATAGGGGCTACTCCAGACAGACTGGAAAGATAGAGGGAGCTAGTTAGAAAAAAAGCCACAGTTCAAAGGCTGCTCTGCTGAATTCAACTGTTTTTGGACTGTTACTGTTACCGTTTGCACTTTAGCTTTTTTATTAGCCATGTTTCAGGCTGTTTACATTTTATGTAGGCTATACACTCTGATGTTTACATTTTCAAATAAACTGTGAAAATGTGTCGAATTAACTTTTTTACCAATGGAGTCTATTTGTGTCATACAGTAAGATAGACCCACTGTACTCGGATGAGGACATTCATTTTTGAGAGAACTACTTATTGTATTAAGCTGAAATGTAGAATTTTGACTAATTAGGACCTTCTGGCCCCAACAGCAAATAATATTTCATAAAGTTATGATAGACCCACTGTCCTCACATGAGGACATCCTTTTCTGCAAAAACTACTTCCTGTACAAAAACTAATTTTAGTTATTATACTTATTAGGTCCTACTTATCCCAAATAGCAAGAACAATTGTAAAATGCACACCAGGCAAACTCTCGGGTCTCAGGAGGCTAGACACCTATCCAGACACGAGGAGACTGCCAGCCAATCAACGAACCCGGGAAACCCCCTTTTACGCCGACCAGTATTTTTTTCTAATCAAACCGTTTTCGGAACGATAATGTTACAGAAGGAACACAAACGTTAAAATACTGATTCTGCCTGGCGTGAACCGATTTAATTATTTTTATTTATTTTTAAGCCCTGCTATCAATGTAATATGTGTTAAGAAATACAGTAGCTTTGGTAGCATACTGAAAAGCTAAAAAGCTACAGCAAAGTGGTAATGTAACTGTTTTTGATGTAATTAAACTAATAATAGGGATGCTGCACAGTCGCAGATCATGCAGATGCATGATCTCTGTCTCTGTCACTAATTCATTTAAATAAATGTTATCTTTCCAAACTCCTTCGTCTCTGAGTCTGATTTACAGCATGCAGAATGCTAGATCCATTGCCAAAATAACACATCAGTGGTTTATTGACACCAGGCTGTTCATTCAAATCATGTAATCATGTTTTCCCTTTTCTGGGAAAATGAGCAGCCCTCTCTTGTCTTTAGTGTCTTCATATTTCTCCCCATATTCCAAAGCACCTGACAATAGCTACGTTTACATGCACAACTTTTGTTTCATTCGGACTGAATTCATTCCGATTGATGAATCTGAATGTAGTGTTTACATGAACGCTAAACAAATGATCGGGTTGATGTGCGCGTTTATATGTCACAAGCTTTAAATCGTAATAGATTTTGACATGCGCACACTGCACGAATATACAGAGTTTCCCGCTGTTTGTGCATATTAACTATTCTCTTTATTTGTTTTAAACAGCAGACTTAATATTTATCAATTTCTGGTCATAATTTGAAGTAAATACTCATATGAACCGTTGTGCCGTGCTGCTTATATTTATTACGCAGTAAAACTGCCCCTCCCTGCCTGCACCCAAAACCAGTCATCAGTGGACGAGAATCCGATCAAGTGTTTGCATGTTCTCTCGATCGTATTAGAAAAGGAATGAACCTCCCCTTTCAATCCAAACAAAATTTAATCCGGACTGAGCTCAATTAAGGTGTTTACATGAAGGCTTTTCAGTGCCATCGAGCTGTCAATCCGATTACTAACGGATTATTTGGTTGCATGTAAACGTAGCCAATGATAGTAAAAGTTCGGAAGAGCGATCCTATCTTCTGTAAGAGCAAGACATTTATATTTGATTGTTACATCATTATGTGACATCTAGATGTGTGGCTTGGGTGTTCTTTGTAGTTTTTCTTTCCTTTGTATTGTTTTCTGACACTCTCCGTTTTTACTTTCTCTTTCACATGTGACGTGCTGATTGGTCTTTAGTGTGACCTATCCTGGAAATGAAATATAACACTTTCAGGTAAAAATGTATCATGCCAATTACACAATTAAACAACAAGAAGCCAATTCAGAAATGACATAACATCAATTTCTCAATTGAGTTAGGGAAACTTGACTTGAGTTGAGTTAGGGAAAAGGAGGGGGGTAGGAAGAGGGGGACTTATAGATAAGTGAGGAGAGACGTTTTGGCAAGGCGGTGTGCTCTTTCTTTGAGATCTTCTCTCCAAATTTATGTTTTATTGCTGGGTGCTTGATCTTGTCCTCTGTCAAAAGGCCCGGGTATACTTCATTGTCGTGTGCGCAAGCCTTTCAAAGTATTCTCCTTTGGCCGTGAGCACGGAAAGAGACATTCGGCGCATTCGCTCTATCCAGTGGACTTTGTTTTCTTGTGCTCAAGTCACTGACACACTGTTGTATGTGCACTGTCTACACGGACACAAAAATTTGGTTGCAGATGTTCACAGAACCTCCTCGAAAATTACATCGGAAAGTGTGCAGACCGTTGCGGAAAGCATACCGTCGAAGTATACTTTGGGCTTTTTGCAGGAAAACCAGCCTTACCAGTCAAATTCGCGCCTGCCGCGTCTAGTTATACGCTTGACCACTTTGTGTTAATTCGCGCGTCAAAAGCGAAATTGACGCGCGTAAAAACAAAAGTTTGAAGCGAAATTTACGCGCGTCAGAGGCGAAAGTTTCGAAACCCGTTGGCAGCCATCTTTTTTAGATGTTTATCGAGCATTAGCGTTAGCATTAATCGAGAGAGTCACCGCTCGTATATGCTCTGGTGAGCAGAAACAGCTGCGTAGGGGACATCGTCGCTGTACTCGGGTCCACCAGACCAGGGACGTGGGAACTATATTGTGAGAGGGGGGGCGGGATTCTTGAGAGGGGGGGGGGAGGGGGGGGGGGGGGGGGGGGTGTTAGTGAAGGCCTAGTAGCCTGTGTTATGTATCCTGATTGACTTTATGATTAGTTAAACCTGTTTTGCACATGCATCCCCACAGAGTTAACCATTTCAGACAGTAGGCTACCGGACAGCCTCTGTCTCGTTCACTTCAAGTCTGTGGGCGTTACGGACAGCTCAGTGTGGCCGCTCCAATTTACCTTCAATGAAATCTATGTCAAAACGCGTCAAAAGAGGCAATGCATTTACGCAGAGCAGGGTCATAAACGCGCAGAAAACGTGGCCATGTGTGTCTGGAGTTCAGCGAGCTCCACGGACCACTCCTTCAGTCTATCCACGGAGCGCTCTAAAGTCAACAGCGCTGAATGAATGATGATCTGCTTTTATGTCATTTTTCCTTTTTTATTCAGAATATTCACAAATGTGTTAGCTATGGCATGAAATATCTGATATTCCGATTGTCAAATATATGCAAGTGGAAGTGTATTGTTGTTTAAACACCTTTATAACGATCGCGTTAGTTGAGCTGTATGCGCGATGGGCGCCGCCGTGTTAATTTGTGCCGCAGACGCAGTTCAGAGAATCGGATCTGTTGGATTTACAACACGTGTAAATTTCACATTCATCCACTTCTCCCGAAATACATAAAAGTAAGTGGCTGGTGAACTGGGAGAAGAATAGAGTAAACATTAAAGTTACTTACACAATGTGTATCTGATATGAATAAAACGTGTCGAATTATAATGGAAAGGATTATTATTACCTCCGAAAACAATACATTTAGAATTTGTAAAATACACACTGATGTCTATAGACATCAGTGTGTATTTTACAAATTCTAAATGTATTGTTTTTTTAGTAGCCTACTTAGGCTATGTGAATTTATATGTCTGAAACCTAAAATAAACAGTATGTGGTTGAAAACACTGAAAAGTTGTGATATATGACAGCTCTGAGCGCGCCTGTCTCTGGCTAAATTCAACATTTGAATTTAGCAGTTGATCATGTGATGCACTGACCGTTCTGATCACACCGGTGTGAAACGCTCCAGGGACCAGCCTAGACTGATCACAACGGTGTGACCGTACGTGCGAAAGGCTTAAAAACAAGAAATTTTATGACACAAAATGTTGAAATGTAGGCTTAAATCAAACACATTTAATTCAGATTCTGTATATATAAAATGGAAACCAAAAACAACGAAAAAAACAGCTGGCTGACCCCTAGAGGGGTGGGGAAAAGGGGTGGTGGTGGGGGGGGCGGCCGACCCCCCCGCCCCCCCTGTTCCAACGTCTATGCACCAGACCCTCCGGAGGGTTTCAGGAGTTTCACAATTTGCTCCAGGAGCTAGGTTTGGTGGACCTAACGGTGAGGACGCTGACGAGGACAGCGTAGGCCGTATAAGGCCTCGGCCTCGAGTGGTCGCTGCTTGACGAGCCCGCGCTGTACAGCCCGGTGCGAGGTTCACCCTCGCCCGCACCCACCTAATCTGTCATTTATTTTTGTTTTGATAATAAATGGAGCCAGCCTCCAAAAGTGAAACCTGTCCTGTGATTTTTTTTTTTAGTTTGTATACACTAAATTGTGTTGGTTGTCTTTACATTAGATTAATAATGTTTCATATAATCTAGAATAGATATGGAATAAATTGCATTCAATACAAAATGAGTATCTCATATATTGAAATCGAGTTTTTATGTGAAAGATTTGCTTTGTTGTGCATTTTAGTCATATTACAAAATAATTTATTGAGGCCAAACATAAAATAACATTATAAACTGTCACTTCACCACGTGACAGCAGCAAGCAGGCTCCTGATTGGTTAACACGGCGCGAATTGACGCAGAAGTTCAGATTTTTCAACTCGGGCGGCAGACGCGAATTCGCATCAAACGCGTGAATGCACAAAAAGCACTAATAAAATAATTCACGCTTAACGCGCCAGATGCTCAATTCGCGCGTCTACCGCGCCGCGCTCTACGCCTCATTCGCGCCGCAAGAATTTTTTACGCGCGTAACGCATCTTTGCATTGACTTAACATTGAAATCACTCGCGCCTGACGCGCTATTCGCGTCCGGTGTGAACGCACCATTAGACAGTTTTGGAACTACATAAGGGTGAGTGAATGATGACAGACGTTTCATCTTTGGGTGAAATGTCCCTTTAAGTGAGAGTAGACTGATTACAGAATATTAAAACAGATTTAAGTAATCAGTCTAATACTGAGTCTAATACATAATGAATCCAATTTTATTTTTGATGAAATGAAACCAGTGACAGAGATATATACAACTAAATACATTTTAACTGAAAAAGGTGGTGAATATCATAAAGTCTGATCACTTAAAGGTGCAGTGTGTAAAATGTATGAGGATCTATTGTCAGAAATGCATTTCAGTGGTGTATAAAGACCTTACAAAAATTAACCGTTATATTTTTATTACCTTAGAATGAACCATTTCTATCTACATACTCCGCGGGTCCCCTTAAACATTAAGTCATCATTTTGCGCTGCCATGTTTCTACAGTTGCCCTAAATAGACAAACTTCTCTACAGAGCGTGTTTCGTCACTCTGTTGTTTTTCTTCTTCTTCGTTAGTGTTTTTAGAGGCAACTTGCACTGTCACAATGCAACATCGCAAAATCCCAACCGAACCGCTAGATGCCGCTAAAATCTACACACTGATTTAGATTAAACAGTAAATTAACAATGCACTTCTGATTTGAGGCATCATTCACATCTGAAGCACAAACAACTGACATTCTATACATTTTGTTGTAGTGATGCTTGCCTTAAACAGACTGAGCAGTCTGGTTTCTGAATACTGAATGCAGCATAAAGTTCCTGGTCCTCAGGAAAATCTGCATCAAACATGTACAAGAGTTCAGGCACTGGGCTCAACCTATAGTAGAAAACAGAACCAGCCTTTTGGTCCACGAACACACCGAGGTTTCTGGTTGACTCTGTTTGAAGTGGTTTAGTTAATGATTCAGTTTTTTTGTTATGAGCCACACATACATTTTTTAAGCAACATAAACTCCACGACATCTTATTGCGTCCCAGACGTACTGCGTCACTCGCACCCTTTCTCTTGATTCCCTTACAGGCCACGCCCATGTGCACATCTGTCCCGGTCACTTCCACCGTAAAGAAGCAGCGTCCTGAGAGCGGCTGGCAGCACAAGACCTGGTTGATCTTGTCAAATCTTTCGTCATTAGCAGGAAGCTGTTGTTTCTCCATCTTACGAACAGCTACTGTGTTGTTCTCGCTCAGATATAGGTATTCATTAGCCGTCTGAGGGTCAAAGGTGAGCGCGACGGCATCTAAAAACAAAGTAAGATTCATCAGAAAACGTCAGCTTAAATATCTACAGTTAGCATTAGCAGTAAATTCTCATTTTTGTCTCTAGCAACACATCCATGTGTGTAGATGATGTGAAATACTTTTGGGAAGAAACATGCCATATTCCATCTAAAGCTATTTTAACAGCATAAATTAGGACACTTAAAGCTGCCGTCGGCAACATTTTTTTGATCATATTCAGTGTAATCGACACTATAATCCGACAGAACAACATAAATAAGGTGGTTTTAGAAAAAAACCCGAGTTTATAACTCCACCTGGAGCGTGTTATTTGTTTTGCAAAAATCCAGCGCTCCCGCTTCATCAGGTCCAATCAGCGCAGGGGGGTGTGAGATCTGACTGTCAATCACAGGTCGTGCACACGCCACAGATCCCCCTCACTCGCGCACGTTAATATCACATGCACACGCCACGCCTGAAGTTCGCCTGGAGATTGCATGAAGCGTGATGGCGGAGAGAAAATCTACTAACAAGCTTCCAATTCCTCGGTTAATTGCTATCTATGGATAGATTAGCCAGGGCAGCCTACCTCCGAGTCCATGGTGTTGATAGATGCTGAAGAGACGGACGCGTTCACAGAAAATCAGGTACACACGCACAGTGACGCACTGACGAGCACGACCTCGATGGGAGGGTGCTCGCTGGTAGTGGGGAGGGGCATGAGAGTTGTAAACATTCAAAATTTTGGCTAATCGACCCAATCTGCCAGACTTGCCGACGGCAGCTTTAAGTAGACAGTTAGAAAAAAAAACATTACTGGTGTGCATCTTGACAAAACAATTGCACTGACATAATTTAAGGTATTTCAGTGCAAGTTGCTTTCAGTTAAAACAACTCAAATGCATTTTAGTCTGGGACTAGACTTGGGACTAAACCAGGCGATTAACTATGGTTACACTTTATTTTAAGGTGACGTACTTACATTGTACTAACTCAAATAAGTACTGAGTAATATTAATTAACTTCATGTTCTTACTATAGTTACAGTTAGGGTTAGTTTATTATAATTATGCATATTACAGTTAATACTATAGTAAGTACATGTAGTAATGTGTAACTACGTCACCTTAAAATAAAGCGTTACCTTAAGTATTTGTATAAATCCATCTGTCAGACCGCAAGACCTTTTAAAATGAAATGGAAAAGGTGTTAAAAATGGTGAAGCAGTTACAGCATCTACAAAAACGCTTTCACTTACATATTCATATACATTTTAACCTATACAATCTTTGTGTTGATGAACATCCATGTGTATGTTTAAACTCACATTTGTACAGTCCTGATTGGTCATGGCAGACTCCTCCAGAGGAAATTCTGGTTAGAGTCAGAGTTAGGGTTAGTAGGGTTAATATGTTAAGACTTGCACATTAATTGAAACACATTTTAAACATGAATGGATAGTCTCTCATTCCATAACGCATTCACATTTTTACCTTTACATTTCATAATTGTCAAATCAACAGCATATAATAAGGATTCCTAAATTAATTTTGGGTCTCATGAAAAGTTCTTTAAAAAGTGTTTTTGAACAAATCTTTTAAAGATGCAGTGTGTAAATTTTAGCGACATCTAGTGGTGAGGTTCCGAATTGCAACCAACAGAAGTAATGATGGCTGACAAGAAAAGATGTCATCATCTGAGAGCAGAGAGTAGCTAGTTAAGCAATGAGGTTTCTTTACAAAAATAAATAAATTATATTTACTTAATTATTCAGTAAAACTATATGTTATTGTGAATATTATTGTTACTTGTTCATCACTGTGTCAGTGTTTTATTTGCTGACTTTAGTTAGCTTCTTTGCACTTTACAACATAGTGACAAAAACGCGCTCTGTAGTAGTTTGTCCGTTTAGGGCTACTGTAGAAACATGGCGGCGCAAAAAGGACTATTTCAATGTAAGGGAACCCACGGTGTATGTAGATAGAAATGGCTAATTCTAAAATAATAAAAACATAACGGTTCATATTGAAGGTCTTTATACACCACTGAAAACAATGCACCTTTAAGTAAACGAGACAGACCCATTGATGTTCCTAAACAGATTTGTGTTTTCCCATCACTGAAGCCTGTTACTTGTGCAGAGACGCTCGCTGGTCATCACCTACAGTACTTGCGTAACAAAACAGCCTACAGGAAGTATACCTAAATATAACAGTGAACAATTCACTGAATGACTAGGACAAATCAACGGATCCAGTGGATGTTCATACCAAACTTTCACATGAACATACAAGATAGATGCTACTACAGTACCTCAGTGAGGGTAGCTTGGCCTTCAGTAGATGAATTTTCTGTTCCATGATGTTTCCAAGGTCATTATACTGCAGGTCCAGCTCTCTCAAAAAGGATTTGGCTTTCAAACACGACAGCAACTTAGAAACTCCTTGTTTAATTTGACAGCCTGATAGTCTATAGAGCAAAACACGATTTTATGTTTAGATCAACTGGTCAAGGAATAACATTCATGATATTCATTTGTTTGCCTATTTCAAGGACCAACCAGCTTTGGTTCTGATGGTTTCCTTACATTTTTATATTTAGGCATTTAGTAAATGATTTTGCATTCACTCTACACTCTGTTCACTCTTTTTTGATCAGCGAGTGATCAAACCTATGACCTTGGTATGGCTAATGTCATACTCTACCAGTTAGAGTACATCAAGGATTCCCAAACGTTTTTGTCAGCCGAACCTTAGTCTCAGCCTCAGATTTTACGCCCACGGATCATTGGCTAAACGTCTGATGCATAAGGCACACAAAATGGGAAACACTTCAGGAGTTTAAAAATCGTTATCTGATTGGTTGAATTCTACAGGATTTCCGGGAGACGTGCGTGTCATGTTCTTTAACAGTCCGCCTGGAAGCAAAGCCGTTGTGATGCCAAATCCCCTCATGGAAGAAGAATGCCATTGAGTTTACAACTGTGACATTGAGCGCTTATCAGGACCAACTAAATGCTGGATTTCACGGCTTCATTGTTGCAATAAACTTGCACAATGTTCTTGAATGAATAATTTATTAGATGTATGCCGGTCTGTTATCTTCTGACATCGACTTTACGTTTTCACGCCACTTAATATTAGTTGCTTTACATGTTGGTCAAATTTCCTCTTGGGCGGTCCTTGGCCACCCTTACATAATCTATTTAACGGTTTATTTGACCCATCTGTCTCAACCAGGGGCGTAGCCACGGTGTGCCTAAAAATGGATGCAGAATTATTTTTTATAGTCTCAATAAAAAATGTTTTACTAAACTTGGGCTATTGTTGTTTACCTAGCATATATATTTTTTTAAATTAACCCTTTCACGCGTAAGTCAAAAATATTTTAACTGACCCCTTGTTTCCATGGCGACGCGTCATGGTTGTCACGTGACACACCGCAGCCACAATAACTATACTAACAGATGTATCGCTATTCGTTTTATTTCCTTTTTCCTTTTTTATTAAAAACATTCACAAACTTGCTTACCATGTCAACTATCTGATATTCCGATTCTTCGTTTAAAAACCTTTATCAATTATCTTGATCTATAACGAGATGAGCGCTGCAGTTCAGCCGGATTTACAGCACCTGAATTCCACAGTTTCTCCCGAAATACATGAAAGTAAGTGGCTGTTGAACTGGGAGAAGAATAGAGTAAACTTTATAGTTCCGCTATGTGTGTCTGATAAATGAATAAAACATGTCGGCAAATTACATTTGAATAGATTGTTTTTGCTGCTTCCATAGACATCAGTGTGTATTTTACAAACTACAGATGTATTGTTTTACAAGTACTTATATGTATTTAAATGTCTGAAACATAAAATAAACATTATGTAGTTGAAAACACTGCATATTAGTTGTGATATATGACAAGCGCAGAGCGCATCCGTCTCTGGCTCAGCGCCAACCAACGCGCGAAAGCAGTTTGAATCTGCCAGTTCTGTGACGTCACTGAACATTCTAAAGTAACGCAAGTGTATTTCCCTCATATTAAATATAAAACGCATGTGTAGACTGATATTGTTCTAATGTCTGGACTCCTTTATTAAGGGAGTATGGATGTATAAACATACGTTTCAATATATTAGTATTAAACGCATTTTCTGATAATTTATATTTCAAGTTTTGACTGCAAATGTCACGTCCATAACGCTGGAACTGCCCAATAGTAATGTAAAGATGTGATAGCATTGGATCTGGACGGGAAGGATAACTCTGGGAGTTGGAAGGGGTGTGTCGCGATTCTGCCTTCTCACATCGCGACACAGGTCCAATTATAGGTTTGTAAACATCCGGGATGCGCGCGCATCGTGGTTGCAGAAAGACCCGTTTAACAGCTGATCATTACACGGATACGGATACGGATAAGAATAATACTAATAGCTCGATTTAAAACATTTTTTATATATATTTGAGTTTATATTTAATTTTCGGAATGTTCTCCGCGTATTTTATTGACCACTTTTGGTCCCGATAATTATTTAAAATAAAGAACGTAGCCTATGTTTGTATGTAGGCCTATGGGCAATTTATATACACATTACTTACTAAAATATAATTAATATAATTTTATTGCATTTGCATTAGTTGTTTGAAGAGTAAAAAAAAATAAAAAAATAAAAAAATCGGTCGGTCGGTCTTAACGCAAGTTTACAACCGGCAAGTCGGTCAGACTAAAAGGGGAAAAAATTAAATAATTGGGTCGGTCCTAAATTGACAGGGTCGGTCGGGTTACGGCAAACAAGAATATTTTTAAGGATGGCCTAATCTGACAATAAATGTGGCACACCCAAATTTTCAGATGCACACCCAGAGTCTCTTTTCTGGCTATGCTACTGGTCTCGACCCTGATGTTTGCAGTTAGTTTTACTTACTTTAGAACCTCAAGATGACACTTGGCTTTCCGCAGCCCAGCTGAGAGGATCTCCACTCCTAGATCTTCTACTTGATTGTCGCTGAGGTCCAGGATTTTCAGATTCACATTTGATCCTGAAAGCACATCCTTGATCAGCTCCATGTCCTGACTATGGAGGTTGTTGTGACTGAGGTTTAGCATCTGAATCTGGCATTTGAGATCACAGAGGGCCTTAGAAAGCTGCTTCACTGCAGACTGTCCCAGGCTATTGTGGCTCAGATCAAGATGAGTCAGGTGAGAGTTTGGAGAGGTCAGGAAAGACACCAGGATATCACAGTGTTTCTCTGTAAAGCCGCTTCCTTCGAGTCTGTCAGAATTAAATTTAAACCGTTACAGTTTTACATTTAAACCCTGTTGCAATTTTGCAGTTATACCCTGTTACTGTAACAAATTTACATTTAAACTGTTACAATTGTGCATTTAAACAGTTACACTAAGGCCTGGGACACACTAGATGATTTCAAATCTTAACCGATTTTAAAACTATGGAAAACTTGACTTGAGAATATGAGAATAAAGAATATGGGTGATCTTTCTCAATACTACAATATCATGGCATGTTTGTGGCTGCCAAGTTTCAGCTATAGAAGCACACAACATCTCGTTGGAGAAGCTTGCTTGATCTCATTGGCTATCGTGGGTGTCACGTCAGAGGCAGCCCGATCAAGAGTTGTGATCGTGCAGGCTCCAACGTGATCAGGAGCAGTGAAATAATCGTAATGACACCACACAATTGATGATTTTTCAGACAAAAAGTCATTTGAGACAAGCCTCAAATATGCAAATCGGGCTCAAAATCTGGCTTAAAATCCAGACTAACTTTGACTGAGAATATTTAATGATACATTATGAAGATGTTCACAGCATCATAATACTTACTGAGCCTTTCTGAAGCACTTGATGGCTGGAGAGAATCTCTGAAATCCTTCTAAAGTGATGTTGTATTTCCTAAGGACAAACTCTTCATGGTCTGTATCTGACATCACAAACCGGAAAGCCAGAAACGTGCACTGGAACAGTGTGAGGGTTTTTTTGGTCCGTGAGCGTTCAAGATTTTTCATCTCCAAAAAAGAAATGTCTTTGAGCTCCACAAGGCAACGAACAAGACTGAAGCATCTCTCAGGGGTCAGATCTTTCCTCCTCAAAGACTTAATGTACTTTGTCACTTTTTTGTGATCTTCTGAACTACTGCCTTGCAATCGAGGCAGGAATCCTTCAAGTATTTCTCTGCTGGAATCACAAGAAATTCCGAAGAGAAAACAGTTAAAAAGATCCAGGTGTTCATTTTTGCTTTGCACGGCCACGTCGATCACGCCTTTGAGAAAATCAGACAAATAAGACTTTTGCTCCTTTGTAACTTTAATCAGTCCCAGGGAGTCTTGCTTTCCTGATAGAAATTCATGAAAAACAAACAAGGCTGCAAAGAATTCCTGGACACTGAGATGGACAAAGCTGTAAAGTTTAGTCCTGCTATATCCAAACTTGTCCTCAGAGACACAGGTAATGATACCAGGATATCGGAGAGCTTCCTCAGGAGTGATATAATATTTCCTCAAGTCTTCTTTACTGAAGATTGCATTTTGTTCCTTCAGCTTCCAGTATGCCAGCTCTGCCAGTTTCTTAATCAATTCTTTGTGCTGTATAAGAGCATCTTGTGGTGGCAGTTCTTTCCCTTGATATTTGTTGTGGCTTAACCTGGTCTGATTGTGCAGATAGTGTATATACATTTCTGTCTGATTTGAGGGCATGTCTCTATCTTTATTTTGACTTTTAATGATGTTTTTGAGAACAACCGACGAAATCCAACAAAAGAGAGGTATGTGGCACAATATCCAGAGGCTCTTATGAGACTTCAGGTGACAGATGACTTTTTGGGTTAGAGCTGGATCCTCAAACTGCTTCGTGAAGTACTCCTCCTTTTGTTCATATGTGAATCCTCTGATCTGTGTGATGCATCCCTGTGTGAAGATCTCAGATGGAAGCTGTCCAGCTGCCACAGGCCGGCTGGTGATCCACAGGTGTGCGGATGGGAGCAGCTTTCCTCGCAGAAGGTTTACTAGAAGGACATCCAGTGTGTTTTTTTTTTTAACATCTGACAAAATGCTGGTTTGAAAGCTTAAATCATTTTTATATTCATCCAGACCATCTAAGATGAACAGAACTTTTCTATCACAGATCCAGTCAGAGATCTGTCTTGCATCTTTGAACTCTGGGTAAAAGTCACAAAGCAGGTCAAAAAGACTCTGGTTTTCTCCCACATGCAAGTTCAGCTCTCGGAACGGGAGCAGAAAAACAAGCTCTAGATCCTGATTGGCTTCTCCGCTTGCCCAGTCGTGGACAAACTTCTGCACTGTGACCGTTTTCCCGATTCCAGCGATTCCTTTCGTTAAAACAGTCTTCATGGGTCTATTTTCATCCGAGGGTGGTTTAAGAATTTCATTGTAGTTTATGACTGCCTGCACTGATGTGTTTGAATCATTCGTCTCGATCTGCCAGATCTCATGTTCTCTATTGATTGGGTCCGACGCGTCACTGATGATAAACAGTTGTGTGTAGATCTTATTTAGAGTGACTGACTGTTGTGCACTTCCCTCCAAAATCCTCTCAGAGTCCTTCATCATTCTTGATTTCATCTTATTCTTTATGCTCTGAAGAATGTCTAAAAATGTTGTAAAGTCATATTATTAACAGGAGCATTGCACTTACAGTATGAATAAACAGTTTTATACAGCAACAGTTTTGAAATGTCTTTCTGGCCCTTACCATTTTGGTTTATTGAGGTAGAGTGAGACTCTTGTGGCTGAAGAAAACATATACACATAAATATACAGTATTTATAATATACACATCTTAAATGAACAATATTACAGTGTATTAGTGACCAGACACTCACCATTTGTAGGTTGATGGTAACACCACCACCTATGTTGCATCCTTGTATTTTTGGAGCATTTATTGTGCCACCATTCCTCTGGTTAATTCTGAAGTCCTGATCCTGAAAATACTGATCTGAATTTTGAATCAATGGTTGTCTTAGTGATGTAAAATAATAATAATAATAATAATTATTATTATTATTATTGATATTATTGATGATTGATAATTTTCTACGGAAGCCCTGAACCGCAACGTAAAATAAAAAATCCGTAAAAAAAATAATTCGAGATTGAAGTCGAAATATTTTGAGAATAAAGTTGTAATATTTTGAGAATAAAGTCAAAATTACGAGAATACATTCTTCTGTTGTAGGCTAGTTCTTTTTTTGTAAAGAAATCCGCTTGTGAAGTCGAACTGCTTCTGACATGGATCTAAATTGAATAGTAGCTTTTAACTTTTATGGGCTTTCAACAAAAGGAAATTCTACAGGTGCTAATCTACCAACATGGCGGTATTGTCTTCGTGCTCGTCTATAGGCAATGCCATCTGGGTCGAGTTTATATTTTGTAACGTCCTAAAACAAATGGTAGCTAATGCCATGTTGGTAGATTAGCACCTGTAGAATTTCCTTTTGTTGAAAGCCCAGATATAAGTAAAAAGCTATTATTTTGTTTGGATCCATGTCCGAGGCAGTTCGACTTCACGAACGCATGTCTTTACACACACACAAACACACACACACACACACACACACACACACACACACACACACACACACACACACACACACACACACACACACACACACACACACACACACACACACACACACACACACACACACACTCACGGAAGACTGTATTCTTGTAATGTTTCGAATTTTATCCCGAAATATTACGACTTTCTTCTTTTAATTTTCATCTTTTTTTTTTTTTCGTTGCTGTTCAGGGCTTCCATAATTTTCTAATAAGAGAGTAATTGAGAAAACTTTCCCTACTTTTGATACAACTCTTTTCCATTTTTAATGCTTTTTTCTTTCCACATTCATTTTCCTGCATAGGGTCTTCCAAACTCCCTGTTGTTCCACTGTGGTAAAATAAACAGTTTTTGATTAATTCTTATGTTTTATGATTAATGTTTACATCTGACAGCAAATACATACACAATTAAAAAGTTTGGAATCTTTAAGATTTATTAATGTTTTTGAAAGAAGTTTCAAAGCTGCATTTATCTGATCCAAAACACCAATATAAATATTTTTATGGAAACATTTTCAGGATTCTTTAATGCATGGAAGGTTCAAAAGAACAGCATTTACTTGAAATAGAAATTGTTTATAACATCATAAAAATCTTTACAGTCACATATCAATTGAATGCGTCCTTGCCAAATAAAAGTATTCATTCTTACTTCCCCAAATCTTACTTCCCCCAAACTTTTTAATGGTAGTGCATCACAAAAATATTAGGCCTGTTTTCAACAGTTTAATAATAAGAAATGTCAATTGAGCAACAAATCAGCATATTAGAAATCTTATTTGGTGCTCATTTAACATTTCAAGGATTAAAATGCTTGGTAACATGACATATCACAACACACTAGTCCAGCCGACCAATCAGAGCACATCAGGCTTTTCAGAAGGAGAGCTTCAACTAAACAAGGCTGTGTTTCTCAATAGTATCAGAAGCCTAAATTGATCGTAGAACAATTGCCACCAATGGTCTCTATGATCAACTAGGACAAACCAGACCCGGCACCACACACAAATTCACGGGGGGCACAAAAATGAGATCAACCTCATTGCATATTGCATAATAACATTAATCGATAATGATCAATTATAAACATTTATGTTAATGATAATGATCGATACTAGTGCATAATAATATAATTTACTGACGCTTGTTTGTGCTGTTGAGGCTCACGCTGCCTCTCGAGGAGATATCAAAACAAATTAAGTGCAGCTCTCACACAGAAACTCATACTGCAGTAAAAATTAAAAATGTGGAGATTTTATATTTATAACATATGATACAGTTAGGAAATGTCACACGACCAACCAAAAGTGCTGAATACCATCACGATTGAAAATGTAGCTCTGATTTCATATGACAGTTCAATAAACAAGTAATTAATATTAAGTCACTTACATTTTAGAGCAATATTGACAGTTTTTGTTCTATTTTAGCAGCGGAAATTGTTCCAATCCAAACAAAGATCACAGGAGAACCGAGGAGAACCGCGTCTCTCACAACAACACTTAACCGATTCGTTCAAAATGCTGAATCATTCAGTGATGAAAACGGTTGAGTCAAAGATTTAATGACTCGAGTAATTGTCCTCTAAACCATCAGGAATCAGCGATGAGAAGAAGAAAGCTATACACACGTGACAATGTTTATTTTAGTACACCACCACCAACATCACACTACAAAAAGAATCGTGTAAAACCCAGTAAACCCTGTTATTATTACTCGTGACAATAAAACAAAATATATGGATATGAGAATATGTATACAATATAACTAAATTAAAAATCTCTTACATATTTTAAAATTTCACTAAACATTTCATTAAGTTTCGTGAACATAAACATGGACCTTTATGTTCATTAAAAATACATTTTATGCTATTGTATGCTCATATTTTAAATGTAAGCAACTAATTTAGACGTGCAAACTGGGTGCCGGTGTGGTGAGAAGTTCGAGCTCGGCCAGATTCGGCTCGAAGTCGTTCATCTTCGGATGCGGAGCCGCGCGCGCTGTTACAAAAAATGCCGCGCACACCGCCAAATGAAATGGGGTCTTGCGCACCCAACGCGCATGACCGCCCACACCGCAATGACGTCATTTACAGCGTAGAGGCTCCGGCGTAGGTCCGATGCAGAAGTATAATCAGCCTTCAGTTCTACACGGACGCAACCCATACACAAAATAAATACATTTGAAATATTTCTTTTGTGTATGGGAAGCGCTATGATTGGTCTGCTAGAACCCCTATAAACCTGCTTTAAGCCTTGTTTATACTTTCGCCTGGCTCCGCAGCTCGAGTCTCCGTAGACTGGACGTACGCGCGCCTCCCCAAATGGACGAGGCGTTTATACTTGACGCGCTCGCCGTTGTACTATTCTTTGAAACGATAGGGGGCAACTCAAGTAATTGTCCTCTAAACCATCAGGAATCAGCAGTGAGAAGAAGAAAGCTATACACACGTGACAATGTTTATTTTAGTACACCACCACCAATACCACACTACAAAAAGAATCGTGTAAAACCCAGGGGGTCAATCCAGCGCTCGAATTCCGTACCACCCCCGGGAGCCGCCATTGGCTAACAAGCCTTCACCTGCTGTTAGCATTCCATTGACTCCCATTCATTTTGGCGTCACTTTGACAGCAAATAACTTTACATCTGAGGCGTTTAAAGACTCTATTTGTCCATTGTTTATTTCTAAAGAAACACAACAATGTATAAAAGGCTCCATTACCTTGTATCTTACGTTATGACCCTGTAGGAACAGTTTTTGTAAAAGTAGGCTAACGATTGCGTCATAACCACGCGACTCAATGGAAATGACCGTATAGACAGGAGGAGAAGCTCACAGTCAATCGGGGGGACGTGGAGGCATAAAGTCTGATAAAGTCAAGGGCAGGGTTGGGGAGTAACGGAATACATGTAACGGCGTTATGTAATCAGGATACAAAAATCCAGTAACTGTAATCCGTTACAGTTACGTCAAAAAACGTAGTAATCAGATTATAGTTACATTTTGAAAAAAGGGGGAATACTTTCAGGATTACAATGGTTTAATTTAAAACTAAATAAATCAGTATTTTGGCATAATAACACTATATTAAGCGTTGCTTGATTAATGACTCACGACACGAGTCACGTGTGCCACCCGCTGGTGCATGCGCAAAATAACAGCTCTCTACAACAATCTCCTCAGACACAGAGTGAACCACTGCTGCTAGAAACGATGCTGCCCGCGGGCAAAAATGCTTTCATTTCTTGGAAATTCCGCTGCTATTTTGTATTTAAAGAAGAAAATGCCAACAACATGGTTGTACAGTGCAAACTGTGCCTTCCAGCAACGAAAACACTTTCTTTATCGAAGGACTCGACATCCAACCTAAAGAAGCATTTGCAGGTAACGTTAAAGACTATCATATAAATCATGTTAGCTAGTATGTTGTGTTTATTACTGCTTTAAAATTCAGTGGTTTGTATGATCGCAGTTGTAAGTTTTCTAGCGATGCTGGAATCTGTAGAAATTAGGAGAGTAAGTTAGCTTTATACCTAAAATGTCCTTTCATATCTCTTCTCACTTAACGGGATGTTCGTAGGGGAACTCCCACTGCCAACAGCCCAAGTTCAGTCAGGCAAATTAAGAAAGATCACGGCTTTAGTCAACATGTAGGCCTATTTTAAAATAAACTAATATGTAGATTGTGTAGCATTTTTAAATGTTGTGTTTTTATTATTTCCTTGTAGCCTACATCATGTTAGTTAAAAATAAAACAAAATAATCTGTAATATGTACTGTAGCCACTAGATGTCTGTATAGCCCTTTAAATAAATATATATTCAGGGCTGTGTGTTCCCAAGTTGTGGAAATGAGAGATGATTGCTTAGTTTTAATGGGTTTTAAAACTAACCAACATGCTAAACATTAAAATTAAAGCAGAACAGACATGAACAGAAATGTTTGATCTGAGCTTTTTCAGTTTGGTTATGATCTGATGTCACTTTTATATTTTAAGCTGTAAGGATAACTACAACAACGATAATAATATTGCAATAGAGAATTTATCTAATATTTTTATTGTTGAGAGCCATTCAAAAGATTGAAACATTTAAGAAATAAAAATATTTAAAATTGAAAAATGTAATGTATTTACATTTATCCCCCTTTCTTTCTTTCTTTCTTTCTTTCTTTCTTTCTTTCTTTAAAATCCTTAAGCACAAGCATACAATTAAAAAGCCTACAACTACTTTTTACATTTTGTTTTTCAGAGGAAGCATCCACACCATTTGGCCAAAGAAGCTAGCTGGCCTGAGATGACTACACACCCTAGCACATCTGATCCTGGGCAAGGGTCCTTGAATCCTCCATGCAAACAGGCAAAGCTGGAATTTGGACACAGGACAGCTCAGAGTACAATTAATAAACTAATACTTGACTTTGTAATTGATGATGTTCAGCCATTTTCACTGGTTGAGCAGCCTTCGTTTAAACAACTTGTGGAGGGACTCAGTGGAGGAAAAACTGTGATGTGCAGAAAGACGCTTGTCCAGAACATTGAGAAGGAGTTTGCAGTAATGAAAAATAGCTTGACAGAAACACTTGTGAATGTATCTAATGTCTGCACAACAGCAGACTTGTGGACTGCACATAACAGGAGTTTCTTAGGCATGACATGCCACTGGATTGAAGAAAACACTCTGGAGAGAAGGTCTGCTGCATTGGCCTGTGCACGAATTAAAGGGCGGCACACTTTTGATGTCCTTGCTGCAAAAATGAGTGAAATACATGCAGAGTACAAACTACAACACAAAGTGAGGGCTACTGTCACCGATAATGGCAGTAACTTTGTAAAAGCTTTTCGAGAATTTCAAACACCTGAGGACGTAGCTGCAGATGACCTGGATGATGGAATACGATTTCTAGACATGGATACAGTTCTTGAAATGCAGGGAGACGAAGAGCATTTTTTTCTTCCTCCTCATCAAAGGTGTGCTGCACACACCTTAAATCTGATTGCCACTAATGAGGTGGATAAAGCAGCATCAAATGGCCCTTTTCGGAAAGTTTACCGAAGTGCAATGGGAAAATGTGCTTCTATATGGAACAAGGCACACCGGTCAACAGTAAGTGCAGAAGCTGTGCAAGAAATTGCGAACATGAGAGTTACTGTTCCATGCGTTACTAGATGGAATTCAGAGTATGATGCCATTTCCAAACTGACTGGTCTCAGAGAGGATCAGCTGACTGACATCTGTGGAAAGCTTGGAGTTACCAAACTGCACCCACATGAGGTGACTTTTCTGAGAGAGTATGTGGATGTGTTACAACCCCTTTCCCATTCCATTGATCTACTACAGGGCGAGAAAAGATGCTACCTTGGATTTCTCATTCCAACAATCCTAAGCCTCAAATCAAAACTTTCTGACAAACTACCACATGTGTCTTACACGGCTAACATCATCACTGCAGCCCTCGAAGCACTTGACAATCGCTTTGACGCCATGCTTAGTAGCCATGAAGCAAAAATGGCAACATCCACAATGCCGAAATTTCGCTTGTGTTGGCTTTCTCCAGAGAAGAGAGAAGATGTGAAAAAAGCACTGGTTGAGGAGGCAACATCTTTGGAATCCACTGCTCCTTCTGCAGCTGAGATGAGCATTAGCCCTGAGACTGATGAATCAGATGAGGAGTTTTTTGCGTTTGAAAAGACAAAAAGTGTGGGTAAAGGCACAGAGGAAGAGATTCGGAGATTCCTTGATGATCCTGAAAAAAACATGAAATCTCTAAATTCTTATCCCTTGGTCAAGCAGCTCTTCATGAAGTTCAATACCACATTGCCTTCTAGTGCTCCCGTTGAACGTTTATTTAGTTATGGGGGAAATGTACTTACACCATCTCGAAGCAGAATGTCCGATGACCACATGGAGCAAGTCCTCCTCCTTCGTTACAACAGAAGATTTTGCCCAAACTGAATGAACAGTTTGAATGCACATTCTGTCTTCCATTACGTATGCCAAATGCTGCCAAAAGACTAACTGCAATATTTAACAGGATTAAACTTTGCAGTAATTTTGAATCCTATACTTGTTCGATGTTGTGTAAAAATTCTAGTTTTATATTTGCAAAGACAATTTTAAACATAAATGTAACTTAATGTTGTTTTCTTAGATGATATCTTGTGTATTATATTTGCTTGAGAAAAAAACGAATTTGTATTCTCTATTTTCTTGTTGAAGAAACATTTCCATTGTCTAAAAATTCTCTTATTATATTTACTTGAAAAATGAATTTGTACTCTCTATTTTCCTGTTGAAGGAACATTTCCATTGTCTAAAAATTCTTTCTTATTATATTTGCTTGGAAAAAAATGAATTTGTATTCTCTATTTTCCTGTTGAAGAAACATTTTCCATTGTCTAAAAATTCTGTTCTTATTTGTTTGAAAAAAAAGAAAAGAATTTGTATTCTCTATTTTCTTGTTGAAGAAACATTTCCATTGTCTAAAAATTCTCTTATTATATTTACTTGAAAAATGAATTTGTATTCTCTATTTTCCTGTTGAAGGAACATTTCCATTGTCTAAAAATTCTTTCTTATTATATTTGCTTGGAAAAAAATGAATTTGTATTCTCTATTTTCCTGTTGAAGAAACATTTTCCATTGTCTAAAAATTCTGTTCTTATTTGTTTGAAAAAAAAGAAAAGAATTTGTATTCTCTATTTTCCTGTTGAAGAAACATTTCCATTGTCTAAAAATTGTTTCTTATTATATTTGCTTGAAAAAAAATGAATTTGTATTCTCTATTTTCCTGTTGAAGAAACATTTCCATTTTATTTTTTCCTTGTACATATCAAGTTAAAAATAAAACAAAATAATCTGTTAATACCATACTGTAGCCATTAGATGTCTGTATAGTCCTTTACATAAATATTTATTCAGGGCTGTGAAATTCTTAATAAATAAAAGTTGTTGTTTTTTTAAATAATATCTGACCTTGAAGTAATCCAAAAGTAATCAGTTACATTACTTTCATATTGTGGTACTTGGATTACGTTACTGAATACTTTTTTTATGAAGTAATTTGTAACTGTAACGGAATACATTTTTAAAGTAACCCTCCCAAGCCTGTCAATACATTATGTGTTTAGAAAAAGGAATGAAAAAAATCAGACCTCTGTAGCAGCTGCAGGACAGTAAAAACTCTGACCAATCACTGCCATTCGGTGCGAATGTAAAGAACCAATCAGATGCCTTCATGTCTCGTGCCCGCCCCGAGCTCCACTGCGCGCGCTGCCCGGCGTGCACTCATCACATGTCACCGTTCCCGGAAATATTCAGCTCAAAGCACCTGCATATGCAGTCAGCGAAGGCAAACAAGGCAAAAACTACTTCCTCGGACCCTGCCCGCACTCTTGAACGACCTCCTCTGCTTCGCCCTCAACCCCGGACCTGTCCTCGAGCCGACGATGCGGTACTTTTCTCCGGACTCGGAGTGTACGTTAGTCTTCATTAGAGTCAACAATGTTTTCATCATGGAAACTCTTACATGCAAAACACCGTATATGTTATGAATCTTACACGAAATTCATCTTCATCACAGTGTAACTGATGGTAATGGAAAAACGTGTATCAATGCAACCTGTTTTTAGTTTTGCCTTATAAATATAGCTCGTTACCGAATGAAACTTTACCATTATCGATATGCTAGCTTGATAGTGAGTACTAAAATAAATCTTATTTGTTTATATTCATAGTGATAAAGTTAGGTATTTTATTACATGTGATTCTGACATGATGTCACTGTATGTACTGCGCTCCTTCCTCTCCACTCGTCTCAGGTAATAAATGCGTCTTGTTCCAGCCTGAGCGTTTGGCGTCGCGCGTTCATGTGTTTTGGGGGCGTGGCTTTGGAAGGAGCTCAGAAGGGAGGGGGTGGAGTGAATGGAAATAATGAGCTGTGTTTATTGCAGATTAAAAGGTCTACAGTCACTCGATTTTTATATTTTCTTTTTCAGAGTACTTACATTTTAATTATGTATTGGTATATAAAGACAGTTTAAACAAATTTGGAATGTTTTTTTTTTAGAAAAATGATTACCTACCCTACCTTTAAGTTGAACCTAATAAATTTTAGTTCAACGTAATGCAATACATTTTTTTCCCCCCAGACATTACTATTACTATTGTAACGTCTTACAAGGGACTATTGTAACCCTTGAAGGACAAGACCAACTGTGTACGCTCAAGCACAAGCCGAACTCACTCGCTCGTTTCTCTCTACCCGGCCTTTTCCGAACTCATCGCATTAACCCAATAACTGCCGGTGCAAAAAAACCCCCAGCAATTTCACATTGAAAGTTATTAATGTGAAATGCACGGCCCACCAATATATTGCAAACAAGCAAGGACTGGTGGTTGGTGGAAGGTGACGTGGAGTTGGTGAAGAGAAACATGCAGGCCAGGCCCCCCAATGCCTGCCCATGGCGCTGGGACTGGGGCAAACTGAGGCCACATCCACACGAAGCCAGAGCTTTCCCTATCCGATGTTTTTTCCCCCCGTTCAAAAAAATAAATAATTCCGTATACACGGCGTCGTCTCAAGAAATATCTGCGTACACACGAAACCACTGACACCGACTCAAAATGATGTAGTATAGGGTACATGCCAGACCAGTATGTGGCGCTGTAATTCTGCCACAGAGATGCACTAAAAATGGAGAAGAAGACTTGGACTATGCGCATAAACCTTGCACATGTATGCAATAATATTTAGGCACAGTAGCTTTTTTTTTTTCTTATCTTTTTTTACCAAGAACTTTATTGAACAACATGAACAACCATAAATGGCCTGGAACATAATATCAGTCATGATATTCGATAGTTAGCGGACGCATACAGCTTGCCACAAAGAACCGGCAAAAGTAGCCTAATCATTATGAATGTGTCAAATATATCAAGGAGACATTTTAATTGTTTATTAATAAACTAGTGTTTTCTGTGTCAGTCTCGGCTAAAGATGTTGACGTTGATGTGGATGTTATTGTGAACGTGCCTATAGAGAGAAATGCACACTTCATACGGATTACATAAGAGAGTTGTCTGTTTCTTTTCGTTTTGAATTGTTTTGTTTAAAAGTAGACATTTCAAGCTTTCTATAGATATTTTTTGTGTGTGTGTGTGTGTGTGTGTAACACAAACATTATGAGATGTAATTTATGAGACGAGCTCCAGTTCACGAGCAATGCAAGTTATATCGCCGGTGCCTCCATGTCCTGATTAAATTGTCTGCTATATTTGCTTCTTATTTAATAAATCCAGACAATTGGTTGATGAAACATTGATTAAAATTAAGATACAATTTATACAAAACGAAATTCACTTTAAAGAAAGGTTTTATACAAAACAAAACTTAATGTTGTCAAAATGATGTCTCCCGATATATTGCGCATCTTATGATTAGGCCTACTCATGCCCTTCACTTTTCATATAATCAACATAGATGACATTAAAAAATAACATTTTATTTACACATAAATATGAAACTAAATACATTTTCTTTAATGGCTACAACATGGAGGCCTACAGTAGGCCTACAGAGAAATTGAATGTCAGAGTGGAATTTGAGCGAACGCCGTTTTACCGGTGATCATGTGGGGCAGGGGTGCGTTTTTTGAATAATAATCAAATAATTCCCAGCGGTCGTCGAATATTATTTTTGCTTGAAACGCCCATCCCTACAAAATACGAAATGTCATAATCAGACAACAGACAAGCATCATAGTATAAGAAAGAAAATAGGCCTATAAATAGGCCTAAATAAAGAAGTAAAAAAAATTTTTTTATACAAATATTCAAATAAATAATAAATAAAGAAATAAAAGAGGCTCAGTAGCTTCTGCAGCACGAATACAAGCATGTAGTCGGCAATAATTTGCTGTGACTTAGCGGTGTCTGACTAGTAGACACTTGGTGTGATGACATCATAGTTTCAAAAAATTTACGGAGTGGCCGTACACACGAAAACGCAAGGGTGGCGTTTTCAGATTTATCCACCTTGGGACCCGGTGTTACAATATATTAGGTTCCTGAAATATTTGGTTCCAATGGGTGGAGCTACCATGAATATTCACGAGACCATAGTGTGGGCGGGGCGACCAATACAAGCAAGTGGAACAGAAATTATTAGCGTGAGCGCCTCAGATCGCGTTTTGGCCTTAATTACTCCTAACTGTTCGTTTCTCACGAATGACTGAGATTAAGCTTTTTAAATGTCTATTATTGCATGTTTAAATAAATATTTACAAATATATTCTTGTGTTTTGATTCTGTCTCCCAAAGTTGTCTGTAGGCTATTATTGACATAGCTTTTATAGGATGATAGCTCAAGACAACATAGGCTACTTGGAGTTGCATGGTGTTGCATGCTTTGAATGTTGCTTTACACTCAACTGAAAATCTTTTTGATACATAACTGTCAAAGTTTATCATAAATGTTAAGCTTCAGTTGCTTTAACCGTTGTTTTCTCTAGCAATGCTTAAGAACGTTGGTCAAAGTAAGTGATAATTATTTCAATTGTATTAATGTATACATAGCAAGGTCCAACTAAAGTAATGTTATACTCAGTTTGTGCAATTTGTAGTTTTGAATGTACCATTCCAAAGGTAAGTGCACTTAATTGTAATAAAACAGAGACAAAACTCTAGCAAATTGATTCATTTAATTTTGTTTTTTATTTGGCACTGCCAAATTTAACATTTTCTTATCATGCATGGGAGTACAAAATTAAGGGTGTTTGCATCTAGGGCAAATAAAAACCTCACTGTATAGCCTAATATAGTATAAGACCTAATCTAAAAGTAGTATGTTTTGATCATGGAGAGACAGAGAAATCACTAAATGTTTCTTAACTCACCTCTCATTGTGAAGTTCTGTGCTCTTCTAAGAAGGACATATGGAAGGACATATACAGCCAAAATGACAAATTCAACGAAGATGGGTAGGTTTATTTATATGATTTGTGGTTGAGACTCGTTATTCTTTTAAAACATCACCATAGCTAATTGGATGTTGAATGCTTCACAAACTATACTGAACCAATTATTTATTGGCCAAAGCTGTGTACAATAGTAAATTGCACAGAAATAGTGGTCAGAAAATAAGTTTCTCAGGTGTGGTGGGATATGGACATATAATTAAAAAGTATTCTCATTTAAAGAATATAATATATATATATAATGTTTATAATATAAAACAATATGCATAAAAGTTATCTAGCTATCCTAAATACAATCCAGACTGTTTAAAATTGATAAACAAAAATATCTGCCTCAACATATTTCTGTGTAAAAATTATTGAGTTTTTTTAAAGCATTCATTCATTAACTCGAAATTACTTTTATAGTAAGATACAGTGTCTTAAAATGACATGTTTTATTCATATTCATCTGTAAAAACAAGAATGTTAGACAAGAGAAAAACATGGGGACAAAATTAATACAGCAGGACTAATAAAATATTTACTATATTATTCAAATATGTATTTATAAATATACCTTTCCTTAATTGTTTGGTATACCCATGCCTTATACACCAGTGTGTTTTTGTGTTCACTTGTTTACAAAAAGATTACATAAGAATTATAACAGTACTAAACTGATAAGATGCAGGCCTAATTTTTATGATAAATGTTTAGTCATTATTATCAATTAATTTGACCAATGTTCTAAAGCATTGCTAGAGAAAACAACTGTTAATGCATCTGAAGCTTAACATTTATGATAAGCTTTGATAAAGTAAAGGTTGTGTATCAAACAGATTTTCATTTGAGTCAGCCCATACACAAAATAAATATATTTGAAATATATTTTCAGTATATATTTTGGAATATATGCAAATATTTGAAATTGGCCCAATAAATATATTTCACACTTAACATCATATATTTTTGTTATATTTCAGAATATATTTCAATGTATTTTTTTCTGTATGGGTCCCCAAAAGTGTCAAAATACTGTATATGTGGCATATATTCCAAATACATTGAAATCTATTCTGAAATATAACAAAAATATATGATGTTAAGTGTGAAATATATTTATTGGGCCAATTTCAAATATTTGCATATATTCCAAAATATATACTGAAAATATATTTCAAATATATTTATTTTGTGTATGGGAGTATAAAGCAACATCCAAAGCATGCATTCAACTCCAAGTTCTTATGTTGTCTTGAGCTATCAGCCTATAATTTAAAGGCTATTTTAATAATATGCAGACAACTTTGGGAATAAAGACACAAGAATATATTTGTAAATATTTATTTAAACAGCAATCACACACCTTTACAAATCCTAATCTCAGTCATTCATTAGAAACGAACAGTTCTAAATCATAGAATGTCAGCAACAACTAATCTGGGAAAATTTGGAGAAATATGCCTTTATTGTAGGTCTTGCAACGCTTCCTACAGGATCAGGTCTGTAATAGTTCAGGTAAACTCAGAGTGTTCTGAAACACATCCTACAAAACGATTAATTATTTATAAAATATCAGTTCAACTTTATTACCTGTTTGAAATAAATAATCCATAAACGCGAGGCGCTCACGCTAATAATTTCTGTTCCACTCGCTTGTATTTGTCGCCCTGCCCACGCTATGGTCTCGTGAATATTCATGATAGCTCCACCCATTGGAACCAAATATTTCAGGAACCGAATATATTGTATCACCGGTTTCAGTCTCCGAAAACGCCGGATGATCCGTCTGGACGAAACGCCAATACGATACAACATTTGTACGGATACAGCTAAACGCGTCTCCGTGTGGACGGGGCATGAGAAGACCGTTACTGGCAGACTGCCAGAGAAGGGATGTGCTGCAACAATGTGTTATTTATTTATTTATTTTTACATGATTTCAGCATGTAAACATATTTTATTAGACCCCACCCTATTGAAAAAAGTATACTTTATTGTATTTTAAATAGATTCCCTTTTTCAATAGTAGCCTACATTGCAAATATACTAAAAAAAAGTTTTACTGTCTTTAAATATATTAAAAGTATATTAGCATCATGTTTTTATATTCACAATACAACGTTTAACACAATTTTAACATATATTAAATAATATAATAATTTAAAATACATTTTAGAAATATATAGCCTACTTA
The DNA here is from genome assembly GCF_965113295.1 of Leuciscus leuciscus. Lineage (NCBI taxonomy): Eukaryota > Metazoa > Chordata > Actinopteri > Cypriniformes > Leuciscidae > Leuciscus > Leuciscus leuciscus. The sequence goes on along the minus strand of NC_138739.1, from coordinate 22,377,552 downwards.
AAGTGAAAATTCTGTTTATTTTTTAAAAGTGTATTTATTTGCACTTTATTAAAAATATATTTTAGGTATATTTTAACTGCGTGCTGGAAATGATCATTGTAACAATGCATTGAAATACTTTCAAAATACATAGCATAGTATTTTCTCTCTCTCGCTCGCTCACACCTCACTTCCTGTCTAGATACTGTCCTATCCAAAAATATATAAAAACATATATATAATATAAAATATAAATTGTAAAACAAAGTACACTTTAATATCACTAATTAAGCATGGGTATAATGATATTTATAATGACATTTCATGCCTGTTTACACACCTCATTGTACCTAACAAGCACAGTCCTATGAGCACAGTCCCTCTTTCTCAACAGTCTGAAACCGGAAATATGTTAATGGAGTATAGCCTACCTGTTCTGCCGCTTGGTCGGTTTCTTCTGTAATAAAGGGCAGTTCTTCTCAGTCATATCTTTCATGTTCACATGTCGTGCTCCATCACTAAACATTTGTTTCTGTGTTTGTTTCTTAGCTTTTAACCTAAACTGTAAAAGCGCCTCGCCTGAAATTTAGTCGAAAGTTGGAGTGAGGGGAGGAGTGAAAAAGGTGCAGGCAAGCAGGACAGTTATCTCTTCTGGCAGTGGATCAGACACCTACGAGCAGTGTTGCCAGAACAAAACGGCAATCAAGAAATGAACCGATGACTTTAACCCTCGGAATATTGCAGAATAACGCAGAATTTAGCAATCAAAACGGATTTATCGTTGATTCAAACCTTTTTCAGCAGCTGCCAGTCAGGATCGAGTAGAGTGAAGTCTGGATGGTGTCAAAGTTGCAGATGTCTGAAGGCTATAGTGTGCACATGACCATGGACAGGAGTCGTCCCATATTTGTATAAATCTCCCACCACGTGTACGTTTTTAGAGTTGCTCACTATCTCACTCTAGACTTACTTTAGATACAACTTACTGTATAGCAGGCTATATATCACTTTGGCATTAGCGATCACTTGAGTATACAACTTATCACGTTCAATCGCATCTGCCTGCTGATCGCTGATTGGCTAAAAGTGCGTGCTCGTCGGTGATGCAACACCAACGCCAGTTGAGTCTGCATGGGCGTGTGTGTACAGTAATGTCATGATGACTGATTTATGGACTACATGCACACTTTAGTTTAGTTTTTTTTAACCAATTAGACTTTAAAATGTAGATGTTTGAAAACCACCGAACTGACCCCAAACCAGCCCAAATTTAGTCCACACCCGCCCAAACCCTTTTTTACCCGCACAATCAAAATCGAAACCGCCCAATTCAATCTGGCTACGAGATCAAAGGTGGATGTCACGAGATTCACACTCATGCACGCGGGTGTTGCTTTTATATGGAAATAAACATAATGAACAAGACACCAAAATAACTTGTTATTTATTTCCATTCGAAAGACGTGTTTGTCAATCATTTTTACTTTAATTACAGACATGTTTTTTATTTTATAAATATGACAACAATTACATAACCCATTGAGAGATGGCACTCGCGGTGATCACCGGTGATCGGTTCTGCGCAGATTTTACTCATCTCAAACGAGCCTCTCGAGCCACTCTTATTGTGATACGCCTCGTCTATGGCAAGCCGTTTTAGAATTGAATTCCTTTGTCTGTAGGCTACTAGTCATAATTTAGTTTCACAATAACCTAAAAAGTGAGAAGTGCTTCATGTAATAATTTACATGAACTGTTATTATTATTAGGCTATAATTATTATTTTGCTAAACTCAAAATTCATTAATATTAATAAACTTATCTGATAACAGAAAGTTACATCAACAAAAGTCATTGTAAGTTTTAGCTCAAGTAAAAAATTCTTACAAAATGAGGTTACCACTTCTTACAATGTACTCTGATAAATTATAACTTGTGTTGTGAACCCAATTGTTATAGATATAATCTCTGCTGTAAGTATGCAAAATGAAACATTTTAGAAGTGAACCCAACTGTAGGCCTATAATAACCATCTGTTTAACTTAAGATAAGATATACATTTGAACAAAGCATGCTGCAAAAATATAATTAAAAATATCATTGTGCAGGCAAGCAGGACAGTTATCTCTTCTGGCAGTGGATCAGACACCTACGAGCAGTGTTGCCAGAACAAAACGGCAATCAATAAATGAACCGATGACTTTAACCCTCGGAATATTGCAGAACATAACGCAGAATTTAGCAATCAAAACGGATTTATCGTTGATTCAAACCTTTTTCAGCAGCTGCCAGTCAGGATCGAGTAGAGTGAAGTCTGGATGGTGTCAAAGTTGCAATGTCTGGTAAGGCTAGTGTGCACATGACCATGGACAGGAGTCGTCCCATATTTGTATATATAAATCTCCCACCACGTGTACGTTTTTAGAGTTGCTCACTATCTCACTCTAGACTTACTGTAGATACAACTTACTGTATAGCAGGCTATATCACTTTGGCATTAGCGATCACTTGAGTATACAACTTATCACGTTCAATCGCATCTGCCTGCTGATCGCTGATTGGCTAAAAGTGCGTGCTCGTCGGTGATGCCAAAGATTTTATATAGAGACTAGATGCCCTATTGGCCGCTGGGCACTGAGAAATGTGGCCGCCATCTTAAACCGGTCGTACTCCTAGTTTCGTTGCGTGGCAGCAGTTAAGATAACAGAGCACTGTGGACCATTTTCCTGTTCTAATCGGCGGACCATCGCAAATAGTGCCCGGGGGATTACTTTTAACATTACCGTACTATATTGGTTGTATTTTGTGAATAGAATATTACCAGATAATTGAGAAGGAGCAATGATCTTTGATATTACTGTACTGAAATCGTAGCTAGCTAATGTTAGCTAGGCTATGTTTACTGCACCAGCCGGTGTTCACCTGGCATGGAGAGGTGGGGTAAAGTAATAATTACAAGAGCTTCTCGGTTATTTTTTAGTCCCGTCCGAATATCAGTAATCATTACGGACAATGTCAGTAAAGATAATGGCGACTTTTAACGTTACCTTCTGTAAAAAGGTCAGGGAAAATTACCTCAGGTAACGTTTTAATAGACGTGCGGATAGACCCACTGTAAATCAAATAATTTCGTGTTTTAAAGTAGTTTCCTGTGGTTTTTCAAGTATTGACACGCTTGCAAAGGCATTCAGTTGCGTTCTAGACACTGGGAGAAGTGCGTTAGTGTTAGGTTGTAAGTGCCTGCAGCCTATTACCAACACAATCCAATCTGAAGTTAATTCATACATTGTTCGACCGGACATAACTGTTTTACACAAATAACCTAGCCTGTGTGTGTGTATATGTTATTTGTGTTTGCACACGTGATATCGGGAAGCAATGTAATACACCTTTCTTCCAACTTATTAAAATATTACTTTATTGCAACTATCTGTTTCTGCTTCTTTATCATATTTATAGTGTGTGATTTATAAAATACCTCATATCCTACATCACATATTTTGATTTTGGACGTCTGGTCACTTAATATCTTATATCTGAATATTATATTACTGTTAAGCTTACTATGAATATTAAAATACGCCGAACCATGTGTCCTGTATAATAGCTACATGAATGACCTTTGCAGCAAAAAAACCCGCTTGAAAATCAGTTCAGTATTTAGTGAGGGATGATTAATTAAATGGCTGACAGCTCATTGCACCTGCCATACAGATTACACTGAGTGGAGCGGGTGACCGGTTTAAGATGGCGGCCCCACGGCTCGACCGCGCCAGTAGGCAGTAGCGGTCGATAGGGCGTCTATCTCTATATGATGTCTATGGGTGATGCAACACCAACGCCAGTTGAGTCTGCATGGGCGTGTGTGTACAGTAATGTCATGATGACTGATTTATGGACTACATGCACAGTTGCACACTTTAGTTTTTTTTTGTTTTTTTGAAAACCACCGAAACTGACCCCAAACCAGCCCAAATTTAGTCCACACCCGCCCAAACCCTTTTTTACCCGCACAATCAAATTCAAATTTGCCCAATCTGGCTACGAGATCAAAGGTGCATGTCGCGAGATTCACACTCATGCACGCGGGTGTTGCTTTTATATGGAAATAAACATAATGAACAAGACACCAAAATAACTTGTTATTTATTTCCATTCGAAAGACGTGTTTGTCAATCATTTTTACTTTAATTACAGACATGTTTTTTATTTTTATTTTATAAATATGACAACAATTACATAACCCATTGAGAGATGGCACTCGCGGTGATCACCGGTGATCGGTTCTGCGCAGATTTTACTCATCTCAAACGAGCCTCTCGAGCCACTCTTGTGATACGCCTCGTCTATGGCAAGCCGTTTTAGAATTGAATTCCTTTGTCTGTAGGCTACTAGTCATAATTTAGTTTCACAATAACCTAAAAAGTGAGAAGTGCTTCATGTAATAATTTACATGAACTGTTATTATTATTAGGCTATAATTATTATTTTGCTAAACTCAAAATTCATTAATATTAATAAACGTATCTGATAACAGAAAGTTACATCAACAAAAGTCATTGTAAGTTTTAGCTCAAGTAAAAAATTCTTACAAAATGAGGTTACCACTTTTTACAATGTACTCTAATAACTTGTGTTGTGAACCCAATTGTTATAGATATAATCTCTGCTGTAAGTATGCAAAATGAAACATTTTAGAAGTGAACCCAACTGTAGGCCTATAATAACCATCTGTTTAACTTAAGATAAGATATAAATTTGAACAAAGCATGCTGCAAAATATCATTAAAAAACTTAACTAAATCTAGACTCTTGAAAAATAAATGAAAACATGCCAAGTTCTTTTATGTTTCTAGATTTTAATATTGCTATGCAAAATGAAAATCCTGAAAATCCAAACTGTAATCACTTCAGACACTTCAGACTAGAGGCATTTCAAGAGGCACATTCCACCAAAGACAAGAGATGTCAAAAAGCGAGATAAAATAAAATAAAAAGTGGCAATCGTTTCGGTCACATTGTAAGCTTGCCATTGAGTAAGGTCACATGCAACCGAAACGTTTGCCACTTTTTTCAGTAAAAGCATTTTATTTGATCTCGCTTTTTGACGTCTCTTGTCTTTGGTGGAGTGTGCGGACTCTTCTGAAGTGCCTCTCTAATTGGAATTTTTTGTCTGCAAACCTAATAATAATAATAACAATCCATGCAATCATTTAACATTAGATTCATTGAATAATTACATGTAGAACCAAGGCTGGAGATAATTTGATATGGTGTGAAGATTTTAATGCACATAATTCACTTTGGTGAAGTTGATGCACAGATAATGGGAGAGTTGTTGAAGAGTTTATGGAGGAACAAGCTTTAGAATGTTTAAATGGTGGGAAAGGGACCCAGATTCAATATAAGGGATTCATCAAATTCATCTTGTCCAGATCTAAAAATAGTTACTATAGCTTTAGAATGTCAGTGGGAAGTTCTAGATCACTCAACATTTGGAAGCGATCATTTTCCAATAAGAAGTGCTGTTGGAATGGAAATTTATCAACAAAATAAAACAAAGCAAACTAGGTGTATAAGTTATGCACTGATGGAATAGTGAATTTTCATGTCAACTACATAAAAAAGAAAAGAAAAGAAAAGCACTAAATCTAATGAGATTTATATTAGGCCATAATGGGGGACAGATAAACAATCAAAAATCTTCATGTGCACTTCTACGATCTGTTGAAACACTTCCAATGCAGTCCTCAGTAAGACGTCAAAAAAATATTGCTTACTGGACCAATTTACTTTGGCTTAAATCAGATAATCCTACAAAACCAATAATAGAGAGTATTGGGAGACATTAAAATGAACAGGAACAGGGTTTGCATGGGAAGCAAATGAATGGGCTACAGGAATGTCACTAAATAATATATTATTTTCATCAATGGGTACAATTTCCCCAATACCTCCTTGGTTTTTCAGTCAACCTGAAGATGATTTTACAAATTCATGATAGCATATAAAAAGGGCATAATGACATTAATATGAAGAGCTATAAAATAGTATATCTTAGAACAGTTTACTATTAATTTCTTCCAATATACACAGATGGCTTAAGAAACCCAGAGATAGGCCAGACTCGTACTAAATCAGCATTCTATGTTCCCGAATTTAAAATAGGAAAATATGGGAGGTTAACGGATGCCAAATAAGGTTGTGATTTGGTGAGATTCAATGGCATCACTTACCAACAAACATTTCAAACAGTTAGATACGATATCTTCATAGAAATAATGAACATTTTGTATAGATTAAGACCAACTGGAATAATTAATTTTGTTGGGGTACCAGGATATGTTGATTTACCTTGCAATGAAAAATCTGATAAAAATGACTAAAGTATCAATTAAACTGAACACTCCTACTATTGCAGTTCATTCAGTAAATACTGTTGTGGCCAATTCTCTATCTTTGGTTCAGGTCTTCAATGTCTGAACAAATCTTTCAGAGTCGAATTTTCAGGTCCCAGAAGAATAAACTTTATTGTACAAACAACAAAGTGAGACGCCGGCTGGCCATCCGGACATCTAATTTTACAATGGTTTTCTTTCAGATCTTATACCTTTTTTCTCATCCCTTGGTGTCCAATTTCCTCACTTGGTGTCCAATTAGCGTTAACATAGTTATATTTTTCTCTTTGCTCCTCCTCGTCACGTCGCCACGATTAGAAACACCTGCATTAATGTCCAATTTCTATTGGTGGCCATACTGGCGCATGCGCTTTTTAAAATATGATTTCATATATGTTTTTGGGTACTTTTCCACTCTTGTCCTTAGACTACCTTTCACCCAGTTTTTATCCTGTCCTCACACAACCTTTTCCTCATAAACACTTTTGACAGGTTCAGTGTTTCCCATCACTTTGTCCCATGTTGACCTGTTCTCTCTGTTTCCCATGATTTTAGGCCTCCCATATTTTAGGCCTAGTATCCCTAATATTCACGCATTTAGATTGGACTCATATATGAGACAAAGGAAATTCTCCAACAATACATGTAGACATTTTTATAATATAAACAGCGCAAGACAGTAAAATGATACAAAAAGTAGAAAAGATCAGATAATTTTAACAAGACTAAGGATATGCAATACAAAACCAAAATACTACGCTTCACATAATTGGAAAGCACAGTATAGGATTATGTCAACTATATGCCAAGTGAAGGAAACAGTTTATGTTGTTGTTACTCTGTATGAATGGGAAAGGACTGAACTACAGAGAGAACTAGAACATAGGATGCAAATAATTTACAATCAGCAATATATTAAGCACGAAAAAAGGATCTGGTAAGATTATAAAGGCAGTTTTAAAATTCATCAAGAATAGTGGATATAGATCTCATCATGTACACCTATACTGAAATCACTTCACTCTCAAGCACAGGAGGGGGCGCCTAAATGGTATGAACCTAAAAAGCTGGTATGCGACCCACCAGTAAGAAGAAGAAGATGTATCATCGCTCGCCAAACTCTTCTGACTGAGAGCTGTGCACATTTTATTCTTCCCATATTGTGAGTAATAATACTAATACAGGGCAGTTTTATACTCTTTTAGCTGCACCCTGACTCAAATAACCTCTTTCTACCTATGTGGTGGCAAATTCACGATCTTTGGTTCAGGTCTTCAAAGTCTGGTTCAGGTCTCAGAAGAAATCTTTCAGAGTCGAAGTTTCAGGTCCCAGAAGAATAAACTTTATTGAGCAGTTCAACAAAGTGAGATGCCAGCTGTTCATCTGATCTTACAATGGTCTGCACTCAAGTCTTATATCTTTTTCTTATTGTTTGGTGTCCAATTAGCGTTCATATAGTTATCTTTTTCTTTTTGCCTCTCCTCGTCACTTCGCCACGATTAGAAACACCTGCATCGATGTCTTATTTTTATTGATGGCAAGTCCTTGCGCATGCGCTTTTTTAAAAATGACTTCATATATGGTTTTTAGGTACTTTTCCTGTCTTGTCTTCTCACAACTTTTGACCTAGTTTTTGTTTTCACATACTCTGACCTGTTTTCTCTGTCTTCCCATAGTTTTGTCTTCTCATACTCTTAGACCTAGTTTTCTCTAATTACAGCATTTATTTGGACCCATGTATGAGACAGATGAAATTCTCCAATACCTTAAACACTAGGTCAGATCTCTGGTGTTGATACTGTAAAGTTGGTTTCAGGAGTGTCACTATTAACAGCTGCAGGAAAGTCTCTATGCCAATAGTAATAAGCAATGCAGTACTTTTTAGAAAGAATAATTAATACAGTGATGTAATGACACAGTTGAATAAGTAATTAATTACTTTTAATTACTGGTGTCAACATAAGCAAACTACATGATCAACACTTTTGATATCTATATAAAATACACATACTTTAAGAGAATAATTTTTTTTATAGTCTGCACTGATTCTTCATTTTCATTTAAAACCTGCTAATAAAAGCCCTGGTACATGGTAAGTTAGATGAAGTTGAAATCGATCGGATTGTTATTTGTTTCTTACAAATCTGTACATTTAATTTGTAAGTTTGTTTATTTTTATTGTTAAATGTTATTGAGGATCTGTGTCATGTGTGGGTTTACATGTAACTTTTCAGTTAAAAAGACAACTTGTAAATATGCCAACATGCATTAATCCATAATACATACACTACATTTCTATTTTCAATCCTTAATGGTTCATTTTTATCCAGTAATAACTCAAAGGACATAAATCATGTAACAAGGATGTATCATTAGAGAAAAATAAATTATGTCTGATTCAAAATGAGTAGGCTGATAGACAAATCAGTAATATGGGATTTTATTTGAATTAGGCCTATATGCTATGATATTTTCTTAAGATTAGAATCAAAGTTATCATTTCCTCCATCATACAGATAAAGTTTAAAGCATTGACCAACTCTTTATTACCACATTCAATGATTTGATTGATCAACACAAAATGAACGAATCGAGAAAACTCCTTATTTCCGAGACATATAGAACAAAGATTCGTTCAAAATGAACGAATCGTTCATGACCGATCCGTTCATGACTTCATATTAATGTCAGATACGCTCTCCGAATCACTGGTTCAAAACAAATGATTCGCAAAGGTTTCGATGCGTCATGAAGCGGTGTTTCGAAAGCACCCATCATCACTAGAAGTTTCTTACTCTGAACATTTATTTTGTAAGTTTGTTCATTTTTATTATGCTATAAAATGAAAAACAATTCAGTAGCTTTACATTTTAATAGATGGATATTTGAACAACACATAAATGCTTAAAATGAATAAAATGTGAATTAAGGAAAACATCAAACTGATTCATACATTTATTTTTATTTTCACAGATCTGTTTGTCACACAGCACTTCCACGTCAGTGAAGCTCCTCCTACAGGACATTACCAATAAATGCTGTAATATTTTCATCAGCCTAAGAGTGATGAAGACGGAGTTGAACAGTGAGAACATGAATGATCCAGAATCCTGCAGAATAAAACATGAAGATACTGAAGAACAAAGAGGTTGGTGTTTATTCTTGATTCTTCATTAATGATGCTGAAGGTCGTTAAGGTTATAAAACTTTATCAGTTAATCAGTGGTAACGGTGAATGTGTTTTTGTTGTAGTTAGAACAGTCATAAGAGCTGTGAAATAACAGTTAAAGTGGCAAATAATATATGGGACACGTTCCATGAACTGGCTACAAAATGGAGCCTGAAACTCAATGTTCTTTTTTTGCCTTTTGCTTTAAAGCAGCGTTTTTCTTTTTGTTGTTGTTTTTTTTACTGGATTTTTGGGGGATTTCCTGAATGCGTGGCGTGCTGCAAAAAAAGGAAGTGAGACTAGACCGGTTAGCTGGCTTGTTTCTTTTTGCTGGTCGGTCAGACAAACTCAAGACTGATGATTCATTCGTGTCGTCAAGTTTTAAATGATTGTTGTTTGACCGACCCTCAAAGGGGTTCTGACCAATTAGACATTGTCTATAGTTTGGGGTGTATGCTCTCCTCCCCTCACATTAATCAACATATTATCTTCTTCCCACCCCTGCAGTGTACAATTCAGTCCTGATTTTTATAAACTATTCAAAAAAGTTGAACGGGACCGTCTGGGACCCTACATCAAACAGTTTTGAAACTGGATGGATATCTGATTTAAAGAAAAAATGCTTAAATATCAGAAGAAAATATAGGTAAATTCAATTAACGGTCAATCTCTAATATAAATGCATCAAAATAATAGTTGTGTAATATTTAGTTGTCTGCTTTCTGCTATTACATCAGGCTAAATGTTTTATGATTTACAGAAAATTAAACCTTTCTTTCTTTCTTTCTTTCTTTCTTTCTTTCTTTCTTTCTTTCTTTCTTTCTTTCTTTCTTTCTTTCTTTCTTTCTTTCTTTCTTTCTTTCGTCTTAGATCTGATTGAAGAGAATGAGGAGAGTGAAGAACTGAGTGAAGCGGAGGAGAAACATAATCATGTCAAATCTGGAGAAAAATCTTTGAGTTACTTGTGGAGTGAAAGTAATTGTTTATTGAAAAGAAGAGCCAAAAAATATTTTTCCTGCCCTCAGTGTAGAAAGAGTTTTCCATACAAAGAAAGTTTTGAACTTCACATGAAAATCCACACTGGAGAAAAGCCGCACACATGTGATCAGTGTGGGAAGAGTTTCATACAAAAAGCACACCTTAAGAGACACATGAAAATCCACACAGGAGAGAAGCCGCACACATGTGATCAGTGCGGGAAGAGCTTCACAGGAAAAGGACACCTTAATAAACACATGAAAATCCACACAGGAGAGAAGCCGCACACATGTGATCAGTGCGGGAAGAGCTTCACAGGAAAAGGACACCTTAATAAACACATGAAAATCCACACTGGAGAGAGGCCACACACATGTGATCAGTGCGGGAAGAGTTTCTCACATGTAAGCACTTTTAAATCACATCAGCATTCTCATTCTGGAGAAAGACCATTTAACTGTGATCAGTGTGATAAAAAGTTTGCTAGGGCAGAATACCTGAAGAACCACATGAAAGTTCACACAAAGGAGAAGCCTCATGTGTGTTATTTGTGTGGAAAGAGTTTTAGTAAGCCGAGTGATTTAAAACTACACCAGGAAAGACACAGTGGTGTGAAGAATCATGTGTGCTTTGATTGTGGAAAGACTTTTATTACAGAAGCTGACGTGAAAAAGCATCAGAGGATCCACACTGGAGAAAAACCTTTCAAGTATTCACACTGCGACAAGAGATTCCGTCTGTCAGAACATCTGAAAACACACGAGAGGGTCCACACTGGAGAGAAACCTTTCACATGTGATCAGTGTGGGAAGAGTTTCGCACAAAAAGGACACTGTAAGCGTCACATGAAAATCCACACTGGAGAGAAGCCGTATCACTGCCTTCAGTGTGGGGAACGTTTCGCTTGGTTGAATTCTCTACTCAATCATACAAAAAACAAATGTCTAAAATCGGAGTAAGCAGTTCATCTTCAGATCCAGCAACACTGCGTCCTCACCAAATGTGACAACGCATCAAGCAATATCTTCAGAAGAAATCTGCCGTGACCAGCTGCTACAAGAGACGGAACAAAGAAACATTATCATCATTAACATCAGTAAAGTTGTCAAGGTGAACAAAGTTCCAGCAGTTTCAAATGTGTTTCAGATCAACTAAAAAAAATTAAGTTTCTCCTAAAAGAGCAAAAAAACAAACAAAAACAAACAAACAAATGACTACTATTAATTCAATAGAATTTGAGGGAATACCAATTTGCCGGCACGTGACGTCACTTTTTATGACTTCACAATCAATCCAATCATTTATATAGATCAGTGAGATGATGGCTGTGTTTGAAATGGCACTCTATTATACTACTCTTACTATTTCTGCAGAATCCAGTATGTACTATGTGTAGTATGCAAATTTTCTGTACGCTATTTGTCAGTATCTGTTAAATGCAACTCAAAAACACTAAAATCGATGTTCGGAATGGCATACTACCATACAACTTTTTTTTTTTTTATGTGTATATTGTGAATAGTATGTGAGTTTTCTGTATCCATGGAATTTCCGGATTACCTACACTTGCTGAAATCTGATGTTTGCATCTGAAGACTGCATGGGTTTCCCACAACGCAACACACTCCACGTGACATTTCATCTTCGTGAAGAGTGCGGCATGAGTGAACTGAGGTGGGAATAATTATTAATGTAGCCTAACACTTTTAGAAGTACACGTTGCTGTACAGTACACACTAGCTGTGTTTCCGACAACACTATCATTAAATAAACTGTACTTTAATCTCTATGGCATGTTTCCGGAAAATAATGATTCAGTGATGCAAACAGAGTTTAATGCTTCAACAGAACATGGACATCGTTGTTCATTGTTCAAAGTCCATTTAGTGTTGTGTTTTACGGTGTGTACTTTACTCTTCTTAACACCTTTTACCTATTTATTTATTATTCTCAGGTAAGGTAAAGAAAGTCAAATCTGACCTAAACCGTAAGCATTTAAAAGGTACTTACAATTTGGTCAGAAGACTTCTCTGTGGTATGTTCTCATTCTTCCAGCATCATAAATCTCAGAAGGCAGATTTTGTAATCAATTAAATTTATTTTAATTGGTTACTTTTCTTTTTATTATAAACAAAAATATAAAGGCAAATAGAACTTCATCGTTTAAGTATAAAATACAATAATCACGTTTTGAATCAAAGGTGTAGTAAGCTTTGGGCTTCTTATCTTCTGCTTGGGGTTTCTTGTCCTCAGCTCTGGGCTTCTAGGCGTCGGGGGCACTGGCGTATCAGTATCCCAAGAGGCAGTCAGTTCATCAGTCTTTTATACTCCTGTTGTTTACAACAGGCATTAGGTTGGTACTCCTCCAAAGTTTCCCAGATCCTTCTCCAGGCAGATGCGAGCGGTCCACCTCTTCATGTCCTTGAACTCCAGTAAACTCAACTACAATGGCTGAGTTCATTTAAAGTTGGAGGAGTCCTCTAGCGCACACACATAATCGCACTTTTCTGCTCCTCTCAACATGGGTTAGCACAGTCACATATACATACATAACCATTTACTGTACATCTATGCCAAAACAATATAAGCCATCTTTTACAAACAAAATAAATAACAACATAGAATGCAATGCATATATCCAATACATTGGCTAAATATGTGTAACAATAAAGGCATCTACAATAAACAAGGAGGCAGGTAATTGCATTTTCTTGATATTATACAACAGTTGATTCAAATTGGTTCAATAACTGTGCAAATTTAAACAATTAGGAAATTATTTTTTATATCAATAACTTTTGTATGCTGACAAAATATAGTCTATTTACCTAATATGTAGGGCATAATCTACCATAATCCTAAAAAAATTATTTGTGATGTTATCCCAGCTATAATGAGTTATTTTATAATTGAAGTATTGTACACAGAAAATGGTAGGTATGTCTGCAGTAATATTGTTACCTGCATCCTTAAAATTATCCAGCCTAATAGTCAATTTGATTCGAACATGATAATTATATTTTTAGCTTTTTGTCAAACCAGTTAGTTTATGTTATCACATTAAGCACATTTTTGTGTTACATTTTTGTTTTTGAGCATAATCAAATCAATTGATTTGATGTGAAAATAATAATAGTAATAGTAATTTCACAGAATCAACTTGACTTTACACCAAGAAACATAATTGTTATGGGTTAGATCAAGCCGGTTGGTGAGGAGTTGAAAGGTTTCACTCAGGCTTGCACATAAAAAATAAAGAATAGTTAGCACATTTATTCGTAAGGTAACCTGGACAGATATGCTGAGTTAATGTTTAATGATTGTCTTGTGACTGTAGCGTATTACATTTTTTTTTTTTGAATATTGTAAATACTATTTCACACACTATTCTTAAGAATAGTAGGCAGTATGCACTGTGTATTATGCAGTAAGCAGTAAAGTTAGTGTGCCATTCCATTCCAGACACTTAGGCCGTTTCTCAATACCAAGTACGCAGACTTCGGACTTGCATGCTTGGTAGTTCGGACTTGCCATGTTCGACTGGAGAACGAACTCCCGCGGACGGAAGGACAGGACTCAAGTCCGGTAATTTCACAGCAGCGTTCTTGATAATGTCACTCAGCTCGCTCTGGCTGGTTATGTATATTTAGGCTACATTAAAACAAAACTCTGCCTCTTTTCATTTTCATTTAAAAAATCTTAAACATATTAATAGCCAGACAAATGTGGTTCAGGCAACGAGTAGCTACAATGATTATTCACACAAACTATAAAACACAACCCTGCCTTATTTGGTTTTCTTTTTTTTTTTTTTATGAAACATTATAATATTGATCATTAAAACTGACATTTAACAAAAAGAGTCAGGGTTGTGTAATTTTATTATACATGTAGCCTACATAGAGTGAAGAGAAAGTACATAAATATGTTAAATGTATAAAATAAAATGACAAAACCCTTTTTGTTAAATGTCAGTTTTAACAGGGGGGCAGGGTTTCGGAAAACATTGAAGCTTCCCCGGGCGCCGCCACTGATTAGCGGACCATCACCTGCTGTTAGCATTCCATTGACTCCCATTCATTTTGGCGTCACTTTGACAGCGAATAACTTTACATCTGAGGCGTTTAAAGACTCCATTTGTCCATTATTTATTTCTAAAGAAACACGAAAATGTTTAAAAGGCTCCATTACCTTGTATCTTAAGTAATGGCCCTGTAGATGCAGTTTTTGTAAAAATAGGCTAACGATTGCGTCATAACCACGCGACTCTCTGTCGCACAGTAGAGAAATTACCGTATGGACAGGAGGAGAAGCTTGCGCGCAATAGGGGGGACGTGGAGGCAAAATGACAAAGTAATTAATCAGAATACTCTCTCCATCTCTGCAAGTTTCGGAAGGGAATGATTCAGATTTTTCTTGGCACAGCTACTAGAAGACAGACGGGTTGCTCACGTCACATCTACGTCGTCAAGCTCAGTTTGAGTCTGCGCAGTACGCTCAGCCATCAGGAAGTGAGAGCTTCTAATTGACTTCACTTTTCTCCGTTGAAACCTATACGGGGTCGCTGTGTCCAGTTTATATACTGTCTATGAGTTTTAATGATCAATAATAAAAGTATAAGTAGCCTAAAAGGTATAAGAAGCTAAGAAATAAAGCAAACAATTCAGTAAAACATAAGTTAAAGGGATACTTCACCTCTGGAAAGATGAATGTGTATTTAAAATGGGTCATTTATGTAGAAGAAATGTGAAATTATTTTTTAATTTGGAGCTTTCTAGACTGAGAAAAGCCAGAAAATGTATTTTTGGCTTATGTGGATGAAAGACAACAATGCCCAGAATGCACTTGCTTCGCTGCCCTAGGAGGCCACTCCCAAGCCACGCCTACTGGTAAGAGAGCGCAGCTAAACTGTAAACAACAAGGCTAGGCTACCGGTGGCGTGATTACTGATGAGCGACACCTGTGAGACGCACCGGTCTCATATCTCTCACGGAAGAGCGGCATTTTTCTTAGCAATGTTAAAACGCACATCAACCGATCACTTGTTTAGCGTTCATGTAAACACTACATTCAGATTCACCAATTGGAATGAATTCAGTTAGATTGAAACAAAAGGTGTGCATGTAAACAATGAATGGCGACTGCAGAAAGCAAAAGCCGAATCCCGGACATTTTGGACGATCTCGACGGCCGGACATGTCCGGGAAAAAGAGGATTCTAACCCCTACTACTCAGCTTTCTCCATAGGACAAGAGCCTGCTAGCTTAGCTTCCAAAGAAAGACGGCTGATACTATGTGTACATTCTGTGAGTGAGATCCCACCCTCTATGTGCGGGTTGAAAACATGCGGGATAGCTCCTACTACTGGGTGTAGTCTTTATCCTCTGACCAAAAAATCCTCAGATGACGCAAAATGGCGATTTTTGTGTCATCGGAGGATTTTTTCCAGACAAAAAATACATAAATCTCTCGTCTCAGGGGGATATGAGGGTGGAAAGCACGGTAATTCGAAAATACTACAGGTTTTCTACTAATACAAAGCTTAATGCTAAATCTTGAAGTATCCCTTTAAAGTTAAATAGCCTAAATATATAAAGTTATGAAACTTCACTTTGCCCTCAGCCAAAAGATTTGCAAGGGAACAAATTATAGATTAGATATACACAAGAACGAATTATATCTCGAGACTAGACTATACAAGTTATAGAGACTAGAGACATCAGAGCCAGTGGCAAACGTCAGAAGGACTAGCCGAGGAGGGGTTGTTCCAGGCGGGGTACACGAGCACTGAGCGCCCGGTGATCACCTGGATCTCACAACTCCGAAAACGTCACATCAAATTTTTAAAAAGGCGCTATCTTTATAAATAAACCACATATTTGAGCTAATCAACTACATTCTTGCCTGAAAAACTCTTAAAATTACATTTTGTGACACAATAACAGCAGTATTTTTAAATTACGCTGGGTTTCTCCTCTGCTATGGTGCTTGCTGGTTGTTGCAAGATGCATTCTGGGATACCTGGCTGTCACAAGTCCGCACAAGTCACCTCTCAGCATACTCGATAAAAGGGGCGGATCAAGAACACATCCGGGTATTTGAACTGGACTTGGCTAGGGCTGCGTTCCAGTCCAAAATTGTCATGCCCTTCACTCGCTAACTTCCCTCCGTCTCGTTCACTCCGATGTACGTCATTGCTTACGATGCACGAGTGCCCATTACTGGCGGAAACTGCAATGGGCTGAATTGGAACGTCCTAAGCCCTTGATCACTTGGAATCAGCTATAGAGTTGATTTATTATTTAATTTTTTTTCCCTTTAAGAATTTGTTTAATGCAGCATCCAAATGTATATAGGTGTGTTTGGGTTGTTTAAAAAAAAAATATATATATATATATATATATATTAGGGCTGGGGGAATTAACGCGTTAATCTTTGCGATTAATTTGAAATGTTTAACGCGTAAAAAAAAAATAACGCAATTGACGCAGCACTTTTTTTTTTTTGCCTCGTTTTAATGATTTCCTGTTGCGTCTGCTATTAAAAAGGCCGAAATATGCCGTCCCGCCCCTCCATGTTCGGCGGTCAGGTTTCATTCTCGGGCAGATTTCATGAGCGGGTCTTTTCCGCTCGGTATGTGCGTCGCGCTCTGTGCTCCGCGCGCACGCGCGTGAGTGTGTGTGTGTGTGTGTGTGTGTGTGTGTGTGTGTGTGTGTGTGTGTGTCGGTCGGTCGGTCGCGCGCTCTGTGCTCCGCGCGCGCGCGTGCGTGCGTGCGTGTGTGTGTGTGTGTGTGTGTGTGTGTGTCGGCTCGCTCTGTCGTTAATGGCCCAGCAGCGGCGAGCTCTCCGTTCCGTGTGTGTGTGTGTGTGTGTGTGTGTGTGTCGGCGGCTCTGTCGTTAACGGCCCAAAGGCTTCAATCATGTACTAAGCACTGGAAAAGTAAAGTCCACTCAAGTAACGTGAAATTTCTCTGTTGACTTCTGTTTGCTGAGCTGGTATAGCCATGCTGGGCAACAATGGTAAAATGACCTGCTCTGATCACATGCTCTGGTAATAATAGCTTTGTAGGACTATATTTTGTTTTAATAATTAATAAAATAATAATAATAATAATAATAATAATCTGTTAAATTGATTATGTTGATTGATTATTGAAAAAGAATAATATATTGATATATTGATGTTTAATATTTTAATATAGGGCTATTTTCTGTTCCCTTTTTTTCCTGTGTTGTTTAATTAGGTGATTCTAAGTTTAAATATTGATGATTACAAGCTTGGGGGAAGCGCAATTAATTGCAATTAATTACAGAAATTGTGCAATTAATTAGTTAATTTTTTTTAATCGATTCCCAGCCCTAATATATATATATCATAGAGTTGTTGTGGTGAAGTCACAATCATACTGCATTTTCCAACTCCTCCCACCTAAACCTACCCATCTCCACCCCCTGATCCCTAAACCCACCCCTAAACCTACCAATCTCCACCCCTTACATCTGGATCCAACTCCGCCCCCTGGATCTCGTGTACTGCAGTGAGGTGCTACTGGCATTTTGGGACATAATATGTGCCTGAAGTGTACAAATGAAGTAGACTCGCTCCCTCGGTAAAAATCGAGGGAACGAGGGTTTGTCCATAAACTTCCCTCGTCCACTTCACGAAGTGGAACGCACTTCAAAATGGCAGCGGGGATTCCCCCGAGGGGAAGTGCTTACTTAGGGAAGTTCGTAAGTGCGTGTCTAAAAGTGGACTGGAACGCAGCATAGATGTGAACTTTGAATTAGAACAGTACTTGGGCAGCGACTGATAACGTTTCACAAGTCCACAAGAACACAAGTACAGACAAGAAACGGCTTTAGTCTTTAGTCGTGTTTTCATGATTTTCGCCTCGCATTGATGACGTCACCGCTAACGCCATCACTGCGCCGATTCTCTTCTGATGTGAGGTAAGCAGTGCACGGTCCTTCGTATATTTATAATATTATATATTTATTAAAAAAACAGTATTCAAAGTAACATTTTACAGTGTAATTTCTGTATTGTTTTCATCTGGTACGGAGCTATTTGTGCGGGGTTTTTTTCTGGCGTCGGCTGACTTAAATAAACATCATGTAACGTTAGCCTAGCAGCAAATGAGGAACTAAAGTTAAATGAAGTCATTCGTCTGTTTTTGTTTGTTAGTCTGTATGATTATTTCGATGTTTGGAGCAGTGAGGGGTTTGTCGCTTAATGTTACTTGATAAAAAAAAAAAAATTAAAAAAAAAATTAAAGTATGATCTGTGTTGGGAATTAATGAGCATCGATCTCGATAATGACGATATTCACCACATGGGACCTTTTAAATCCATCATAAGAGGTAAATAAATATTTATAAGCTGACAATGTTTTTTGACATTGTAAACATTAAAATATAATTTGGTTGTGCGTGCTCTTACAGTTTACGGCAACAAGTTTATTAGCTATTTTTTTATGACTGTAAATGTATAAATGTGTTGTAAATCGAACTATATTTAGGTTCATATGGACATATGCTGCTGTTGTATGGTAGTTATTATAACTGTGGTTAATGAAACGACATCTCCCTGATACGACTTAATAAGTGGGAGTATCACAATAAACAATTGCCTCTTCAAGTAAAAAAAAAAAAAGAAGAAGATAATAATGTCAAAAAATAGATTGACCACCATGTAGAATACGTGAACTTAAAGTCGGCATGAAATCAAAATTGAACCTATTTACTTTGTTAGCGCATATTACTAGTCTTGTGGTGAACAATTAATCCGTGCAGGTTAAGACACCGGAAAAAATAGTTTGCCGTGGTAATCTTTAATCAAAGTCTGAAAAGTTACTTCCGGTCTGGAATGGCGTTCCTTCTCTGATGATGTAGGTTTGACGGCTTGGGTTGAAAAACGCTTAACCACTCCCCTCAAACCGCTAGTCTGCTATGAGCAGAGAAGGAGAGGAGGAGCGCTAGAGTAAAACCCTGCCCTCTGTTCAATATTCCGTTTCACTGGGAAATACGTCACAACACTGGAGAAAAGTCGTTTGCAACTTCCGGTTCACAGGGACTTTAACATTTTGATAGTTGGATAAATAAAGACAAACAACATGTTTAAAGTTTGAGAATGAATGAAAATATTCATTTGATAACTCATTTATGTTTGTTTTTGGCAGTTCTGCTCCTCACCTTCAACGAAGCTTCTTCCACAGCATTTAAACCAATAAATGCTGGAATATACACATTATTCTACAAGTGAAGAAGAAGAATGAACATTGAAAACATGAATGATCCAGAGCCCTGCAGATTAAAACAGGAAAACACTGAAGAACGAAGAGCTCACCCAGAACCCTGCAGAAAAAAGCAGGAAGACACTGAAGAACAAAGAGCTGATCTAGAACCCTGCAGAATAAAGCAGGAAGACACTGAAGAACAAAGAGCTGATCTAGAACCCTGCAGAATAAAGCTGGAAGACACTGAAGAACAAAGAGCTGATCTAGAACCCTGCAGAATAAAGCAGGAAGACAGTGAAGAACCAAGAGTTGATCTAGAACCCTGCAGAATAAAGCTGGAAGACACTGAAGAACAAAGAGCTGATCTAGAACCCTGCAGAATAAAGCTGGAAGACACTGAAAAACAAATAGGTTGGTGCTTATTGATTTTTCAATAAGGTTCTAAAACCTCAAGCAGTTCATTAGATTTAGTGCAGTTAGAAAAGTCTTAAGAGCTATGAAATAATCATAGTTAAAGGTGCTCTAAGTGATGTTCGGTGACGTCACTTCTTGTTGACGTTCAGAATATTGTCAAACAAAAAGGAGGCTAGCTAGACCCTCCCTCCTCCTCATCCGCGCACTAACCCCCCAAACCCCACCCCCAAATCCTTCTTGTCGGTTATTGGCTGGAACAGTTTGTTATGGTGCGGGTTAGCCCAGTTTGTTTTTGTTGCTGTTTGTGGTAGTGATGGGCAATGATTAATCGCGATTAATCGCATCCAAAATAAAAGTTTGTGTTTGCATAATATATGTGTGTATACTGTGTATAATTATTTTGTATATAAATACACACATATGCATGTATATATTTAAGATTTTTTTTAATTTATATATAAATTATTTATATTTATATATAATATAAATTATGTATAAATGTATATACAGTAAATACATGCAAATATTTCTTAAATAAATACATGCATATGTGTGTATTTATATATACAAAATAATTATACACAGTACACACACATATATTATGCAAACACAAACTTTTATTTTGGATGCGATTAATCGCGATTAATCTTTGCCCAGCACTAGTTTGTGGAGCCTGGGCTGTCTACAGAGACCGTGTTTTTTTTACAGTGTGTTCAGGGGACAGGCAGCTAGCAGATAGTGAGGAGATGTTTGCTGTATGTGACAACAAAGTGTTGGCCTAAAAAACGCGTGACATCGCTTAGAGCACCTTTAAAAGGGGCTATGTTCACTATGTTCCATGTATGCAAGCAAATTTAGTAAGGGTCACAGGTGAGTAGGGCTGCAAGATATATCATTTTACAGGGTTTTTCCTGGCTCAAAATGAGGCGGAGGTGGTAAAATCCTAATAATGTATTTTAATAATAAGGTAATTAAATTAGTATTTTTCGTAGATCATCATATAGCCTAATGTGTTTCCCACATTATTTTTGTGGGTGGAGCTCAGTACCTCTAGGGGGGTCTGGGGGCATGCCCCCCCGGAAGAATTTTTTTTACATTTTATCTGGTGCACTTTGAGTCACCCGAATCCACTGTTAAAAATAAATAATCCACCCGCAAACTTCCCATATTCTTTGGTTTAGATCTCTACATCTGATCATCACATTACAATTATTCAAATTCTCAGTTTTAAGCATGATAATGTGGTAACATATCACACTGAAGTTGGCTAATTAAAAATGAACATTTATTTAAAAGTTACATTTCCTTAATAGCCTAAACAGAGGCTTTACTCCCTTCAAACTTAAATTGTCAATATTTCATTACATCACTGTTTGAAAATTTTATTTTGTATCTTTATGAATGACATTTTTTCCCCTAAATGTTTGCTCCATCTTTCATTTCAAAGTCTTAAATTTGATCAATATATTCAATTAAAATAATAAGACACTAGGCTGTTACCAATCAAATTAAATAATTTACATTGAAAAATTATAACTGTATTAAATTAGATTATTTTAAATATTTTTCAATATACAAATAAGGAATGTTGAAAATAATGATACTTTATAAAACTAAACCGCCAGTAGGAGACGGCAGGCGACCGTCTTAATGAGCGAGTCATTGAGTCATTCATTCAAACAATTCGTTTAAATGGCTTATTTATTCAGAATGAGGCAGTTTATGAATAAGTAATTGAATCTTTGACTCAACCGATTCGTTCAAAACGCTGAATCATTCATTAATGAAACATGGCTGAGTGTTGCTGTGAGATGCGCTATGGTTCTGCTGTGATCTTTGTTTGGAACTATTTTCGCTGCTGAAACAGAACAAAAGCAGTCATTGCATCTAAAATGTTAGTGACTTAATTTGAACTATTTGTTTATTGAACTGTTATGAAATCAGTCTTGGTATCAATCTTGATGGCATTCAGGAAAACATCACTCTGGTCGTGTGTAGTCTAGGCTATATATTGTTTCTTAATATGTTATAAATAACTGCGCGAGCCTCAACAGCGCAGCTTTGTTACCGTCAGTACATTAGGTAGGCCTATATTATTATAACTATAGGTTATCAATCGCCACTTGCATTAAATTAAATAAAACAGAATCATCCTCACGTTTTCGGTGATTCCCTAGTTATTTTTTATTTTTATATTAAAAATTGTTTTAATCAGGGCATTTGTCCGGATGGGCTACAATTCTCTCTCACTTTTCCCTTCAAAAAAACCAAAAAAAAACCACACGTGTCCCGGACACAGTCTATGGTCCCGGACAAGCGTTATTGTCGAGTCCTGATATGTTTTCCTTGATTTGTTTT
Organism: Leuciscus leuciscus; assembly: GCF_965113295.1. NCBI lineage: Eukaryota > Metazoa > Chordata > Actinopteri > Cypriniformes > Leuciscidae > Leuciscus > Leuciscus leuciscus. The sequence continues at coordinate 22,355,020 of NC_138739.1, read as the reverse complement.
CCCTGAAAAGAATTACGTTGTTGAAAACGAAAGTAGAGTGACGCACGTTCATTGCATTTTACCGTGATGAGAGTTCCGTGTCTTTATTAAAATCAACACATTATAATGATTTATCTGTCATCCACCCTCGATTAATTGGAATGTTATGTTTTTATTACTTGGCCCGCCCGACCCGTGGATTATCCGTGCAGCACTATACGGTTTGAGAATGGACACAAGCGGTAACCGTAACAGAACCGTCACGGTGGAAAAAGTGTATCTGACCATGACTGTCTGTCCGAGTTTTGTCGAGAGCCGGAGGCGGCACGAAATTTAACGGAGGCGGCCGTCTCATAATTCTCTATGCAGGAAAAACCCTGCATTTTAGCATCGATATTGCGATGTGGGAATAGTCGCGATCAGAGGATCTGCGATGTCATTTAGGATGGGATTGTATGATCTGTACGGACCAGGCACCACAGTTCAAAACGCACGTGATTCTTGGAATAATTGCAAAGTTTAACCATCATAGAGCGAAAGTTTATCACTTGCATGACTGCACGTGTTTTAGGTCCTGTCAGTTTAAACATTCAAGCATTTTTCAACTTTTCGAGCACAAGAAGACGCAAAAGATGCACACACTCAGAGCAGCACAGACCAAACACCAACACAGCAAACACCAAATTCCATTATATTTTGCTATCTGTGTTTGGACACGTACACAAAAAAATTGTCAAAATGCCTGTCTCTGTGAGTATCCTTGTAAGCACAATCGCTTATGGCTTAAACAAACGTAAATAATGGAGAAAGAAAACGGTTGCGTGTCGTTATATTGGATCCGTGCATTCTGTCTTAAAGTGACAGCAGCCTAATATTCCTGCTGCTGTCTGTTTCATTAATGTTAATCAAACAAAAAAACAAACAAAGAGAAAATCACTTTTTGTAGCTTTAAAAAATATTAATTATATTTAAATTATACAGTAAAGACTTTGCAGTTCTAGTTCACAATTGATTATTCAATTTCTGTACCTGAATACTGTAAGAATTACCTGGAAAAACATAAAGCACTGTTTATTGTATTGTATCTGTGCATGTCATTTGTTTATTATTTGCTCTGCAGATTGACTCCCCTACAAAATCACCCCAATCATTCTAGAATGATAAATTCTTTCCAAATAGAGCTATTCAAGTTATCTAGGCTGCATTTACAGTGCAGGACTTAATGCACAGATCCAATCTTTTGACCATATCTGATTTTTTGGCCCGCCTGTTTACATTCACTCTAGACAGGACTGGTATCCGATATCTGTGTTTACATTAATTCCCACCCAATATGATTTTCGGTGATCGTTTTACTATGCACATGGTAGACGCTGGTTTTGAATGGCCTTGCTATTAAAATTAATTATATAATTCATGTTTGAGTGGTCATGATTATTTTCCAGCATGGACCAAATAACAGCTGTCATGACTCGTGAATGTTTTGTCGCGCAAAATCTGACGGAATAGATATATAGTCCGGAAATAATTTTCGTTTATCTACAGCTCAGATCTAGAATTCTGAAGTGAAATAAAGTAGCGCTGTATATATATCAGTTTATACATGATATATAAGTATATACAGCGCTACTTTATTTCACTTCCAAAAAAAAAAAAAAGAACACACAAAAAAAGCGCTACTTTATTTCACATCAAAACATTTTTTTTTAATTTTTTTTTTTATTAATTAACCAGAGAGAGCACAAGAGTAACCTAATAGTGAAGCTGAGTAAAAGATTGGATTTTTTGGTGGTTTTCCCCTAAGACCATTTTCCTGGTTGTGTTCACACCAAAGGGGCTGTGATTCACATCGCCAGTAGGAACTCGTCTTAAGTGACATATTAGCTGGCTGACAGCGACTCCATTTAAAGGGATAATTCACCCAAAAATTCAAATTCTGTCATTAAATACCATCATTTCGTTCCAAGCCCATAAAACCTCCTCTTTGGGAACAAAAATAAAGATCTTTTTGATGAAATCTGAGAGCTTTCTGTCCCTCCATTGACAGCTACACAACACTTTGATGCTTCAAAAAGTTCATAAAGAGATTGTTAAACCAATCCATATGAATTGAGTTGTTTAGTAATTTTTTTAATTTAAAAAAATTTTTTTTTGATGAACAGATTACACATCAGTTGTGGTAAATGGAAGTAATTTATGACAGAATAAAACATTTTGGGTGAACTATACCTTTAAGCGTGGCATTCAACAACAATACCAACTTGAGGATTGAGGATACCGTGATCACGGAGCTGTGTTTTTGTTGTGTGACGTGTTTTTTTGTGATAACAGAGATTACATGATTGAAAGAGCTAAAAGGAGGGCTAAGAGACAAAATCTCTTGCAACAACTTGCAATGCTACATATCATCTAGGCTGTAAAGAACACAATGCAGTAGACAAAGGTCAATGCTGTTTCAGTTTTTGTGGAGTAGGTATATGTAAACTGCGTGTTAACACGGCTTTTTGAAAATAACAGCTGCCAATGTTTCGCATGTGTTTGGCCAGTGTACACTTGCGTCTCTGGTAGCTCCTATTGTGCTGGGTTAGACCCTACTCTGCAGTAGGAGCTAATTTAGTCCCCCCAAAAGGCAGTGCTGGCCCAAGTCTTTCAGAATTTGATTTTGGGGCCCCCTCCCACCACGCGGAATCACCTGTGCTTGACGATTATTGACACAAATGTCACGTTTTAGTGTTACATTATAAATTAATACAATGAGGTTATGTATTAATACAAAATATATACTTAATAAAAAATAGATACTTAAAGTTTTAACTTTGTCTTTACTCTTTTACTAATAACTCTTTGAAACTTCTGAAAACAAACTGTCACAAAACATTAAATAAATTATTTGCAAAATATCTCCCTTTGCAGTTTGAATGATGTCTTGTATGAACATGACGGAGTATGTTTTTATGTTTCCACTGTTCGATCGCGCCCGCGCCACACAAAAACACAACGTATTCCAGCATTGCAATCTTGACATCGCAGCCTGTTCATTATAGCTGTAATAAAACATAATAATAAAATAGTCAACCTAACATATAAAAATTACACTGCTCTGTTTAAATAGTCAGTAATACAATTTGTACCATTCAGCGTAAGCACCGCTCCACTGTGATGTTTCCAAGCACATTTTTGCGCGTGTGAAGAGGATGATTTTTTCCGTCGATATTGGAACGTGAGTGAAGTAAAAAGAAGCCTATAATAAAGAATAGTTTAACATCCAAATACATTGTGAATGTTGAAACATTTTGATTCTAACGAGAGAGATACGTGAGCCCAACGGCGCTTACTTTCACTTTCGCTTTAAATTATTTCGTTTTGGCTTGTTTATAGTTCTTTTTTTATTCTTGTTCTATTCTGAATATCATTCAATTTAAAGAATAAATCATTGATTTAAATGTCAATCATGTGAGGCAAATCAAATTTCTGTGACATGGCTTAACATTACCGTGACTTTGCGCACACATTTTCTATGCTCGCGAGGTGTCTAGTTTATGCGCATGACTCAAACACTGGCAGACACACAGCAGCAGTTGTAAGCAGGTATATTGATCATGAAATCAGAATTTTCTTGTCTTGAATTATTCATTCATTCATTCATTTGTCACTTGTTTAAGTTAATTAATATGTAAAAAAAAAAAAAATAGGCATGGCAATAACTAAAACACACCAAAAAGCAAATACTTCCACCAATAGTTATAGAAATTATAACAATGTTGCTCTGGTGCAAAAGACCATAGCTGCAGTACAGAAAATGCATGAAGTTCCAAGTGTCGTAAATTTTTCCCTAAACCTAAGTCCTATCTCATCTGACCTAAGTCTACCTGGGCCCATAATATTTATACTATAGCGCGTCTACACATCGACGTCAGCTGAGTACAACCCTATACCCTAGTGCGTCTACACATCGACGTCAGCTGGGTGCTAATCCTATACTCTAGCGCGTCTACACTCTAGCACATCGACGTCAGCTGAGTCTAATCCTATACTCTAGCGCGTCTACATATCGATGGCGGCTGAGTCTAATCCTATACCCTAGCGCGTCTACATATCGACGTCGGCTGAGTCTAATCCTATACTCTAGCGCGTCTATATATCGACGTCGGCTGAGTCTAATCCTATACTCTAGCGCGTCTACACATCGACGGCGGCTGAGTCTAATACTATACTCTAGCGCGTTTACACATCGACGTCGGCTGAGTCTAATACTATACTCTAGCGCGTCTACACATCGACGTCGGCTGAGTCTAATCCTATACTCTAGCGCGTCTACACATCGACGTCGGCTGAGTCTAATCCTATACTCTAGCGCGTCTACACATCGACGTCGGCTGAGTCTAATACTATACTCTAGCGCGTCTACACATCGACGTCGGCTGGTTGCTAATACCTGTTCCCCAAACACCTTACTTCCTGCGCAGGAATAATCGACAAACAGACCTCAGCAAATGTCCTTTAAATGCTTTAATCATGGCCGGAGGATCTCTCGAGCAGTTCTCAGAGAATCTCCCCCAAGAAGAAGTAAGGCCAGAGGATCTCCGACAAATTCCATTGAGAAGCCCACCAGCTAAAAGAATACAATAGAATTATACAATAGAATACAATTAAATACATTATATTATAGAATAAGGAGGTATGGCAAAAATGTCATGCTACATTACATAATTTCCCCACAATTTGATTGGTTTTCATAGACAAACCCTTCTGTTACTAGGTAAAGCAAACTTCATTGTTAATCACAAGGTTCAAATTTAGTCATCTGGTTTCAATTCCCATATTTGTAATTTTTACACTCACACCTGTAAAGCTCACGCTCGATCGGCCCAAAGTCCGGCATCTGACCAGCGTGAAAGGTATTTACGCGTTACTGTCTTTTCTCGAGGCAAAGTATTTTTTGATTAAATGCAATACATTTAAATATGTATTATCTCGTTATTTCATCTGACTCCATAAATGAAAAGGTTTTAATGATATCTGTGCACCATTAAATGTGTGGTAAATGTATCTCAGGTAAATGTATCATGCCAATTTCATAATCAATTCAAAGATAATTGATACAAAACATCAAATGCTCGGGAATAAAGAGAAGAGATGCAAACCCAACATTATACATGAAGCTGAGAGTCTTAATCTCAGCCTCACGGGCTAATCTGAAATACAGAAAGGCCCCGATCTTCTCGTTGCATTTCCCTATATAGACAGAAACTTCTTTCACATGGAAACATGTGCTAACAATGGAAAGTAATAGCCATTGTAAAATAAATGAAAATGAATATTTCATAAGTAAATAATTGTACCTATTGTGGAAATAATAATCTTTATACTCTAGCACTATACAGTCGACAACTGGCTTTGAGACGGACGACGTCTCGTCCCTTTCCCTATAACACTATCAAAGTGTCTAGTAATCTTCACCAATTAACATGCTGTGCAGCATTAACTAGACAGACTCCAGACAATGCCTTCGAATATGCTTTAATCACAGCCGGAGGATCTCAGACAAATTTCAGAGATAATCCCACCAGCAGAAAGAATACAACAGTTTTTATAGAATAGGAGCATGGCAAAAATGACATTGTACATTACATAATTTCCCTACAACTTGAATGGTTCTTCATATGCAAACCCTTCTGTTACTAGGTAGAAGCAAACTTAGATCTCAAATCAGTAAAAAAAAAAAAATGGAAAAGGTTAGAAGTTCAGTTGATTACTCAATATGTCATGTGAGACTATTCTCGACAGTATATTTTTGATATTGTCTGGTCAGCATCTCAGAATTTGACAGTGGTTTCGACACAATCTTCAGAGTACATTTTGTTCAAGTGTTAGAATGTTAGGCCTAAAGGAGAAGTAAGGTTAGATGTTAGAATTATTAGTTTGCAGTTTACTATTTTATTCATTAATAATCCATCACAGGATTAATAAACTCACAGCACATTCAGAGATGGAGTTCACTGCATTCATTCATTGTGAACTAATCTGCTCTGAGCTGTGGAAAACACTGATCACAAGCTGATTGCCTGAACAAAGTGTGCACTTCATTTTAAAACACACAGCGCAAACAGACTATATACTTATTTATACAGCTGCCCCTGACTAAAGATTTATCTATTCGACTAGTAGTCGTCCAAACGACGACTAATCACGTTTGTTTTAATTTAATTGCTTAAATATACTGGTGAGAGTACTAAACCATAATGAGCCTTTAATAAAGCCATAATATATAGCCAATTTCAGCCTTAAAGTCGCCATGAACCGGAAGTTACAAACGACTTTTCTCCAGTGTTGTGACGTATTTCCAAGTGAAACGGAATATTGAATAGAGGGCAGGGTTTTACTTTAGCGCTCCTCCTCTCCATCTCTCACTCATAGCAGACTAACGGTTTGAGGGGAGTTGCCACGCCCTCGCGCCATAGCACATGACAGGAAGAGAAGAGAAGTTGTTTCGAGGGGGTAGGGAAGGAGAACATATTTGATTAAAGAATATAAGGGCACATGAATTTTTTTTTATTAATGAAGTGCACAGATAAATCATTTGTAATAAACACTACAATATTACATATAAAAATACGAATTGTAAAATTTGATTTCATGGCGACTTTAAGCTCACGCAAACAAGCTTTTTTTTGCTGCAAAACACCTGGAAAAGTAATGATAATGATTAAATGTGTCGGAAAAAATAGCAAGGAGACAAATTTAATTATTTATTAATAAACTAGTGTTTTCTGATTCAGTGTCGGCTGCAAAGATTAAGTTGAAGATGTTGCCTTCTCTGCAGTAGCCTAGTGAACGTGTCTATAGAGCACCTTTAACTATTGCTATTAACTAATTAATATTGCTAAAGAATATTAACGTAGCTATCCTAACCTTATTCAACTACAGACCTTCCTCAATATTAACGTAGATGACCTACTTTATTGAAGTGCGCCTGAGCGACCATTCGTTTTATCGTCAGAGAATGTGGAAGTTATCAGAACACGTCTTTCTACTTGGTGATTAGAGAATGTAGCCTACAGTATGTTTAATGCCTTAAACGTAGAAAAGGTCTGTTTGTGATTAGCCTATTTATAACTACCTAATAGTGTTGTCACGGTACCAAAATTTCAATATTCGGTACCAATACCAGTGAAAATCCACAGTTCTCAGGACCAATTTCGCAGTTCGTACCGCTTTCTCCTTTCCACAAGCGCTTGCTCTCCCGTGGCGTTTGTCGTTTCTATGCAACCATGAACAGAGGCGCGCCACTGCATTAACAGCGCCGCCGGTCGCCATGTCTGTGTTTTTAGGTGTGTAAGTGAATGAATTGAATGTCGTGATACTGATCGTGAAGATTTTGCAGCAGCGCTGAATACATTGTAGGGGAAACACTGCTGTTTGTTTTCTTTGTTACCACATTACAACTTTTGTTGTTATTATGAGTTTACACTTTACAATTAAACCCTCTAAATTGTTTCAAATGATGTATTTCTCTTGTCTTTTATGACCAGAAACAACAGAGTATAGGAAGTTGTTTCTGTTATTATTAGGAAAAAATGCAAGTGTAGGTAATTAATGAGAAACTGATTGTTTCATTGATTTTTGTTCATTTTAAACCAAAAACTCTTCTGTATATTACAGCTTTAAAGCAAATAATATCCGGATGACTTTCCATGAATTGGGTGCAAAATTGAGCCTAAAATTTAATTTAATTTTACTTTTGGTTTTCAACGAATCATACTTTGATTTATACAAAGTTTATACTGATGGCAATCATCAGGAAGTCTGACTAAATATTTGTCTGAACTATTTTATTTTACCTTTATTTATATCTGGTTCTAGCCTGGGTTTCCCCATGCTGCCTTTCGCGCAGCGCGGTTTTTTATTCATGCTGCTAGGCAGCCTGGATTCCATGGACCAGATTTTCACCTCAGCGAGGGGACCAATCACAGAACGGGGAGGGAGTAGCAAGACGATGACGACGTCTATGCGACACACCGAAGCAGTTTGTTTATATCTATGGATCCAACATGGCATTTTACAGACATTCGTAGCGCCCAATAAACGGCTCTGGGCATTCGTAAACCACGCCTCAAATACGAGAAAATTAACGTGGTTCCCAGACCACGTCTCAATGAGACGAGGTCTGACGTTAGCCAGGCTAATCTGGTTCACAATTTTTGCTAATTCTTTGTGAAAAAACTATTTTTACCCTGACGTGTAAAATGTAGGTAATCAAAAACTCAATAGGTCTCATAAACATACCAAATTCAAATGAATGCATCAACATGTTCATAATTGCTTCTATTATGTCAGAGTTCACATGTAATTTTCCTTTCACATTTCTCTCTTTTTATGCTTTACTGAAAAGCAAACTTTTGAAACTTTTTTTTTTTTACCTTCATTTTTAGACCTGATAGAAGAGAACAAGGAGATTGAAGCGGGAGAGAAACTTCATGTCAAAACTGAAGAAAAATCCTTGAGTCCCTCATTGAAAAAAAATACCAAAATATGTTTCACTTGCCCACAGTGTGGAAAGAGTTTCTCATGCGAGCACAATCTTAATCTTCACATCAAATTTCATCGTGGAGGGAAGCCTTATGCATGTGATCAGTGTGATAAGATTTTCACAATAAAAGGAAACCTTAATGAACACATGAAAATCCACACTGGGGAAAAGACGTATACATGTGATCAGTGTGGGAAGAGTTTTGCACAAAAAGGAAATCTTGAGGAACACAGGAAAATACACATAGTAGCGAAGCCGTACACATGTGATCAATGTGGGAGAAGTTTCCCATATCAAGGAAACCTTAACGATCACATGAGGATCCACACTGGAGAGAAGCCGTATTCATGTGATCAGTGTGGGAAGAGTTTCGCACAAAAAGGAAACCTTAATGAACACATGAAAATTCACACCGGAGAAAAGCCATACAAATGTGATCAATGCGGGAAAAGTTTCACACAAAAAGCACCCCTCAACGAACACATGAAAATTCATACTGGAGAGAAGCCGCACACATGTGATCAGTGTGGGAAGAGTTTCACACAAAAAGGAGCCCTTATTGAACACGTGAAAATCCACACTGGAAATAAACCGCACACATGTGATCAATGTGGGAAAAGTTTCACTCGAAAAGTAACCCTTAGTGAACACATGAGGATCCACACTGGAGAGAAGCCATACACATGTGATCAATGTGGGAAGAGTTTCATAAAATCAAGTGTTTTTAAAGTACATCTGCTTTCTCATTCTAGAGAAAGACTATATAACTGTGACCAATGCAGTAAAACATTTTTTAGGGCAGATTTCCTGAAGGATCACCTGAAAGTTCATACAAAGGAGAAGCCTTACGTCTGTTACTTGTGTGGAAAGAGTTTTAGGCAGATGGGCGCATTAAAATTACACCAGAAAAGACACAGTGGTGTGAAGGATCATATTTGTTCTGTGTGTGGGAAGCGTTTTTTTACAGATGGTACACTGAAAGTGCACCAGGCAGTTCACACTACAGAAACACCTTACAAGTGTTCATACTGTGACAAGAGATTCAAACGGTCAATGTATCTGAAAATACATGAGAGGATTCACACTGGAGAGAAACCACATGCATGTGATCAGTGTGGGAGGAGCTTCAGACTAAAAGGAACCCTTAAAGAACACATGCAAATCCACACTGGAGAGAAGCCTTACACATGTAATCAGTGCGGGAAGAGTTTTGCACAAAAAGGAAACCTTAACGTACACATGAAAATCCACACTGGAGCAAAGCCGTACACATGTGATCAATGTGGGAAGAGTTTCACACATAAAGGAAACCTTAACGTACACATGACAATCCACAGTGCAGCAAAGCCACACACATGTGATCAATGTGGGAAGAGTTTCAAAAAATCAAGTGTTTTTAAATTACATCTGCATACTCATTCTGGAGAAAGACTGTTTAACTGTGACCAGTGTGGAAAACATTTCTTTAGGACTAATTCCCTGAAGAACCACCTGAAAGTTCATTCAAATCAGAAGCCTCATGTGTGTTCTTTGTGTGGAAAGAGTTTTGGTGAGATGAATGGTTTGAAATTACACCAGAAAAGACACAGTGGTGTGAAGGATCATGTTTGCCCGGAGTGTGGCAAGACTTTTTTTACAGATGGAGAACTGAAAGTGCATCAGACAGTTCACACTAGAGAACAACCTTATAAGTGTTCACTTTGTGATAAGAGATTCAAACGGTCAGTATATCTGAAAATACATGTGAGGATCCACACTGGAGAGAAGCCGTATCACTGCCATTCATGTGGAAAGAGTTTCACTCAATTAACTTCTCTAATCTTTCATAAAAAAAAATGCCTGTCTTAAAATACAATCGACTTTATCTTGATTTTCACAGATTAATCATTAGGCTTTTCCAGTTAGCTGAAATATTGAGTTATATCTGCTAGAATGTTCTGTACGCCTGATGTCAACTGATTACCCATTTTATTACATGTACTAGTGTTTCTGTGTCTTTTGTCAGTTCGAGGCTGGATCCTCTTACTCATTTTCTACGGTCTTTGGAAGTGTGGTGAACTTTGTCTTCAGTAAACTCTCTGTCAACTTCAACTTTGACTCCTGGTCTTCATTGAGCAGTTTGGTCTCTTTATGTGGTTTAACTGTAATTCCCCTACAAAGTACATTAATAATCATTCCAAATCATGGTCATGGCAAGCAAAGCTGTTTTGGTTAAGGCATTAAATCAAACATATTTTTTAAATCTCTGAATTGTTTTTTTTTTTTTTTTTTGACTTTGACACGATTTTAGCAATATAGTGCAGCAGATTAATGGCATATTTCAAGAGAATCGTTCAAATTGGTATAGAAGCATGAAATTTGGCACAGATACTCTCTAAGGGTCACTTTTTGGGAAAAAGGCGTTGGCCACCGAAAAATTCAACATGGTGGCCATTTTTTCAAGATGGCCGCTATTTCTGTAAAATGCTCATTATGTCAATTGTTAAAACAGTGATGTAGGCATAACATTTTGTGAAAATACTCTCTTCAGGATGTTTTTTTGGAAAACGGTGCTTGTCCCTCAAAAATTCAAGATGGCTACCAGTTTTCAAGATGGCCGCCATTTCTCTTGAATCCTTACATCTTTTTTTCAAATGGTGCTGCTATCATGAAATTTGGTACAAATATTCTTCAAGGAACATTATCATGGAAAAAGGTGTGTGCCGCTCAAATTCAAGATGGTGACCATTTTCAAGATGGCCACCATTTCTGTCAGAGCTCAATTTAATGTGTTAAGGAAGGTTTTGTTTAATAGAGTGAACGTCATTACACAACCAGGGCACACTGGTGACTTAACTGCTGTGGAACTCAGCATGGGGTTCAGTGTCAACTGATCTAGTTTTACTTACACTGTAGTTCTTGACTAGTAGTAATAGTATAGCTAAGTTTAGTGTCCCAAATGCTGTCTACCAGCCCCTCATCAATTAGCTAGTAATAGATGTAGTTAGATAGCCGCACCTGAATTGACAGGTTGTGCCAGCGCGGGAGAGCCGAGCCAAGGGTAAGCGGGGCAATACATGACTTGTTCATGTATGCTTACCTGGAAGGTGTACAGATCACACAGGACTTAAATGGCACTGGATGAATGATCGGGCTAGGTGTAGGTGACCCATACCTAGTTGTATCCCATACCTGAATGTGTACTATGTCTATGATTGAGGTGGTAAAAGGATAACCCCTCGGCCTTAATCAGACAACAAACCCCCAAAATGGCAAATGAAAATCCCATATCAGCCAAGAGGCCAACTGATTGGAAGAAATGTTGTCTTTGTCAGACAGACACAAAGGAACCCCTCCAATCACCACCTACCCATCATGTTTCTCAACATGATGGCTATAAAATGATTGCCACCAACATTCCACTCTTACACAAGATGAACAAAATGCCAATGACCCTGGACCTGGAACGACTGGATGAAGGTGGTGGTATAGAAGCTTTGAGAAGGAACCAAGCGAAGTATCACTACAATTGTCGACTTCGGTTCAACCACACAAAGTTACTTCGTGCCCAGAAGCAACAATCCGATGCTCAATGTAGTGAGATAGATGAAGGCCAAACAAAGCATCGCAGAACCATGATGCAGAAAAGTCTAGATGATCAGGTTTGCTTTCTTTGTGATAACATATCTCCTGAATCTGACCTATGTCAGGTAATGACACTGCAACTGAATGACAGACTACATGAATGTGCACAAACACTGAATGATGCTAAATTATTGTCTCAACTAAGTGGTGCTGATGCCATTGCACAGGAGCTGAAATACCATCATTTGCGTCTCATTCATCTTTACAACAGAGAGAAACCTCAAAAGGCTTGAGAAAGAGTCACAGAGTGAAACAATTCAACCAGCCATCTTTCCTATGGCTCTTTCTGAACTGGTCACCTATATTGTTGAAACCAGTCTCAATTCTGATGGTCCTTCCGCCTTCCGTCTCACAGATACAGTGGGGAGAACAAGTATTTGATACACTGCTGATTTTGCAGGTTTTCCCACTTACAAAGCATGTAGAAGTCTGTAATTTTTATCATATGTATTCTTCAACTGTGAGTGACGGAATCTAAAACAAAAATCCAGAAAATCACATTGTATGATTTAAGTAATTAATTTGCATTTTATTGCAAGACATAAGTATTGGATACATCAGAAAAGCAGAACTTAATATTTGGTACAGAAACCTTTGTTTGCAATTACAGAGATCATTCGTTTCCTGTAGTTCTTGACCAGGTTTGCACACGCTGCAGCAGGGATTTTGGCACACTCCTCCAGACCTTCTCCAGATCCTTCAGGTTTCGGGGCTGTCGCTGGGCAATACAGACTTTCAGCTCCCTCCAAAGATTTTTTATTGGGTTCAGGTCTGGAGACTGGCTAGGCCACTCCAGGACCTTGAGATACTTCTTACAGAGGCACTCCTTAGTTGCCTTGGCTGTGTGTTTCAGGTCATTGTCATGCTGGAAGACCCAGCCACAACCTATCTTCAATGCTCTTACTGAGGGAAGGAGGTTGTTGGCCAAGATCTCGCGATACATGGCCCCATCCATCCTCCCCTCAATACGGTGCAGTCGTCCTGTCCCCTTTGCAGAAACGTATCCCCAAAGAATGATGTTTCCACCTCCATGCTTCACGGTTGGGATGGTGTTCTTGGGGTTGTACTCATCCTCCTTCTTCCTCCAAACACGGCAAGTGGAGTTTAGACCAAAAAGCTCTATTTTTGTCTCATCAGACCACATGACCTTCTCCCATTCCTCCTCTGGATCATCCAGATGGTCATTGGCAAACTTCAGATGGGCCTGGACATGCACTGGCTTGAGCAGGGGAACCTTGTGTGCGCTGTAGGATTTTAATCCATGATGGCGTAGTGTGTTACTAATGGTTTTCTTAGAGACTGTGGTCCCAGCTCTCTTCAGGTCATTGACCTGCCGTGTAGTTCTGGGCTGATCCCTCACCTTCCTCATGATCATTGATGCCCCACGAGGTGAGATCTTGCATGGTGCCCCAGACCGAGGGAGATTGACCGTCATCTTGAACTTCTTCCATTTTCTAATAATTGTGCCAACAGTTGTTGCCTTCTCACCAAGCTGCTTGCCTATTGTCCTGTAGCCCATTACACAGCTCTCTGGTCTTGGCCATTGTGGAGAGGTTGGAGTCTGTTTGATTGAGTGTGTGGACAGGTGTCTTTTATACAGGTAACAAGTTCAAACAGGTGCAGTTAATACAGGTAATGAGTGGAGAACAGGAGGGCTTCTTAAAGAAAAACTAACAGGTCTGTGAGAGCCGGAATTCTTACTGGTTGGTAGGTGATCAAATACTTATGTCATGCAATAAAATGCAAATTAATTATTTAAAAATCAAACAATGTGATTTTCTGGATTTTTGTTTTAGATTCCGTCTCTCACAGTTTCAGTGTACCTATGATAAAAAATACAGACCTCTACATGCTTTGTAAGTAGGAAAACCTTCAAAATCAGCAGTGTATCAAATACTTGTTCTCCCCACTGTATGTGCAACCTGTACCAGCAGCGTATCCTTTTTCTAACAGTGGCACTTCCTCTCTGTGGACTACACCTTGCCGTGGTGGAGAGGCTTGTGTACTCCAATGAACCTGAGACCTATGCCTGTGGGGATTTTATAGCCCTGGCAAGTTTAACTAAGCTGGACAGGTCAAAGGAGAGGAGGCAGACAAAGCAGACATTATGACTATTTGACAGAAATGGTGGCCATCTTGAAAATGGTGTCCATCCTGAATTTTTGAGTGGCACATACCTTTTTCCAAAAGAGTGTTCCTTGAAGAGTATTTCTGCCTAATTTTATGCTTGCATCACCATTTGAACACTTTAATATTCGAATAATTAATATTCGACAGGAACGGTGGCCATCTTTAAAAATGGCGGCCATCTTGAATTTTTGAGGGACAAGCATCTTTTTCTATTAACATGTCCTTTACGCGGTGAGCCGTTCCCAGTATTTGTATAAAAATGTATGCTTAGATCACTGTTTGAATAATTGATATAATAAGCATTGAATAGCAATGGCGGCCATTTTGAAAAATGGCCGCCATATTGAATTTTTGAGTGGCCAACGCCTTTTTCCAAAATAGTGGCCCTTAGAGAGTATCTGTGCCAAATTTCATGCTTCTATACCAAAGTGAACGATTTTTTTACTAATCTGCTGCACTAATAACAAAGATAACTGATGGATCCTTCATGGTAATACATATGATATGGTACGGTGCAACTACAGTGCAATGCAAATAGTAAATATAAGATAAAGTGAGAAGTAATTGTAAATAGTTCAGTGTATAGTCAATAAAACAAACAAACAGTATACAGCAAATAAAATAGTAATGAATAGGTTAATTATATAAGTACAATGATATAATAATAATAATATATTGATAATAGCATATAGTTTATGTATAATACTATAATAATAGCAATAGAATATGAAATATCAATTACAGAATATATACAATAAAAAACTAATAAGTTAAATAGTGACTAGTGAGAATAGTACAATAATTTAACAGCATAACTATAATAGATTGATAATCGCAAGTGGTATAATATTATTATAACAATAATAATAATAACAGCAAATACAATGTAATATCAATTGCAGAATAATATAGACAATAATAAAAGTAGTAAATGAAATAGTGACTAGTACCTACCCGAAACAAGTACTTGTCATAAAAGTTGGTTTTAAGAAAATATAGATGAATATTTAGATCTCAGGAAATTTACTTTATAATATCAAATATAATATAAGCTAAAGCTATAAGTTATAATGTAAATAATTTCAACTCATGTTTCAACTTTCACGGCTAAGTTAACTAGTGACATTTAGCTAGCTATTTTATTCTGACTGACTCCAGTGGCCAACTAACGTTACTATTACTAATTATATAATGACTAAATACAACCAGAAACAAATGTTCAGTCTTGCTTGTGAAAGGTCATTTCCCACGACCTGTTTTCAATTGTGCGGCGATTTGTACAGCCCCAAGCAGTACACAAGCAGGCATTTTTCTCAATTCCCATTATGAGAGATATGGGAAAGTTGCCCTCCACAATATGGCGGCGCCGTTGACGTACGATCCAGCGGCCAATAGGGCGTCTATGTATTTATAATGTCTATGGATCTTATCATGTACACCTATACTGAAATCACTTTACTCTCAAGCACAGGAGGGGGCGCCTAAATGGTATGAACCTAAAAAGCTGGTATCCGACCCACCAGTAAGAAGAAGAAGATGTATCATCGCTCGCCAAACTCTTCCGATTGAGAGCTGTGAAAATTGTATTCTTCGCATATTGTGAGTAATTATACTAATACAGGGCAGTTTTATACTCTTTTAGCTGCATCCTGGCTCAAATAACCTCTTTCTACCTCAAACACTAGGTCAGATCTCTGCTGTTGATCCTGTAAAGTTGGTTTCATGAGTCTCACTATTAACAGCTGCTGGAAAGTCTCTATGCCAATTCTTCATGCCAATAGCCCCAAATACCTCACCTCACCTCATTCATACTGATGTGTTTAGATGACCTGTAAATTGCCACTTAAAGCTCATTTCATTGTTGTCAACCAGTGCTGGGTGTGATTAAAATGACTAAGTAATTAAATTACTTTTCACTTGAAAAAGTAAAGGGATTACTCTTAATTTTTATGTTATTTAATTACAGTGAATTCTGATGTAATTTCATTAAATACTGTATAGACTATAGAACAATTCTATATGATAATTCTGACGGCTGAAGGGTGTTGTTGGGCACGACGCGAATATGAAACATTGGCCGAGGTCCTCGGTTAAGGCTAGCGGGTATTAATGTCTGGATATAATTGTTGTAGAAATTGTGTTACTAAGGCACAAATAGTACACCCAAATAGTTGTATTTCCAAAACAGCCTATTGAGCCTATACATGAATGAACCTCATCGATTATGGTCTAGTCTAAAATCATAACTAACATGACCTACCGGATACTTACTCTGAACAGTTTCTCTGGCAACTGAAGATGCCCGCGATTTTTCATTTTAATCATTTTATTTATTTATTTAAATTTGGCAGAAAATGCCTTCCATAGTATATTTGTTATTGTTTATTATAAACGTATTTCCAGTCACCATCCAAAATATGAGACATGTAGCCAAAACCACAACCTCATCCTATTTCACCAGGAAAAAAGTATCCACAGGTCACGCTAACAGTGGTACGGAAATAACCTAAAAGCTGTACATTTAATCACATGGGAAAGGTACAGATGTAAACAAACACTACCGATTACATACAGTTTTTAAAAAAGTGAACAGAATGGGATTTTCCACCATTAGAAAAAAGCTGGAAAGGTGTGTAACATGAGACTGGTAAATGTGTCAAATGTGGTCAAGAAGAAACAGTAGAATGTGATGCATAGGCTATTTGATGCAAGATTTTGTCTAACTCAAGCTTTAAAGTGGGAATGAAGCGGTCAGTCAAGTTTACATTCTTTAGTAAACTGATTTCCACTTTAAGATCTATAATAAATAACTCCCTGTTTGGAGTTAGGAGTTTTTTTTAGGCTTAAGGACGGGTACATCTCCCCTGTTGTTTCCCAACTTTCCAACCATTATGTGCTCCACACTCCAATCCAATCCATTAGGTGGCGGGAATGCACCATTTAAGTTGGTGTGCCAACCGCCATAAAACACCAGAAGAAGAAAAAGAAGTAGACGAGGACGAAGACGTCATCGCTGAATTAGCGGTGCTCTGTACGCTTTAGTTACTGTATGTTGTTAAAATAAAAAAATATAGTCGAAGAGTGACTGACAAATACTTCATATTGAGCCTGTGAGTAGCCGCGCGGGACCCTTTAAATCTATCATCAAAGGTAAACGTGAATCTGTATATAAATGTGAAGTAAGTTTGATAAAGGAAATATTGAAATATAAGTTAGCTCTGTCGCGCTCTTCATTTGAAAGGTGTGTGACCTTTTCTGAATAACGATCTAATTCCTTCATTGCTATGAATGTACTTTATTTGAAAATCGAACTATAGATTCATATTGACCTATAATGCTGCTGTACGGAAGTTATAACTGTAACTGTAGCGGTTAATTTCTCTAACAGAAAGGAAGTAGAAAAAACAAAAAGATGAATGTAATTTGTATTTGTTTTGGATGTATTAGTGATGGTTTATTGTGAGTATTATTGAGAAATTTACTTGAGAAAATTATTTAGAAATTTTATTAGATTGTGAGCAATAATATAAAGCTGTTTTATACTCTTTTAGCAGCATACATCCTGACTCAAATAATGTTTCTACCACAAACACATATCAATAGTTTCTGTTTTCACCTCATTCATTATCCTGATGTCTTCAGAGCACATGTGTCATTTAAAGCTCATTTCATCGGTGTCAAAAGAGAGAGGCAAACTACCATCACCACTTTTGATATCTAGCCTAGTAGATACACATCTGTGACTGATTCCTCATTTTCACATAAAAACAGCTAACAAAAGCACTGATACATGGCAAGTTAAATAAAGTTGAAATCAAGTGGACTGTTATTTGTTTTTTTGCAAATCTAATCTGGTCATTTAGATTTATAAAAAAAAAAAATATATATATTCTAACATTATTAATATTTGGATCCTTTTAATTGTATTATATGACACAATGGCGTCAAGTCACTGAATTGTGTATGTATGTATGTATATATATATATATATATATATATATATATAATATATATATATATATATATATAATATATATATATATATATATATATATATATATTAGAGGTGGGCATAGATTAATTTTTTTAATCTAGATTAATCTAGATTAATTTTGAAATTAATCTAGATTAATCTAGATTAAAATGGCTCATTTGAATTCTGCCGAAGGCATTCAGAATATGTGTGCTACCCAAATAATGACTATAAAAGTAAGTCTTTGAGAACGGGTTTCTCAAGCCAGGTGGCGCATTAGACCAGGGGCTCATCTCCTGTTTCCAAAATGCATCACAAACTGCTTGAGAAAGCTGTTCTACTCATAGACTGTAAAAGGTTACTGTTACCGTCCGTAGGCAACATTAGGTAGGCCTATGTTATTATCAACTACTATAGGCTATCAATTAGGGATGGGCGATATGGCCTAAAATCTATATTGTGATATACATTGCAGCCTCTTGCGATAACGATATACAGTATATTATAATAAAACCATTTCAGAACAGATTACACAGACCCATGCTAAACTGCTAAATGTTTTTTTTTTTAAAGGGTGTATGTAGTTTTGAGAACATATATTGTGCAAAACTGTAAGTATACAACATAATTTTGCAGATAAATAAAATTTAAGTACACTAGCTGCAGAGACTTAAGCAGGTCTAATGTTTATTATGGCTTGGAGCTTATGAAACCCCAAATTTAAAATTAGAATATTGTCTAACTGATGTCTTTTCAGTTAAAAAGAAACACAACAATGATTCATAAAATCGAGATTATGTGCTACACCACTAAGATATATTGGAATGGGAATAATACGCGCGCGCTGGTATTCAGTGATATCATGTTTCGTTTTGAATTTGAGGTGGTAGAACGGATTAGTCAGCCCGGTATCACCCCAAAACGTCATATACTGACGCGTCTTGACCATGCGTCAACATACGACGAAAAGGGTACCCCTTTAACGTCAATATGAGACGCAGACAGAAGCGCACCAGCAGCGCCTCCTAGCGGTACCATAACGCATACCTAAACCTACCCATAACCCGAATCGTCACACATGGACGTTAGGGGGTACCCTTTTCGTCGTATGTTGACGCATGGTCAAGACGCGTCAGTATATGACGTTTTGGGGTGAGACTGTGTTAGATTAGTCGTGTGTTAACTTACCGAACTGTTACCCCACACACTCTGTATTGCTGCTGCTCGTCTGACGGCTTAAACCCGAACCAAGTCCAAATAATGGATGTTGCACCGATCTTTTTCACCAGCTTTCACGTTCAGCCATGTTTACTTAAGATGACGACGAATATGCATTGCAGCCGGGTTTACCTCGCGGCCGCGGGTAGATTGCGTCATCATAGCTTGTGTAGTATAGAGCCATCTCCCAACCCAACTTGGAGAATAGATTAACGGCGATATTTTTTTTATCGCGCGATAAGAGTCTCGCGTTAACGCAGCACGTTAACGCCGATAACGGCCCACCACTAATATATATATATATAAATATATATATATATATAATATATATATATATATATATATATATATATATATATATATATATATATATAATCAGTGACTTGACATTTTGAAAGATGGATAGTCAACCAAAACATAAATGCTTAAAATATGTAAATTAAGGAAAATATCAATTCAATAATTTTTTATTTTTTTTATTTTTGCAGATCTGCTTCTGTCACACATCAATTCACCTTCAGTGAAGCTGCTCTTACAGGACATTACCAATAAATGCTGGAATATTTTCATCAGCCTAAGAGTGATGAAGACGGAGTTGAACAGTGAGAACATGAATGATCCAGAATCCTGCAGAATAAAACATGAAGATACTGAAGAACAAAGAGGTTGGTGTTTATTCTTGATTCTTCATTAATGATGCTGAAGGTCATTAAGGTTATAAACTTTATCAGTTAATCAGTGGTAATGGTGAATATATGTTTTGGTTGTATTTAGAAAAGTCATAAGAGCTGTGAAATAACATAGTTAAAGTAGCAAATAATATATGGGACACGTTCCATTATCTGGATACAAAATGGAGCCTGAAACTAAATTTTCTTTTTTTTGGACTATTTGACTATTTTTGTTTTCAACAATTAGTCAAGTTACCTTTCAAGTCACCTTTATTTCTATAGAGACAGAGCGCAATGCGTCATAATCTGAAGACCACGCCCACCAAGGGGGAAAACAAACCAACCCATTGACTTTGCATTGCGAGAGGCTGCCTCCTTGTCATTTCTTGCTTCTAAGAAAAGACAGAATAATGGCTAAAAGCTGCTATGTGACAAGGTGTACAGCAAACAAGCTAAGAAACCCAGAAATAAGTTTTCATAAGCTGTCGACCCTAAATAAACGAGCGTTTGAGGACATAAAAGTGGATACAGGCTGGAACGAATGGGTAAATTGTGGGATCCTGACACTCAGTATGCACTACAAAATGCACTACGTGTGCAGTAAGTTAAACATTTGGTCATTGGTGAGTCAAATATCCAAATGTCAGTTTTATATATTATATTTCTGTAAGATAAACTATCCTGTGTTGCCGATTACGGTCTCCTCCAGCGGATGTACGTTAGTTTTCAGAGTAATGAGACACGTGACGCTCTGTCTCAACTGCCTGTATCCACTTTTATGTCCTAAGCACTCGTTTTTTTGGGGTCGAGAGCTAATAAAAACTTATTTCTGTTTGTTTTAGCTTCTTTGCTGTACACCTTGTCACACAGCAGCTTTTAGGCCTTTTTCTGTCTTTTGTTAGAAGCAAGAAATGACAAGGAGGCAGCCTCTCGCAATGCAAAGTCAATGGGGACGGTTGGTTTGTTTTCCCCCCCGGTGTGGGCGTGGCCTAAATGCGCTCTGTCTCTATTGAACCTTATACAATAAAGGTTTTTTTTTGTTTGTTTTTTTTTACTGAATTTTTTACTGTCCTTAACTCGGAATTCCCTGAATTCCTGAAAGTGAGACTGGGCTGGTTGGCTGGCTTGTTTCTTCTTGCTGGTAGATCAGACAAACTCAGACTGATGATTAATTTTTGGGCGAACTAACCCTTTAACTTCATATTCGTTCTTTGTTTTAAACAGTTTGAAATAAGGCTAGATAGTTAACTCATCCAGTCAGGCTCTACTGATAAGAGTCTCACATGGGGAGATTGGAATTTCTTTGTGTGCCTGAAGTGCAGGGCAGAATTTGACAATTTAAGCGCAATAAACTGTGAAAGAGAACTCAATTCAGCAACATGCAAGAACAGAATTGAGTTATTTTACATTTTATTGCGCTTAAATAGTCAAATACTGCCCTTGCCGTGGCAAATTCTCGATTTTTGGTTCAGGTCTTCAATGTCTGGTTCAGGTCTCAGGAGAATTCACTTTATTGAGCAGTTCAACAAAGTGAGATGTCAGCTTCACATCTGATCTTACAATGGTGTGCATTGAGTCTTATACCTTTTTCTTATCGCTTGGGGTCCAATTAGCTATCTTTTTCTGTTTGCTCCTCTAATTCGCATTCAAATAGTTATCTTTTTCTTTTTTGCTCCTCCTCGGCACTTCGCCACGATTAGAAACACCTGCACCAATGTCTTATTTCTATTGGTGGCCGTCCTTACGCATGCGCTTTATTAAATATGACTTCATATATGGTTTTTTGGGTACTTTTCCACTCTTATCCTCACACAACCTTTTACCCAGTTTTTATCCTGTCCTCACATACTCTTTTGGCCCGTTCTCAGAGTTTGTCCTCTTTTGACCTGTTCTCTCTGTCTCCCATAATTTTTGTCCCCCCATTTTTAGGCCTAGTTTCTCCAGGATTTTTATCATGCATTTGGACTCATGTATGAGACAGATGAAATTCTCCAATACCCTGCACCTCAGGCACACAAATAAATTCTCTCCATGTGAGACTCTTATCAGTAGAGCCCTGAAAAAGTTTATACTGGCAAGGCTTAAAATGCATGAATAGAAGAACTTTGTGATGATGCAACACTGCAACTGGTTTATCTGACTACTGGTATATTGCCCACCCATATTCACTGGAATAATTAAACATTTTCATGAAAATAACAAACAAAACCAAAAATACAAAATTGCTTTAGTGTTCATTTCGCATGGCATGTTATCAGAATGTCGTAGAAAGTCTTCTCCATTTAAAAATAAAAAAATCTCTCGAGTCAGGAAGTTATGAATGTCAAAATCAGACATTATTGTTTGAGACAACAAAGCAATGCAACTCACAATCCCATCTGCAACTTACATTTTCATACAGTTTTGAACTATCATGTTTTTTCTCCTCTTCTTCTTGGAATCTCCCCAATACTCCCAGCACAATTGTTTCTAGGGCTGGAACAAACGATTATTTTTTCCATCTATAAATCTATTGATTATTTTTGGGGATTTACAGCAGCAACTGCTTACGAGTGTGAATCCTGAAATGTTTTGTTTATTCAGGAGATTAAAGTAGCATAGCAGCAGTGTCAAACATGGCGATTTCCATATAACCATGATGTTTTATCACTATCGACAGGGTGTAGCCAAGTTAAATAATAAATAAATGAGTCCAATCAAGTAACGAGTTCCTCCATTAGATATTTTAAATTACCAACAACAGTGTTGGTAATTGCAAAAATGCTTTGCAACTGGTTGCTGAGAGTACGTTTGGGCCCTGAGTTCGCTGCCATGGCAGCTCGTACAACTGACAACTGTATTATATTGATGTGTAAAATTTCACTGTAATAGTCCAAATACGTACGCTGCCATCTCGTAGCTTTGAGGTAAGAGACCCAGAATTTTTTTTTCTTTCCGTATGCTTGTGCTGATGTGGTTTGCCACTTCGGTTTTACAGAACGTGCAGAGCACCATTTTATTCTATCTCTGTTTGAAAATACTTATAAAATGTGGTAATACTTGTAATAAGTTTTTTTCCATACTTGTAATAACGGCTGATTTTCAGCATGCCCAAGAGCTGCCATCATTGGGAAACATAAATAGCATGACGAATCGACACATTTCACGAAAATTGACTAATTTACGTGATCGATTATGTCGACGTGTCATTCCAGCCCTAATTGTTTCATTACTCTGCTGATTTGTTTTTAATGGTGGCATCCTGCCAGTCAGTTAAAAAAAAAAAAAGATTTGTGCTTTCAGCAATTTGCAATAAAAGAGACTGATAAAGATTAGTACATGCATGAATCATTGAGTAAATAGTGGACTTACAATGTCTACATTCAACAAAATACGCTTGTTTTAAGCAAACAAAAAAACGTGTTTTTGTGAAACATTGTAACTAGTGTACTTGCAGTGTCCTAGATTGGCCTACAGCCAAGTTGGGCCTACAGTAGCTCTAACACTTTCAATGCATAAATATAGCTGCAAGCAGTGATGACGGGCCCAAGCCCAGCCGCCGCCACCCCGGTGGCTTAAGGAAACCTGTGCACGGCAGGCAATGTGCATTTAAAGCAGGTACATGTAAAACAACTATGTCAAAATCCTTTGAATATGCCACATTTACTGCAGTAGTTGGTCCCACTATGACTATAAACAACAGCTGCCACATCCATGAGATCATTTAAATGTAGATGAATATGATGTCATAGGATGTTACAGGTCACTTTGAAATGAGTGAGAAGTTATTTGCAGCTCAAAATTTTGTAATTCGATTCCCAGGGACAACAAGAACTGATAATAATGTAAATGTGTTCCTTGAAATGCAGTGTCACTTTGGATAAAAGCGTCTGCCCAATGCGTAAATGTAAATGTAAAACTATGTTGTCAGTGCACTACAAATAAACTGGTTCTTGCCTGTATTTTGTCATTCAAAATCAGTCAATGTATTCAGAAGTTATAACACACTTCCAGTTTCCCTTTTTTCGCCATAAGTCTGAGAGACCACGGCCAAACCGTTTGAGAGATCAAAAATCCCCTCACAATATAGCATGCTCAGTCTTTTCTTCATGCTGACTGAGTTTGGTGATGATAGGCTAAGTCCCCTAGGAGGAGTATATCAAATAGTTTTTCAAACAACCCATAATAGCCAACTTCCTTTTGGGCTGGCGTATGAATTAGAGCACGAAAGTTGTTCGGTCTGACAAGATCTATAACTGTATGATGTAGTTTGGTTACTGTAAGTGAAAAGGGATACATTACAGAGCCCCTAAAAAACAACCATATAAAACTGTCAGCTGCAGAGCAGAGCCCCCCGTGATCCCTGTGACCATACATAGGACAAGCAGTTTGGAAACTGGATGGATATCTAATTTAAAGAAAAATGCTTAAATAATCGGAAAAAAGATAAATGCATCAAGATAATTGACACACTAATTGAGGCGCCGCCCCCTTTGCTGGCGACTCGGCCACCTGTGTGCAGAGTGTTTGTGCATCGTGTTTTAAGTGTTTTATGTATTTTTAAAGAACTTTTTAAATTATTGGATGCATAATTTTAAACTGACTGAATTCGGACGACGTTATTATGGCGATATTTAATACTCGCAAGTTGTTTTGCCTTTTCTGGCTATGGGGAATAGTGGTTTGAAGAGTTACTCAAACACTGGGCCCGCAGGATGGAAGTGAACCCAGGCTAGAACTGTCCTTCATCACCTATAGCCGGCTGGAGCTCTTGGGGTTGCGGGTCTCAGCTTAGAAACAGCGCAGCAAACGGGGTTGCGGGTCTCAGAAAAAGAAACAGCGCAGCAAATGCTTACGAGCATTGTCAGGAGCAAATTTTTGTCCCGCCAAAGCCTTATTTGATCGGTAAGTGATGTAGAATAGAATGACTGCTGCGCCTGACAGGGCGATAACGAGCAGAGAGAGCCCCGGCCGCGCACGCGCACTCTCACGTCTTCAAACAACATGTCGAGCGCTGTCTTGCGCTCTCTCACTCGCGCATATTAATCGAAGTCAATTGACACGATAGTAAAAGGTCGGAAGACTGCAGTTTCACGTGGAGCATTTGGAGATTTCTCTTGAATTACCGCGGGGTGTGAATTGTGCTATTTAAAAAAAAAAAAAAAAAAAAAAAACCTTGCCTTATCTTCTCTAAAAAGCGTGCCGCCCATTCAGCTGACATAAACCACAATTTCAGTAAACGAAAAAACCTATCCAGTGATGAAATGTTTTCTGTGTTGACACAAATCTTTGTGCGAAGTCATAAACTGCCGAGATAATCACACGTGTGCCTGCTGTAGGCCACACGTCCACTAATGACACGTCCGATACGCATAATACGAATGATTCCTTTGAACCATTCACATTTACATTTACATTTATTCATTTAGCTGACGCTTTTAATCCAAAGCGACTTACAATTGCTATATATGTCAGAGGTCGCACGCCTCTGGAGCAACTAGGGGTTAAGTGTCTTGCTCAGGGACACATTGGTGTCTCACAGTGGATTCGAACCCGGGTCTCTCACACCAAAGGCATGTGTCTTATCCACTGCGCCACACCCACCCATGGTGACCATACATTTGGGTTAATACATTTAACCCATTCACTTTAATGAAGGGTTAAAAGTAAAACAACTGATCTGTCCAACACTGAATTGGTGTATAAAAAAATAAAATAAAATAAATAAATAAATATCGGTAACACTTTACAATAATCTAGATCATCTAAGATTATCTCGTCCCGGGCCCAGGCAAGACTGTCAGCTGGCCTGGCTGTATTGATGACTGATTTAGTCAGTAGACAGTTCCTGGCAACTGTTAATTACAGCCTTCAGGAACCGTTAAGCAGAACTAAATTAATATTAATATTACTGGTAAAGTTACCGGGTACCGGACATTTTCTCACTGGTTCCCAACTCCCAACATACACACGCACACACATCTGTGTAACTGTCATTGTACCGTAACTCACGTCAGCTTTGCTTTATCTCATCTCATCCCATCTCACCAACAGTTTAATACTGTTACTCGCACATCCAAAACGTCGTCTTTTACGTCGCGGACTTAAAAAATAAATAAAATAAAAAACAGACGCAAAAAAAACAACTAATGAATCACTCAATTCTCAGTTTTACCCGCCAATTGCAAAATTCACCCGCATTTGGTGCGTGGTCGGGTGTTAATTTCAGGCCCTGGACGGTGCTGAGAACGCCAGAGCAAACAATGCTCGCATTCTGTGTTCATTAGTTAGCGGTCTGTCTAACAGTACTGTTTAACATGTTATTAGATAGAATTGTTATAGAACGTACACAGTATATGAAAAAAAAGTTATTAGCCTATGCCGTGTGGTTGATGTCCAGTGTTGCTAGCTGAGGAGAAATACATAATCATTGACTTGGTCCCCTGAAAGTTGCGTTGGATTTTCTCTTCAGCATAAAGGTTTAGAGGCCCATCTATCACTGTTTTCCATGTTTGTATCTAGTTTCTGGAGTAAATATATAGGCCTAGGCTATAATCTGTGTGTTTACATATAGCTGTTTTAAAAATGGCAGGTGCTGGCGTTTTGCGTGCGTTCGGTCATCAGCGTACACTAACGTCACGAGTAGTTCCTATAGTGCTGGTTTAGACCCTACTCTGAAGTAGGAGCTAAATTAGTTCCTCCAAATGGAGTTCCTAGAACTAAAATCATTCCTAGTTCCTGCGGTGCGAACACGCCGACATCCGGGTACTTCCCGCAATAGTTCTAGGAACTGTGAAAAGGTTCCTCCGGTCGGAAAGCGGCCATAGATTTTAGAAGAAAAAAAGAAGTTATAGTACCAGTGGTAATTAACGGTCAGAAAGTAGAGGTTGTTCAGTCTTATAAATATCTTAGTGTCCATTTGGACAGTAAACTGAACTGGAAGAAGAATAGTGAGGCTGTTTTTAAGAAGGCGCAATCAAGACTATTCTTTTTGAGGAAGTTGAGTTCTATTGGTGTATGTAGGAAGCTTCTTTATGTTTTTTTTATCAGGGAATCATGGCTAGTGTTTTGTTTTATGCAGTGCTCTGTTGGGGATGTAGTATCACTGTAGATGATAGAAATAGGATTAATAAATTGATTAGAAAGGCTGGTTCGGTCATTGGCCTTAATCCTGATTCACTTGAGGTTACTGTGGAGAAGAGAACAAGGGCAAAATTAAAAATAATTATGTGTTACAAAGGTCATCCACTACATTGTATTTTTAGTGGACTTAAAAGTTCATTTAGTGGAAGATTAGTAATGCCTCGGTGTTCAACAGAGCGATTTAGAAGGTCTTTTACTCCGAATGCAGTTAGGATTTTCAATGAAGTTGTGTAATTTTTTGTATGTATTGATTGTTGTTGTTTTTTAATGTTTATTTGTCTATCTGTGGTGTCTGTAATGTGCAATGGTGGCGAACGAGTTTCCCCTTACAGGGATTAATAAAGTTGTTCTAATCTAATCTAATCTAATAATCGTTGTATAGAAGTTCTCTTCTTTCTACTATTACATCAGAGTTCACTTTTACTGTATGTCCTTTCCCTTCACATTTCTCTCGTTGATCTTTTATTTATTTATGATTTACTGAAAATTAAACCTTTTTTACTTTAATTTTAGACCTGATGGAAGACAACGCGGAGAGTGAAGAACTGAGTGAAGTGGAGGAGAAACATCATCATGTCAAAACTGGAGAAAAATCTTCGAGTTGCTCACAGGGTGAAAGTAATATTTTATTGAAAAGAAGAGCCAAAAAAACTTTAACCTGCCCTCAGTGTGGAATGAGTTTCCCATCCAAACAAAGTCTTGCGCTTCACATGAAGATCCACACTGGAGAGAAGCCACACACATGTGATCAGTGTGGGAAGAGTTTCACACAAAAAGCTGGCCTTAAGGAACACATGAAAATCCACACTGGAGAGAAGCCGTACACATGTGATCAGTGTGGGAAGAGTATCAGAAAGGCAGATTCTTTTAAATTACATCTGCGTTATCATTCTGGAGAAAGACCATTTATCTGTGATCAGTGTGGTAAACATTTTTTTAGGGGAGATGCCCTGAAGAACCACATGAAAGTTCACACAAAAGAGAAGCCTCATGTGTGTTCTTTGTGTGGAAAGAGTTTTAGTGAGCTGGCTACTTTAAAAATACATCAGAAAAGACACAGTGGTGTGAAGAATTATATGTGCTTTGATTGTGGGAACACCTTTTTTGATGATGCTCAACTGAAACGACACCAGAGGATCCACACTGGAGAAAAACCTTACAAGTGTTCACACTGCGACAAGAGATTCCGTCAGTCAGAACATCTGAAAACACACGAGAGGGTCCACACTGGAGAGAAACCTTTCACATGTGATCAGTGTGGGAAGAGTTTTGCACGAAAAGGACACCTTAAGGGTCACATGAAAACCCACACCAGAAAGCCGTATCACTGCCCTCCGTGTGGGAAAAGTTTCGCTTCTTCGTCTTCTTTACGCAATCATACAAAAAACAAATGTCTAAAATCACAGTAAGCAGTTCATCTTCAGATCCAGCACTTTGATGTGCAACGCTGCATCCTCACCAACTGTGACACAATGCATCAAACAATCTATGCCTTAAGCAATTGCTGCGAGAGTGGCAGATGGCCCATTGGTGTGGACACTAATATAGTTATCATTATAGTCATTGTTCTTAGTGTGAACAGGTCTTTATTTTTGTTTGATATGTTGTTTTGTATAAAATTGGTTTTGATTGGGAACAATATTTGGCTTTTTTTTTTATTATTATTTTTTATCTATTGGCGTGCATTGATGATGTCACCACTAGCACCCTCCAGATTGGGCTTTTGATTGGGTTTTATTGGAGAAAAGGGAATTAGGCAGATGGATAAAATTAGGGCTGTTGTTTAAAAAAAAAAAAAATATATATATATATTTATTTGTTCATTATAAACGTGGGATTATGAATTATATTGAGAACGTTGTACATAGAAAACATGCCGTAATGTACCCTGAGTGTAAACAGCCGCATTCATCGTGAAGCGTGCAGCAAGTGATTTGCAAAGATTAATATAAATATTAATATAAAGGTTAATAAAACGTTACACTCACTTCAGTTATTCTGGAGGTGCAGCAGGAACACGAATAGTTGGTACCGATCCTTTTTTCAGGAGCAGCTTCTTCGCAAAAACAGCTTTATACTGACCCTCGTTTGTAAAGCAGTCTGATGTGTGAAATGATTCACACAAACATGAAAGCATTGATGTTGATCGTAGGGAATATTCCCTTCGAAAACAAACTCAGCCACTGCGTCTTCAGCGGTTCGGATTTAGGAACATCAAAAAGACTGCTGTGTTCCTTATTACACCCAAGAACAGAACACCACAATCGTCACCACAATCGCTTAGACGTCCGCAGCCGCGGACTTTGATTGACAGCTTGCTCACGAGCGAGGGCGGGTCTGTGTTGAAACGCTGCTGTCAATCAACAATCGTGGGAGGGGCGTCCGACCGTGTGACGTCACACGGTCGAACGGCTTGATTTGAGATGGGGGGAAAACATATAAGAAGATTAAAAAAAAAACACTGGATGGATTTTTATCATTTTATGATGGTTGTGTTCAGGCACTGCCAACACACATTTCAGTACAATCAACTTGTAAAAGTGCATGTACCATTATATGACCCCTTTAACCAATCAGGGCCGAGTGAGGGAGACAGTGTTCCATCGAGTGTTCAATCAGTTTGCATTTCTGTGTTGGTGAGACGTGATGACTCGAGAGTGACGGGTTTTTTGCAATCTTATGAGATTTTCTCTATGATAATTGCCTTTGAAAATAAATGTTATGATATTTAGAAGAGCACTTGCATTGGGGAAATGTTAATTTTGCCTCTTTTATTTGGGGTTGGTTGGGGGAATAATCACTGGAGTGCAGTGCAATATTGGAGTTTCACTGGTTTATCGGCTTTTTTTTGCTAGCGAGGGCGTACAAAGTTGATATTTGTTGAACATTTATGTCTATTTTTATAATTTTGTATATTATTCTGTATGAAATTGACAGTAATATTTTTTTACTAAGTATTAAGTCCTGGTGGTATTATACCCTCTGTCCTCCATATATGTCTGGTTAAACCTTTTTAAGGACAACTTTGGGTTTGATACAATACCATATTTGGGCATTGCTATAATTATCTGCACTGTTAGAACCGGTAGAAATGATGTCAACAGATTATTCATCAGATTATAAGTAACTGTGTTTCTGTCTCCTAAGTTTGAGGCTGGATCCTCAAACACATTTTATACAGCATTTGGAAATGTGGAGAACATGTCTTCAGTAACCTCTCTGTCAACTGATTTGACTCCTGGTCTTCATTAAGCATGTTGGTTTCTTTATAGGGTCTAACTTTATGGGGTTTACCTACAGTTTTGTATATTTTTCAAGTAATCAATGATTTTTATCGGCATTCTGCTGAATCTACTTGTATCAAGAAAAGATCATTTCATAATTTTAATTAGTTAGTTCTAAAAATAAAATCAGTTATATCTGAAAAAACAGTATTATGGATACTTGGTATTTCCATGTTTTAAATTTCCTGATAGAGCTTTTAAATGCCTAATAGAATATTTATTATACAAAAAATCATTTTAATGTATTTGTTCTTCTAATCATGTAATGTGCACCATTAATATTTTTATGTGGAGTCAGAACATCCCATGAGAAAATTAACCATTATTTAATTATAGTTAAAGTGTAGTAACCTTGTTTTTTTTAGTGTAGCAAAACCATATGGTTAATTTGTGGTTACCATGGTTGGTTTAACTATAATAAACTTTTTTTTTTTTTTTTTTTTGTAAAACTATGGTTAATGTTCGTAAACAACACAGGTTTTCAAACTGAACTGAAATGATTGTAGCCTATCTCACATCCACAAAATCAGCAGAAAGAGAGCAGCTGGTATAAGACAAAAGCTCAACTCAGCGTGTCAACAAAAACAGTTGTCCAAAGTCACGGTTAGTAGCCTACTTCATCCTCAGGTGTGACGCTGCATTAGGGTTGGGCGATAAAACAAGAACGATAATTATCGCAAAATAATTTTGCTCGATAAAACAATATCAAGAGTTCAATAAATGTTTAAAAATGTTTATTAAAAGTGAAAAGATACTCATTTGAATCGTGCCACACGGATAATTTATGCGGCAGCGTTATTTACCATGGATTTACTGTAGTAACACTAACTGCACCATGGTATTGTGGCAGAAAAATATACATATATAATTGTATTATATTATTAATATAAGTAATGGAATATAATTACAGTATTTTTTTGTAATTAAGCTATAGCATTTCTGCATTTATACTAAATGTATTTTGGCAATTTTTTTATACAAATACCATAGAAACCTGCATTGTTTGAAATATGCGTTGTTTGTAGGCTACTGGGGTTATCATAATCTAAATATATGATTCTGTGGATGACCAATGGTTAATTTTAATAAATTCAAACGGTCATAATATCTAAATTTTACCTTATAAAAAAAAGGTGGTCACAATTTTTGTAAATGAACATACATTTATATCGGAATCCTAACTTTGAGGAGCCACGCGGGACCTTAACGAGAATGAACCTCATTGGTTCTTGCGGAAGCTCAAACGTGCTGCGGAACTTTTTGAAGCGTCAAAGTGGTAGTTGCGTAGCTGTCAATGGAAAGTACAGAACTGGCTCAGATTTTATTGAAAAATATCTTCATTTGTGTTCTGAAGATGAACGAAAGTCTTATGGGTTTGGAACAACATGAGGGTGAGTAATTGATGACAGAATTTTCATTTTTGGGTGAACTAGCCTATCCATTTAATATCTTTCAGTCCATACTTTACACAGCAAGCTGCAACCTTGAGTTGCCTTGATGTCTTTTTCAATGGGACCAGGCAGATCTCCCACTTTCATACACGGTACACGTACAAGAAGTGACGTGGAACATGGAAGACGAAGTGGTTACAGTAGGAACAAGTGACATCTGCTGCAATTTTTGTATTGCATGAACATGACAGCTTATAAAACTTACAAATGTCTTGAAGATGTTAATGATGTAGAATATGTGTTTTATAAGATGTTTTCCCCCCCCCGATGTTTGTACACAACACGAAGCGCTCTTTATAAGATATCTTGTATGTGTGCTTTCTAGTTTTCTATTTGTTTGAAATCCATGGATCAACATTAATGATTAACATTAACATGTTAAAGTGTTGCTACAGACTTGTTGATACACAAAATAAGAGCTACAAATGACTTAAAGACTATAAACAGATATGAATATGATGTCATTATTATGAGAAGGTTTCTCAATATAATACTTTTCATAATTATGATAAAGTTTCTCATTATCATGACTTAAAGAATCATATTTATTTTATTGTCCAATTGTGGTGTCCTATGTCCTTCCATAGGACAGCCAAGTATCAAATGATTTTTGGGCTTTTTAAATGTTTATTTATTTATTTATTTTTATTATTTATTTATTTATTTATTTTACTTTTAATGACTTAGATCGAATGAGATGTCTGTCTACATCACTGTTTTGATATGCAGTAAAAATAACAAAATTAATTTAAAATAGTTTGTTCTAACACTCAGGCTGCTTAAAACTAAAATGGATTCTTTCTCCATCTCATAACATCCACAAGCAACAGAAGGAGTGCTGCTGAGAGCAAAAAGCTCGGTTTAGCTTACAATTCTCACAGTTAATTTCGTTTGATGTTTAATGTGAAAAATATCGTTTTGATCATTTCGCCTCGCCTTGATGACGTCACCGCCGCTACCGCCATCACACAGCGTTGAGTCTTCTGATGTGAGGTAAGCAGTTCACGGTGCTTCGTATATTTATACAACTATAAAAACACAGCTTGTTAAAGCAACATTTTACAGGGTCTTTTCTGTTTTGTATATTCTTCTGCTACAGAGCTATTTGTGCGTATTTGCTGGCGTCTGCTGACTGACAAAAACATTTAGCCTAGCAGGCAACGATGTGAGAAACGAATGTTAAATTCATTAAGATCTATACGATTATTGTGTGTTTTTGTATGCTCGTCTGTATGATTTTTTCGATGTCGGGAGCAGTAATGGTATTTACTGATATGTCACTTGTTCAAAAGTCAAAGTATAATCAAGGGTAATTCACAGTAATCGATCTCGATTTATCTTTTTTTTGTGGGTTAACGTTGATCTATTTTGAACATTAATAAATATTTCTGACATGAAGAGTCTTTTCAACGGCTCTTAATTGAAATCCATCACACCTCTACCTCTAGCCTACATAAATCTGAATATGTAGATAAATGTGAAGGAAGCTTGACATGGGAAATATTGTTTTGTTGTGCTTGTGCATTATATTAGAGAGCCGTTTCTGTCCCTAGAAAAAAAACACAAAAAAAAACACCAACATGTTTATAATACAACAATATATATATATATATATATATATATATATATATATATATATAGGCTATATAAATTTTAATGACAGTATGCAATGACTGTAGTTATAAATTGAACTATATTTAGGTTCACATGGACATGCTGCTGTATGGAATTTATTATAGCTGTGGTAAATTAAATAATATCCCTGATACGACTTAATAAGAGGGAGTGTCACAATTAACAGCTGCTCAAAATCCTCTTCATGAAAAAAAATAAAAAAATAAATAGAGATGTAAAATATGTGAATTTGTTTTAAAGGGATAGCCTAGTTCACCCAAAAATGAAAATTAGCCCATGATTTACTCACCCTCAAGCCATCCTAGGTGTATATGACATTCTTCTTTCAGACGAATACAATCATAGTTATTTAAAAAAATGTCCTGGCTCTTCCAAGCTTTATAATGCCCGTGAATGGCCGATTTCTGTTTTGAAGTCCATAAAGTGCATCTATCCATGATAAAAGTAATCCACACAGCTCTGGGGGTTAATAAAGGCCGTCTGAAGTGAAACAATGCTTTCGTGTAAGAAAAATATCCACATTTAAAACTTTGTCGACTAAAATAACTAGCTTCCAGCAGAGGAACTACGCAAGTCGACTTGCGCCAAAAGAGTAACACTTGATGATGTATGATGTAGGAGTAGCGTTAGCGTAACGCCTCTCGCGGTTCAAACAAACAGGGCTTTGAAACAAACTCAAGCTCCTCCGACATTTCTCTTTAAAAATTCTCGTTTAAGACTTCTAATTCGTGAATATTTTTCTCTATCCTCTGCACTCCCGCGTTCATCAATGCGTCATGCGTCAGGTCAAGGCTCACTCTTTCGCCGTAATTCGATGCGTACGGCCGTCTGTCGAAAGCTAGTTATTTTAGTCGATAAAGTTTTAAATGTGGAAACATCGCTCGTTAATAATTGGCTTTTATTAACCCCCCAGAGCTGTGTGGATTAGTTTTATCATGGACGGATGCACTTTTATGGACTTCATAACAGAAACCGGCCATTCACTGCCACTATAAAGCTTGGAAAAGCCAGGACATTTTTTTGAGATGTCACAGAGATGTAATATACACCTAGGATGGCTTTAGGGTGAGTAGCCTAAATCATGGTGTAATTTTAATTTTTGGGTGAACTATCCCTTTAAAACAAATTAAATACTTTAATGTAAAATCATTTAATATGTTTTAAATCAAATTCACACTGTTTTTTTTTTTACAACTACAGTCATTGCATACAGTCAAAAAATAGAAAGCGCACGACAAAGCAATATTTTAATGTTTCCAATGTCAAGCTTCCTTCTACACTTATCTACATATTCAGATTCATGTACCTCTTGTGATGGATTTAAATTAACAGCTGCTGAAAAGCGTCTTCATATCAGAAATGGATAATAATGGTAAAAAATAGATTGACCACAGACAAAATATAGATACGTAAAATATGTACATTTATTTTATAAAAAAATATAAATAAAAATGTTGTTACTTACAAGATATAAACACTAACAACGTGCTTTAAGTCTGTGATTTTTTGAAACCATTAATTTGATAACTGATTTATTTTTGCTTTTTGATCAGCTCCTCCTACCACAGTAATTCACCTTCAGTGAAGTTTCTTCCACAGCAGTTCGCCAGTGGAATATTCCCATCAGTCTACAAGTGAAGAAGATAGAGTTTGCGCAAGAACGTTGAAAACATGAATGATCCAGAAATCTGCAGAATAAAGCAGGAAGATACTGAAGAACAAAGAGCTTATCCAGAACCCTGCAGAATAAAGCAGGAAGATACTGAAGAACTAAGAGCTGATCTAGAACCCTGCAGAATAAAGCTGGAAGACACTGAAGAACAAAGAGCTGATCTAGAACCCTGCAGAATAAAGCTGGAAGATACTGAAGAACAAAGAGGTTCGTGTTTATTCTTGATTCTTCAATAAGGTTATAAAACTTAAATTTCCACTGAAACAGGAAGACAGGGTGGGACATATCGTGCAGCTCCACCCCCTGACACTAACATGAAACCAGACTTCTATTTTGATTGCTTCTATCTAAATCAATCAATCAATCAAACAAACTTTAGTTATAAAGAACTTTAAAACAACCGAAGTGCTGTGTAGAAAAATAAATAAAAGACATAAAATACATACTTTATATAACCTCCTACGACCTGGCGTCTACATCACATTTTTGGTTGTGTGCACCATAATACTTGATTCTGTGCACACACGTGGACACTTACACTGCCATCAGGCGATGTCAGAAGAGAAAAACACTCCAAGATGGCGGAGAACACATCTGAAAAGTCAGGCAGCCACACCAGACCAAAACGTCCACAAGGTAAAAAATCTAATAAAATTTCATTGTTGATTCTTAAGTTATGCATAATAGTGTTGTATGATTAATATGGCATGCAAATTTGACAAATGTTTGTAACAGTAAAGATTTACTATGCCGCTAAACTTGAGGTCCACATATGTGGACAATGGGACTTAGCTTCGTTGAAAATCTAAAAATGTTAGCAAAAAATGTTACTCTGAAAACGTAGTTTGGGAAGAATTTGTTAGAAAACATCAATTTACAATAGTTTACAACAGTATAAATTGGCATTGCATGTGTGATAAATACCTTTACATTGATTTTTCTTTTCTTTTTCTTATGATATAGTCAATTGCTGGGGACGTCTCAGAGGTAGAGGACTTGTCTGACAATGATGACCCAGTAGAGGATTTTGATTACCATCCTCCACAACAGGAGCCAAGCAGCAGTGAGGAGGAGAGTAGTGGGAATGAAGACCCCACTCCACAGTCTGCTGAGGCCATCCGGGGATGTAAACGTCTCCGTGGTGAAACTTATGGTTATCGTTCAGACCGTAGCATTGCCATTTTGCACACTCCCAGA
Source organism: Leuciscus leuciscus (assembly GCF_965113295.1). Classification (NCBI taxonomy): domain Eukaryota; kingdom Metazoa; phylum Chordata; class Actinopteri; order Cypriniformes; family Leuciscidae; genus Leuciscus; species Leuciscus leuciscus. The sequence continues at coordinate 22,318,534 of NC_138739.1, read as the reverse complement.
TGTGGGACTTAGCAGGTTGAGTCTGATGGCTCAAACAATGATCCTGAAGAGCCAAAAACAGGACCAAGCTTTCAAGGACAACACAAGCAAGGACAAGGAGTGCGCTGGAGGGCTGCTCAATTGACCCCAAACTTAGCCCAGTTTGAGCCTGAGGAGAAAACTGAGCAGGACAGAGAAGGCTGGACCACACTGGACTATGTAAACCAGTATATTGATAAAGATTTTATGAAACTGTTTGTATACTGCTCCAATGCTACAGCAGTAGCTAGGAGTGGGTACCCACTCAGCACATGAGTTGACGAGATGTATAATTTTTTTGGTGCCTCAATTTTGATGTCCTGTGTCCCGTACCCACAAATCAGGATGTACCGGTCCAGCGCGTTTAGATTCCCAGCCATCACAGAAAGATTCACACTCAATCAATAAAGGTGGTCATTGATGATGACATTCCAGAAGACCTGAGGCAATGTGACAAATTCTGGAAGGTGAGGCCTTTTCTTGACCGCATTCTGAAAGGCTGCAGGTCTCAGACAAGACCTGAGAGCGTTTCTATTATTGAGCAAATTATACCATTTACAGGAGCCTGTCCTTGTCGACAATATCTGCCAATGAAGCCCAATCCAGTTGGCATGAAAAACTTTGTTTGTGCTTCAACGGAAGGCATCATGCTCGACTTTGAATTATATCAGGGTGCAGATGCACTGATTGCACAGGTCCAGGAACCAGGTGAACTGGGTTTGGGAGGTTTGGTCATTGATCGTCTGTCTGAAACTCTCCATCCTGGTGCAAAAGTGTACAGCAGTACACTTTTGCACCAGGATGGAGAGTTTCAGACAGACATACCTGAGGTCTTTACAGGTACTTCCGGTTACCGATCGGTTCTTTACATCCATCAAAGCTGTGAATCGAATGATGGAGAAGCAGGTGTACCTGATTGGTACAGTTATGAAGAATTGGGTTTTCGAAGCAGTGCAGAAGCTACCAAGTGACAAAACAATGAAAAAGAATGGAAGAGGTACCTCAGCACAAGTTACCACTGAAGATGGGAAAATTTGTGTTGTAAAGTGGTATGACAACAAGCCGGTATTGATGCTATCTGTTGTCCATGATACACAGCCTGAAGACACCTGCCAGCGATGGGACAAGAAACAGAAACAATATGTGTCTATCAGACAACCAAGTATTGTTTGTGAATATAAACAACAAGATGGATGGGGTTGACCTCACAGACAGGATGATCAGCTACTATAGAATGAGTGTCTGCACCAAGAAGTGGACGCTTCGGATGCTCATGCACTTCACAGATGTTGCTTTAGCCAACAGCTGGCTACTGTACCACCAAGACCACACAGTATGCGGCACACCAAGAAAGGGCATCATGCAATTTCTTGAATTCCGAATGGAAGTGGCTAAGACATTCTTGGCCCAGCATAACAATGCACAGGAAGACAGTACAGACCTCTCAGAACAGGAAGACAACACCATTTAGAGCCAGAGAAAAAGCGCCCTGTGAAGGAAGTGCCCCAAATCTCAGTCCGCAGAAGGGCTAATGCACATCTTCCAGAGGTGGTCAACCTGAAGAATGCAGCGTGCTGCAGAGCAACAGGCTGTTCTGGGAAAACTTAAGTCCGATTTGTAACATGCAAGGTGTTCTTGTGCTTGCAAGCTGCACGCAACTGTTACACAGTCTTTCACAGCGGTTAAGTGCAATTAACTATTCCCACAGACAAAAAGGACATTCCTAGTTTGGAGAAGTTGAAGTTTTGGAGTGTTACAAAAAAGCTAAAATGAAACAAGCAAATTGTCAAGGTTTATTGGATATGATAGTTTGTTTTTCCATAACCATGTTCAGAAATTGAAACAGTTATATATGCAACAGTAACAATGAAAAATGTTCAGGCACAGTGCTCAGGCTGTAAATAAAAGAGATTTGCACTGTTACACAATGGTGTCTTGATTGTTTGTCCACATATGTGGACATAATTTTTTTCAAAAAGAGCTTCATGTTCAAAGATAATATCTGGTTATTATATTTATTGGTTCACTCTAACCCAAAATAGCTAGAAGAAATCTAAAATGCAAGCCAAACCAAAGCTCAGGTCTTAGGAGGTAGCATAATACAAATAAAACAAATCAAGAGACATAAATGCGCATATCTTTTTATTGTTTTGGAGCACACTAGCTTCTAGATATATTTAAGGTTAACATATTAGCTAACACATCTTTTATATAAGTGGATCTAACAGTAGTTATATACAGATTAGGTACAGTAGATTACAGTACAGAACTTGAATAACATAAATGTAAATAACACTGCATGGTCTTCACTGTATACATTAAGAATAGATAAATATTAAAGTTGAAAAGTTATTCAGTTAAGAGCAGTAAGTAATTTGTTGTTTGATTAACATTAAAAACAGACAGCAGCAGGAATATTAGCATGCAGTCTGATACTGTTACACATGAGTTGTCTTTCTCGACTGTTTACGGGCTTCATTGCACAGAATATGCACTGTGAGAAACTCGCACTTTGTTTGATGTTACGCTTGCAGTGTGTGGTCTCGCCTGCCGGTATTTTCCTTACAAATGATCTACGAAGGCATAATTTTATGTCGTTTGGAATGTATTGGGCTTATATATTGAAACTCACTGACAGTGAGCTGCTTTCAATTTCAAATGCGTGTGTTTTGTGTGCAACTCTGTGTAAGTGGTTAAATTAACTTACATCTCAAAATGCTTTTATGATGCAAATTAATGTAAACACAGTCTGTTGTGTCTTAAGGGATTAAACAGACAGGACAAACCACATCTTATATTTCAGAAGAGATCTGTGCATTAAAGGACAAGTTCGGTATTTTACACTTAAAGCCCTGTTTACAGATCGTATCTGATGAAATAGAACGGTTAAGATGTAAATAAACCTAAAATTCTCGGGACAGCAGCATGTGTCCAAATTTTAATCTTAACCGTTCTATTTCATCAGATACGATCTGTAAACAGGGCTTTAAGTGTAAAATACCGAACTTGTCCTTTAAGGCTGATTTATACTTTTGCGTCGGACCTACGCTGTATCCTCTATGCCAGGGGTCGGCAAGTAACTTTGGCCGCGGGCCAATATTTTTTTTAGCCAGTAGATGGCGGGCCAGCTACACAGAGTAGGCCTATGGATACAAATTAAATACTTTTATATAGGCCTATAATCGCGGAATATGATGGGTCCGTCACCGTCCGTGGATCATTCGTTCAATCGTTTTTTCAAATTAAAACCAAAAATAAAAAGATGAAAAACGACTTGTTTTTCCATTATTTATTTCCTGAACTAAAATGAAAAAACTAATAACAATGAGTTTTCTGATTTTCTGATTGTGCTCAGATCAAAAATAGAAAAAAATTATTACTGGATTAGACAAATTTTAATTTTGATTTTTAATTTAACACCTTAGGCATATATCAAGGAAATCATTTTAAACAGATCAAGTACTATTGTGGTAACAGATTACAGCCATTTTGATAAAGGTGTGAATAGCAATCATACTCATTCGCTTACAGTCCGACTTTTGAACTTTATTCCTTTTTTTTGTATTATTATTTATTCGGGACACACACATACACACCTAAGGTTTAAGCAGTTCTGCGCGGGACTGTTTTTTTTCTGTCCCGCTCCCACAAGGTTCTATTCAGCAACCGCTTAAAATACACTCGGTGTTCACCCGCTTTATTTCCCGACCTGACGGTTCCACAAAATTTAGATCTCGTTTCCATAATCTCACATTCAAATGTCTCTAACGGCAAGAATGAGATTAAGTAGCCTATAATAAATGCTATACAAAAATTGTGTTCGTGTCAATATAAATATTAGGCTATTTTAACATTGTACTGTCAGCAGAGAAAAAAAATGCCACAGAAAAAAATTATGAAATATAAGTAGCCTAACATAAATTAAATAGGACAAAGCCTATCACTCAAATTTCTAAGCAACATAAACGAAAATCATATTGCCCTACTGACAAATGAAGTAGGCTATTTTCTGCCGAACTATTTCAAACATCCTTGCAAAAAAAGAATGTTGTTGACTGACAATGGTTTCAGTACCAAACAGCTCCTCAGAGCTAGGTGTACAGGTGGTCAGAATTAAGTGCGGATACGCTGTCAAAAGATGTCGGGAGTGGGCTATTGTCAGTCAGACCGCCCGCTCCGTCCAAAGTAGCCTACACCAGAGTTCTGACCGCTACCGTATTTTGACGCGCGAATGGACACAAAGTGGTCAAGCGTCTAACTAGACGCGGCAGGCGCGAATTTGGCGCCCTATTCGTGTCCGGTGTGAACGCACAGTTATACTTTAAAATGTATATGTATGTGAAATCGCCGCGTGACTACGGCTTTTCTCAAGTAGTGGAAGAGTTTTGTGCAGCATTTAGGACTTCCAAAATAATCCGGCGGGCCAGAAAATATTGCTGGCGGGCCAGTTTTGGCCCGCAGGCCGCCAGTTGTCGTTCCCTGCTCTATGCTGTAGGCTACGTGTCGGTTTTCATTTATACTTCTGCATTGTAGTCCGCAATAACGTGCAATTACACAAAAAAAAAAAGTTACATTTTTGGAGAGGTGCATGTAAGGATACGCCGTAGTCTGTGCTACACACAGACTACGACGTAGCTACGGAGTGAGTTTGACGCAGAAGTATAAATTGGACTTTGGTGTAAATGCACCTTATTAGGCCCAGTCCCATTTCTACCCCTCAGCCCTACACTGTCACGATTATCTTTTGGTTGGAGGGGAAGAGGTAGGGGGAAGGGACAGATAGCCCTTCAAACAAAGATTATTCCGGGACCCCACTTCAAATGAAGGGGTATGAGAAGCGATATATAAATGTAATGAATTATTATTATTATTATTATTATCATTCTACAGCGAGGAAGATTATTCACAAGGGGAAAACATTCAAGACATCTTCCTAGGAGTGGATGTCCCAGCAAATTTACCCCAAGGTCAGACCTTGCAGTGCTCAGAAAAACTGCAAAAAACTCAAGAGCTACATCTTAAACTCTACAGGCCTCAGTTAACATGTAAAATGATAGTACAATTAGAAAATGACTGAACAAGTATTGCCTGTTTGGAAGGGTTGTCAGGAGAAAGTCTCTTCTCTCTAAAAAGAATGTGACAGTAAAGCTTAGGTTTGCAAAGTTGCATCTGAACAAACCACAAGACTTCTGGAACAATGTCCTTTGGATAGACGAGACGATAAGTGGAGATGTTTGGCCATAATGCACAGTGCCACGTTTGGTGAAAACCAAACACCAAACACAGCATATCAGGACAAACACCTTATACCAACTGTCAAGTACTGTGGTGAAGGGGTGAGGATTTGAGCTTGTTTTGCAGCCACAGGATCTGGGCGCCTTGCAGTCATTGAGTGAACCATGAACTCCTCTGTATACCAAAGTATTCTAGAGTCAAATGTGAGGCCATCTGTCCAACAGCTAAAGCTTGGCCGTAATTGGGTCATGCAACAGGACAATGATCCCAAGCACACCAGCAAATCTACAACATTCAAAGTCTAGACCTCAACCCATTTGAAATGCTGTAGTAGGACCTTAAGAGAGCTGTGCATAAACAGATACCCACAAAACTGCATCTGAGACGCGTCTCTCTGTAGGCAAGGGCGTGGTGAGCTGGTGCCCTCTGACGTCACAGGGCACTACAACTTCCAATAGGAAAATTCAACTGCAGTAGCCACCGTTCAACTTGAAGAGGGCAGCACTCAAATATATTGTAGAATTAAAACTCTTTAAACCCAAATGTAAAAAAAACCATAGAATTCAAAAGAAGGTACCTTCTTTTTCACATGACTGTATATACTTGGACAATAATTCATTTATTTATTTATTTTCAATTTAAACCAAAAACTCTTCTGTACTGCTGCTTTAAAGCAGATAATATCCAGTAAACTTTCCATGAACTGGGCACAAACTGTAGCCTAAAATTCAGTTTTCTTTTACTTTTTAACAAATGAAAGGTGATTTAAGAAACTGACATTCATTCAAACACCAGGATGTCAGACTAAATATTATCTTAACTGTTTTAGTTTTATATTGTATATCATATTGTACATATTGTAATCATTGGCGTTCTTATAATTAGGGGCCAAACACCGAAGGTGTGTAGGCATCCATTATAATTGTTGCATTCTTGTTAGGGGCCAAGCACCTGTTGTAAATGTTGGCATTCTTATTATTATTCTTCGGTTTCCCCTCTGGAAGTCTATGGCTGCCTTAGAATTACTTGCGGAAAAAGTTAATGAAATGTGGCACAGATAGAAAATAGTCTCAACTGTCACCATAGCAAATTTGTCTCTAACTCAATCCCTCTAGCTCCACCAACTGTCCAAAGTTGCACTCAAGTTTGTGCTAATAACTTTTGAACCGTAAGGGCTAGAAACATAATTATTTTTTCCTATGATTCCTTGGCTCTAGACAATTCGATTACATTGTTTCCGTCATGAAAAAGTTTACGCCATTTAGAATTTTCCCAAAAAACCTACTTTTTCAAACCCCATGTCGATAAAAATTATGGAATTCAAGTCAATTCATCAAACCGTTTTCTAATAACGCGCAAACGAATTCGACAAAGTACCTGCTAAAATGAACATGAGGCTATATCTCCGCTACTGAGGGTCCTGCACAGTTTCGGTGCAGTTCCACCCAGTGGTCAGGAGATATGAATTTTTTTTTTTTTTCTTATAACTTATGAACACTTCGGCCCCAAAAAAAACTGGTCTTGTTAGATTCGTTGCATCATGCTCCAACAAACTTTCCTATGTTGACGATTTGGGCGTCGGCCATTTTTAATTTGTCGTAAAATGCTATATTTTACAAATGCATTGGCGTATCGTTACGAAACTAGGTATGTATCTTTGGCACCATGCCTTGACAGTACTCAAAAAGTTTATAATGAAATTTCCAGTAATGCTAATAACTTTTGATCAAATTAGCCTTATTTGAATGAAACTGGTCCCAATAAATTCCTTAGGTCAAGCCGAGAACTTAGATACCAACTTTGCCATTGTCGGGCAAAATTCCTGTATTCATTTTGATTTTATCTTTAAAAACCTAGTTTTACTCTTTAAACACCTCCTAGACCATTTGTCAGATTTTCACCAAATTTGAGTAAGATCATCTTCAGACTGTGCCAACAAAAGTTATGGATTTCGTGTCTATAGACGAAACAGTTTTCATATACCACAACAACAAAGTTGAGGCATGATGACAAAACAACCCTGAGGCTGTATCTCTGCAATGCTTTGGTATATTGACACCAAACGTTGCATGTGTCATTGTCACCTCATCTTGACTGGTTGAAAGTGATAAACCATTGAATCAAATTACTGGTGGTTGTATTCATAATTTTGCAGCCATTTTGCATAAAATCATCTTAAACTGTTTTAATTGCTCATTGTCGTAGTTGGTCTGATGCTTCCAGCCATGTTAGCATGATTTATTGTGTCCTTTGTGCTTGGCCCCGATAATTGCTGCTTGCAGCTGTATTTATATTTATGTCTGATTTACTATCTTTGCAACCATATTACTAAATTTTTTAACATGTTACAACCCTGACTTATAAAATGCAGTTAGTAAAACATATCTGATACACTACAAAACCTATCATTTGTGCTGGTAATGTTTTAAATATAATATTTGGATGATAACTGTACCAAATTCATCAAAATGTTCATATTTTCTACTATTATGTCAGGGTTCACATGTCCTTTCCCTTTCACATTTCTCTCTTTGATAAAAAAAAAAATGATTTACTGAAAATCAAACTTTTGATTTTTATTTTAAAACTATTTTTACTTTCATTTTAGACCTGATAGAAGAGAACAAGGAGATTGAAGAACTGTTTGAAGTGGGGCAGAAACATCATATCAAAACTGAAGAAAAATCTTTGAGTCCCTCATTAAAAAGAAGATACAAAATATGTTTTACTTGCCCACAGTGTGGAAAAAGTTTCCCATACAAACAAAGTCTTGAACTTCACATGAGAATTCACACTGGAGAAAAACCTTTCACATGTAATCAGTGTGGGAAGAGTTTTACACAAAAAGGAACCCTTAGCGAACACATGAGGATCCACACTGGAGAGAAGCCGTACGCATGTGCTCAGTGTGGGAAGAATTTCACACAAAAAGGAAACCTTAACAAGCATATGAAGATCCACACTGGAGAGAAGCCGCACACATGCGATCAGTGTGGGAAGTGTTTCAGACAAAAAGTAATCCTTAACGAACATATGAGGATCCACACTGGAGAGAAGCCGTACTCATGTGATAAGTGTGGGAAGAGTTTTGCTCAAAAAGGACACCTTAACAAACATATTAAAATCCACACTGGTGAGAAGCCGTACACTTGCGAACAGTGTGGGAAGAGTTTCACACAAAAAGTAATTCTTAATGAACACATGAGGATTCACACTGGACAGAAGCCGTACACATGTGAACACTGCGAGAAAATTTTCACAATAAAAAGAAATCTTAATGAACACATGAAAATCCACACTGGGGAGAGGCCTTACGCATGTGATCAGTGTGATAAGAGTTTCACACAAAAAGGAACCCTAAACGAACACATGAGAATCCACACTGGAGAGAAGCCGTATTCATGTGCTCAATGTGGGAAGAGTTTCACACAAAAAGGAAATCTTAACAAACATGTGAAAATCCACACTGGAGAGAAGCCGCACACATGCGATCAGTGTGGAAAGAGTTTCAGACAAAAAGTTATCCTTAACGAACACATGAGGATCCACACTGGAGAGAAGCCGTATTCATGTGCTCAATGTGGGAAGAGTTTCACACAAAAAGGAAACCTTAACAAACATGTGAAAATCCACACTGGAGAGAAGCCGTTCACATGTGATCAGTCCAGGAAGAGTTTTGCACAAAAAGAAACCCTTATGGATCACATGAAAAGCCACACTGGGAAGAAGCCGCACACATGTGATCAGTGTGGGAAGAGTTTTGCTCATAAAGCAACCCTAAATGAACACATGAAAATCCACACTGGAGAGAAGCCGCACACATGTGATCAGTGTGGGAAGAGTTTCACACAAAGAGGAACCCTTAAAGATCACATAAGAATTCACACTGGAGTGAAGCCATACGCATGTGATCAGTGTGGGAAGAGTTTCGCACAAAAAGGAAACCTTAATGATCACATGAAAATCCACACTGGGGAGAAGCCGTACGCATGTGATCAGTGTGAGAAGAGTTTTACACGAAAAGAGCACCTTAATGAACACATGAAAATCCACACAGGAGAAAAGCCACACATATGTGATCAGTGTGGGAAAAGTTTCACACAAAAAGGAACCCTTAAGGATCACATGAGAATCCACACTGGAGAGAAGCCATACACTTGCGATCAGTGTGGGAAGTGTTTCACACAAAAAGGAAATCTTAATAAACATGTGAAAATCCACACTGGAGAGAAGCTGTACAAATGTGATCAGTCTGGGAAGAGTTTCACACAAAAAGGAACCCTTAAGGATCACATGAGAATCCACACTGGGGAGAAGCCGTACACCTGTGGTCAATGTGGGAAGAGTTTCACGCAAAAAGGAAACCTCAACGTACACATGAAAATCCACACTGGAGAGAAGCCTTACACATGTGATCAGTGTGGGAAGTGTTTCACACATAAAGGAAATCTTAACGTACACATAAAAAGCCATACTGGGGAGAAGCCGTACACATGTGATCAGTGTGGGAAGAGTTTTGCGCATAAGGCAACCCTTACTGAACACATTAAAATTCACACTGGGGAGAAGCCGCACACATGTGATCAGTGTGGGAAGAGTTTCACACGAAAAGAAAACCTTAATGATCACATGAGAATCCACACTGGAGTGAAGCCACACACATGTGATCAATGTGGGAAGTGTTTCGCACAAAAAAGACACCTTACTGATCATATGAGAATCCACACTGGAGAGAAGCCGTACACATGTGATCAGTGTGGGAAGAGTTTCCGAAAATCAAGTGTTTTTAAAGTACATCTGCTTACTCATTCTAGAGAAAGACTATATAACTGTGACCAATGCGGTAAAACATTTTTTAGGGCAGATTTCCTGAAGGACCACCTGAAAGTTCATACAAAGGAGAAGCCTTACGTCTGTTATTTGTGTGGAAAGAGTTTTAGTCAAATGGGTGCATTAAAAATACACCAGAAAAGACACAGCGGTGTAAAGGATCATATTTGCTGTGAGTGTGGGAAGACTTTTTTTACTGATGGTGCACTGAAAGTGCACCAGACTGTTCACACTAGAGAAACACCTTACAAGTGTTCATACTGTGACAAGAGATTCAAACTGTCAGTATATCTGAAAATACATGAGAGGGTCCACACTGGAGAGAAGCCACATGCATGTGATCAGTGTGGGAAGAGCTTCACACTAAAAGGAAATCTTAACGAACACATGAAAATCCACACTGGAGAGAAGCCATTCACATGTAATCAGTGTGGGAAGAGATTCACGCATAAAGGAAATCTTAACGTACACATGAAAAGCCACACTGGGGAGAAGCCATACACATGTGATCAGTGTGGGAAGAGTTTTGCGCATAAAGTAACCCTTTACAAACACATGAGGTTCCACACTGGGGAGAAGCCGCACACATGTGATCAATGTGGGAAGAATTTCACACAAAAAGAGCACCTTAATGAACACATGAAAATCCACACTGGAGAGAAGCCGCACAAATGTGATCAATGTGGGAAGAGTTTCACACAAAAAGGAAACCTTAACGAACACATGAAAATCCACACTGGAGAGAAGCCGCACAAATGTGATCAATGTGGGAAGAGTTTCACACATAAAGGAAACCTTAACGTGCACATTAAAAGGCATGCCGGAGTGAAGCCATACACATGTGATCAATGTGGGAAGAGTTTCAGAAAATCAAGTGTTTTCAAATTACATCTGTGTGCTCATTCTAGAGAAGAACTATATGACAGTGACCAGTGCAGTACAAATTTTTTTATGGCAGATTTCCTGAAGGACCACCTGAAAGTTCATACAAATGAGAAACCTCATGTGTGTTCTTTATGCGGAAAGAGTTTTAGTGAGCCGAGTGGTTTGAAATTACACCAGAAAAGACACAGCGGTGTGAAGGATCATGTTTGCTCTAAGTGTGGTAAGACTTTTTTTACAGATGGAGAACTGAAAGTGCATCAGACAGTTCACACTAGAATACAACCTTATAAGTGTTCTCTCTGTGATAAGAGATTCAAACGGTCAATATATCTGAAAATACATGAGAGGATCCACACTGGAGAGAAGCCGTATCACTGCCATTCATGTGGAAAGAGTTTTACTCAATTATCTTCTCTAATCTTTCATAAAAGAAAATGCATGTCTGATAATACAGTAAGTAGTTCGAGTTCTGATCCTGTACTTCCAGGTGTGATGCTGTGTAGTCCTGCATCAGAGATTATTTTGATAATCGATTAATCAAAGATTATTAGAACGATTAATCGACTGCTCATTGATTATTTCACAGATTAATCAGTAGGCTTTGATCACTTATTCAGCTTTTGCAGTTAGTTAAAATGTTGAGTTATACCCATTCTAACTAATAAATAAAACAAGGAAAACACTTGAAAACTTCTTTGTAATAAACTTCTGAGTAAACTGAATTGACCAATCTCCTTCAGGTTTTCAGAAGTCATCAATAAGCCAACTTTGCTTAGATCTGAAACAGAAAAACAAAAGGGCACATATTTTAGAATACATATTCACACATTGTAGATAAAATATTAATCTACAAACAATAATTGTTGGTATACAATTACAATTATTCAATTATATTTTTTACAATAAGATTTTTGATGCACAAAATGAGATGACAGGTAGAGAGACATTCACATTTACCATTTAAATTTATAAATGTGGCGGATAAAAACAATCGTCATTTAAATATCACGCCCCTAAAAATTCACAGTTTAGAAGCCTTGACCCTTGGATTTACGACATGGAGAAATGTAACCTGGCCAAGAAGAGTAATTAATCTCATGAAAGAGAAATTGGTCTTACACCAAAAACACCCGTTAACCTCGTATTTGACCGTTCGCAAAGACCCGCCCCCTTTAGTTACTGTTGCTATTTCCGACACACCACACCATGTTCTCATGCAGTGAAAAATACATTGCGGAGCAGAGAGGACACTGACAAGGCGTTGACAGACAGGACAGACCAGGTTACTTTTGATATGAAACAAAGTCTCACCTTTCAAATTTGGTAATTTTTTAAAGAAATTTAAACAATATACCGTTTTGTGGCTGTTTAATGTGTCTGACAGATCGCTGTAGAGCCTCAGTTAAAGCTGCTCGTGGACCGATCATCTCTTCCTTCTAGTTCATTTATAGCATCAAATAAACATGTATGAACATAAGAAGGAATGTTGTTTTAACTGCGGAAAGAGGCAGTACACACCGTTTTTCAAGTTCAAATCCTCCAACGTTAATCTACTAACTCTCCTGACTGCTTTGTCGGACAAAAATGGCGGATTCAGCGGATGATAGATTATGATTGGTCCGATCTCCTGCCAATCAAACTTCCTGCGAAGGGTCAATTGCAAACAAATACATTAATTTATATGTTGTAAGGGAAACCGGTCAATTTAGCTCAAAGGGAATTATTAATGAATTAATAGGGAATTTTGAAAGATTCACTTATTTTACCGATGAACAAATGACTTGTCTAGCGCTCAATTCAATGGGCCTTAACTATCAAGTCTGCAGTGGATATTAATATCCAAACTATAGTGAAAACACTTTTAGCACAGTAACAAGATCAGCAGTTTAAGAAATTAAATTTGTAAGCATATAACACAAGAACACTTCTCTTTAAATACGAATTAGACTTGGAGGGCCCTATCTTGCACCCAGCGCAATTGGCTTTGTACACTGACGCATGTATCATTCCTATTTTGCACCCGCGCACAGCGGACTTTTTCCTCCACAGACGCACGTCGGTAAACTAGGAAAAACACTTGCGCTCCCCGGGGCGGTCCAGCGCAAAGAGGAGGCGTGTTCCGGCGCAAACGTTCCCTCATGCTATTTTGCAGGTTTAGAAAACTATTCCGCCACTGACCGAAAAAACCTAGTTTAAAGTCAGTGGCGCGTTGCGCATGTTATTCATATGCTATTTTAAGGGCGCATGCTTGGCCATAATCAATGTAGTGTGTGCCCAACGGGTGTGTGCCCAACTGTCTAATCTACACAGAAGCAGCAGTTTTCATTTTTGCAAATCATACATTATTACGATAGATAGATAGACAGACAGACAGACAATTTATTTATTATAAAAGCATACATCTAGCTTACACATTTACCCAAATTATCATACGCCTGTTTAACCGAAGTTAATTTGGGTGGGTTTCTCCATCCCCAATGTCACTTCTCTGTGTTTTATGGCCGTGACGAGAGCGTTGCTCTCCTCGGCTGTGAACCGCTCCTGGCGCGCGCCTGGCAAATCTGCCGTTACAATAGCAATCCGCCATGGAAAAAGCGCATCTGCTCTTAAAGGGAATGTGAGATGTCGCTCTGATTGGTTTATTTCACGTTATGCCCAAACCTACTTGCGTACTTGATACTTGCGTTTCAGATCGTTAAAATAGGGCCCGGAGTATTCTTACATAAAACTAATACCTAACATAAACGCATGCACACACACATTCACACAAGTTGCAGAAAGAAAGAAAGTGGGGAAAGTACAAGTTTTAAGAGAGTGAAATTATAAATTCCCAAGTTTCTAGCAAATATGCCTGGATTGATCTAGAAAATTGGATTGTTTTAGTCATAGTCTTTTGACTAAAATGCCATTTAGTTTTAGTCAACTTATTTGTTTTAGTTTTAGTCTAGTTTTATACAACTAAATACAATAAAATTTTAGTCGACTAAATTTACTAAAATTGAATGGGTTTAGTTAAATTGTAATGCATTAATTTAGAATTTATCTAAAATTTCCAAACCCATTATATACTCCTGGAGAAAACATCTATTAACCTGTTAATGTGGATAATTTTAAAGTTTGAACATGCAATACAGACAGATCTAACTTCTGTGACATAATATTTTTTTTTAATCTTAATTATCTTAACATTAAATGAAACCACTTCTAAAGAAGAACAGTCTTCTTTTAAATTAAGGATGTATGCATACTTTATAACAACTTGCATGCATCGTTCTTTATTCTTTAAGCAGACATATTTACTTGTACAAATTAAATATAATTAATCCTTTTTAAAGAGCAGTGAATGCTTTTCTCTTTTTCTTTTGTTGTTTGATTAATATTGTAAGACTTGAGAAATTAGAGAAATGCCAGGCAGTCTATTGAGGAACGACCACTCCCTGAGAGGATAAAAGACATTTCTGGAAATTAACATTTGAACTCTCTCGTGAAACTAGCACCATCATTCGAGACGCAAGTCTCACATAAGCAATCCTACTCTACATTTCTTCCCCTCTTCCCCCATCCCTTCTCTCTCAAAATTCACCCAAGAATCTATATGGTTTAATGTGAATAATTATCATACAGTATTACACATGTTTGGTATTATTTGAAATGCCTCAGTGCACCTGCTACAAAGGTCTCTTTCCCAAAGAAGTAAAACAAAAGGTAATAAGGTTTTTAAGAGTTTAGAGATAACTGGCACACAAAGGAGGGTGGGTCTCCAGGCAAATGGTCTCCTACTCCCAAAAGGTGTCAACTCTGAATGTAAATTCCCATTGTTAGCAGATGTTTCCATGTGAAAGAAGTTTCTGTCTATATAATGAAATGCAACAAGAGGATCAGCGCGATTCTGTAACCCAGATCAGCCTGTGATGCAGTGTAAGCAAAACACTTAGCATCATGTATTTTATATGTCAAGGTATTGAATCTTTTCTCTTTATTCCAGAGCATTTGATGTTTTGTATCTATTATCTTGATGAAATTGACCTGATACATTTTAACTGACATAATAAATTGTAAACATTTGATTTTATTCTAATCGACTCTGACATTATTTTCAGTAAAGAGTTAAAAGAAGAGTCAAACATTCACTCACATTTAATGATGCACAGATATCATTAAAACCTTTTCATTTATGGAGTCAGATGAAATAACGAGAAAATACATATGAGAAAATGAATTTCATTTAATCAAAATACTTTGCCACTAGAAAAGACAGTAACGCGCAGAGACCTTCACCCGCTGACCGGAGGCCTCCATTGGGCCATTTGAGTCGGGTTTTACAATATTAAGGGCACAGATGGCATTAGGTTTATTACGCACTGTCACTTTAAGATCGAATGTGCTGATCCAATTGCACTGATGCACATCCTATATTCAGGCAGCATTAATCCGCCACTGCCCTAATAGCAACGTTGACTAGTTTTTTGTAATTTGATGCAAAGGTAATTTAATACAAAGTATAGCCTAGTGTTAGAAATTAACATAAAAAAATAATAATAAAAAAAATAAAAAAAAACTTTGCAGGATTTACAATGCAACAGGTTAAAATGCGTAATCACAGTCTTTGAAAAGTGCACATGGTCCACCCGGGCGATAGGTGGCGGTAATGCACTGTGTGTCTGCGATCTGCCATACAACAAGAAGAAGACGTCACTCTTTTGATGTGAGGTAAGCAGCTCACTGTGCTTCGTTTATACAGTTATTAAAAATAACACGGCTTGTTAAAGCAACATTTTACAGAGTCTTTTCTGTGTTCTATATTCATCTGCTACAGAGCTATTTGTGCGTCTTTTCTGGCGTCTGCTGCTTACTGACTGACAAACACTTAGCATTGCAGGCAACTATGTGAGGAACTATAATGTTAAAATTCATTAAGATCTGAGCGATTATTGTGTGTTTTTGTATGTTCGTCTGGAGCAATAATGGTATTTACTGGTATGTCACTTGATCAAAAAAGTCAGAGTATGATCTGTAAGGGGAATTAATAGGGATTGATCTCTATTTATCTTTTGTTTTTTGGTTAATCTATTTTTAACATTAATGTCTATTTCTGACTTAAAGAGGCTTTAAATTTCAGATCCAGATTAAATTCATATCCAACACAAGTGGTAAATCTGAGTATGTAGATAAATGTGATGGACACTTTACATCGGAAACATTAAAATATTGCTTTGTCGTGCTTGTTCTTTGTATTGAAAGAGCCGTTTCTGTCCTTAGAAGAAAAATGTTTATAATCTAATTTCTTTTATGACAATATTATGCAGTGACTGTAGTTGTAGATTCAACTATAGATAGGTTCACAATCACATGGACTTATGCTGCTGTATGGAAGTTATTATAACTGGTTAATGAAACAATCTCCCTGATAAGACTCAATAAGAGGGAGTGTCACAATTAACAGCTGCTCAAAAGCCTCTTCATGTCAAAAAATAGATAATAATGTCAACAGAATGACCCACTGACAAAATATAGTTATGAAAAATATATGAATTTGTTTTAAAACAAATGAAATAACTTACATTTTTATAGTTGGATAGATAAACTAACAAAATGCTTTAAATGTGTGAATTAATGAAAGCATACATTTTTGATAACTGATTTATTTTTTATTTTTGCAGATCTGCTCTTATCACAGCAGTTCACCTTCAGTGAAGCTCCTCCCACAGCGATTCACCAATAAATGCTGAAATATTTCCATCAGCCTACAAGTGAGGAAGATAGAGTTTGCGAAAGAACATTGAAAACATGAATGATCCAGAACCCATCAGAATAAAACTGGAAGATACAGAAGAACAAAGCGGTGATCCAGAACTCTGCAGAATAAAACAGGAAGATACTGAAGAACTTAGAGGTTGGTGTTCATTCTTGATTCTTCAATAAGGTTATAAATCTTAAAGGCCCACTGAGGTGCTTTGAAATGTGCAGCGTTATTCAGTGTGTTGACGTAATTTCCACTGCCAAGTCTAACTCATTTATTGTAGCGGCCAAAGCCGTTTCAAACAAATGGTGTACATCCATAGCCATCTTGCAATGTTTACTAATGACTTCGACGTCACAGCGTTGTCGTCATCTGTTTAGCCCGCCTCTGGCCCACCTATATCAGATAACCCGATGTGATTGGTGCAGCTCGGATACAAGGGCATATTTAATGAGCATCATTACTCGACGCCAGAGTAAACTCGCTGAGCAAATTCAACTTGTGCTCTCGTGAGAACTCTGGATTTCCAGGGTACTCGTCAGTAGTCAAGTCATCAAACCGTTTCTCCTCCTAATCTCCTCCATATCGCTTTAAAATACAGCATTCTGTCAAAGGGGTCCGCGCTGACTCATGCATATGACCTGCACTGTGCTATCGTGTCTCTGGACTGGTACAGACTGTGTGCGTGTTGCTGCGGTTTGCGTGACACTAACGGGAAACCAGACGTCATTCGCCCCTATGAAAAGCATATTTACACTGTCTGAATTGTTCTGTTCATGGCATCCAATAGCCACAAAGGGGCTACGTAACGGGATGGCTCGCAACTCGCTCGCACTCGGTTGTCATTTCATTATGTAAAGGAAGACTGACGATCTTAGCTTGATTTTTACTTTTATTTTAGCTTGACGTATGCAGACATGATTTAACCAACACAATACGGTCAACAGAAAGTTGGCTCCCGTTACTTGCCCCTTTCAACACTAGCCCAAACAATCCGGCAAAGGAAATAATAAAGAAAACAGAAGTGATCACCTGTGCCCACGTGACAGTGAATAATCCAAAAAAAAAAATTTCACAGAAATTTCTACACGTTCCTAATCCCCTATGTATTGCATTATGTGCCATTCACCATATAGAAAATAGTAATTGTGTCAACAAGTGATGGATTTTCGCTGCAGCTTCAGCGTCTATTTATAGTAGAGCTGCACGATTCTGGATAAATTGAGAATCACAATTTTTTCTGCGTAAAATAAAGATCGCGATTCTCCCACAATTCTGAAAAAAAAAAAATTAGACAATTAAACAAAATAACATGCAAACTAGAGGTTCTGAATAATTGTTCTTTGCTCTAGTCTATTTAAAAAATATATGAATTGGAACAGAATGATTACAAAAAAAATTGTCTCGTCTAATTAGTCAATGTCTCATTGATAAAAACTAAATTGTCCGTTCAAGCACAAGATGTGAAGGATAAATCAATTCAGTATTTGCATGCTGTCAGTGCTTTCTGGGCGCTCACTTTCATTTCCCCCAAGAAGAAGCAGAGCCGGAGGATCTCAGACAAATTTCATTGAGAATCCCACCAGCGAACACGAATACAACAGTTTTTATAGAATAAGAGGTATGGCAAAAATTACATGAAACATTACAATTACATTAGAATAATTTCCCTACAATTTGATTGGTTCTTCATAGACAAGCACTCTTGTTACTAGGTAACCACAAGGTTTCAAGTTGAAACATCTGTCTAGTTTAATTTCCCATATTTGTTATTTTTACACTCACACAACCAAAGTCACAAGTTTTTGCAAAAAGGGGAAACATTTAAAAGCATATGAATGTTGTTCCTGCAAGAAAAACAAATGTTAGTTATGATTAATTAAAAAATCCATTACGCATCCGATCGTGGTTGTATCTCTCTATTAGTGTTACTTGATCTTAGTGCTGCATTTGATACTATTGACCACAACATTCTTTTAAATAGACTCAAAAATTATGTTAGCATTAATGGAATTGCATTAGCATGGTTTAAATCATACTTATCTGACCGTTAGCAGTAAATGAAGAGATGTCACATCGATCAAAATTTCAGTATGGTGTACCACAAGGCTCAGTACTAGGACCGTTGTTGTTCACTCTGAACATGCTACCCTTGGGATATATTTTAAATAAACATGGCATTAGTTTTCACTGTTATGCTGATGATACTCAACTTTATATTTCTTCACGCCCGACGTCCACACCAGCGTTTTAGCTGCGTATTAGAATTGATCTCCGTCCACATTAAAACGACTGAAAACGCGGATCACGTGACCATTCACCAACACTGGGCATGCGCGTGCCGGTGTAAACACAACTTCATTGATAAAATGATCCCACCATGCGCTGGTTCTTACCGGGTTAACCCAAAACCGACGCTCCATGTACGGTCGATACCGCCACTGCACACGGGAATTGTCACAGATCGCTCGAATAATAGCTTGCCTCCGGCGCATGTAGGCAGTTATAGCATTGTAAAATGCAGAATTTACTTGCACAACAGCTGCTAGCAAAGATATACGCCATGACTGATGACATCCAATCATAGAGCGGAGCGTGAGCCTCTACTACGTCATCGTTTCTAAAGTCCTCCGTTTTGACCCGTCCAGACTAAAACGCCCTCCGGAGATTCAAAACGAAAAACGGGTCGGCAGCGTTTCTAAACTTCTCCGTTTTGGGTCTCCGTTTTTGCCGTTTTAGTGTGGATGGGAGGTGCAAACGTAGCAAAAGGTCTCCGTTTTTAAACGAAAACGCAGTAGTGTGGACGGGGCCCAAGGCTAGATTATTGTTATGCTCTTATGGGTGGTTGCCTTGCATGCTTAATAAACAAACTACAGCTGGTCCAAAACACAGCAGGTATAGTTCTTACCAGAACCAGGAAGTATGACCATATTATCCCAGTTCTGTCAACACTGCATTGGCTCCCTATTAAACATTGTATACATTTTAAAATATTGCTGATTACTTACAAAGCACTAAATGGTTTAGCTCCGCAGTACTCGAGTGAGCTCTTAACTCAATATTATCCTTCACGTCCATTGCGATCTCAAAATTCCGGCCAGTTGATAATATTCTAATACCTAGAATATCAAAATCGACTGCTGGCTTTAGATCTTTTTCCTATTTAGCACCAAAACTTTGGAACCGTCTTCCTAACATTTTCCGGGAAGCAGACACGCTCTGTCAGTTTAAATCTAGACTAAAAACACATCTCTTTGACCTGGCATACACATAACACATAATACATTTATATAATTCAATGTTAGGCTGCAAAGATTAGGTCCTAATCTGCATAGATTAGGTCAACCTTACCAGGTTGTTCATAAAAGCCGAAATGTGCCCAGATGTAGGCTTTTAAAATAGTTGGAGCATTTTTAATTCTCTCGCACTTGCGTCTCACCTCCCTCTGCCATTGTATGCTACCGCGACAAAGCACGTACACGACAAATGACGTCAGAAAAGCGTAAGTACATTATAATCGGTTATGGTCTATTACTGAACCAATACCGAATCGTCCTCGTCTGCATCGCGATGCATCGTAGAAACGATACATTTTTACACCCCTAATACCTATAGACTAAACACATAATACGCTTGTGCACGCCGTCAGCGCTTTCAAAGGTTCGCGTTTTTGAAGTTTGCAAAGAGAGAATTTTTTCTTTTTCAAGACTTGCACCTTGGAACCTATTTCAAGGTTTGCGTTCTCGAGCCACCAGGCACTGTTGTTGTGTAAATGAGCGGGCCGGAGCGAGTTAAGGGTTTTAGAACGGTGTTGTGTTAGCGGCCCCTAAGTTAATAACTAATGATCTTTGCAGCGGAGGCGAATCAATCAAAACTAACTTTAGCTGGACAATAACTTTATCCTAGAGCTGCTGTAAAGCCAAAACAATCTTTGTTACTTTAATTTCCTATTGTCACTGTAAAGCTGCTTTGAAACAATCTATATTGTTAAAAGCGCTATATAAATGAAGGTGACTTGACTTGACTTAATACAATTTAAGTCTCTGAGTTGTTGCCATCTCTGAAAAGCTTTCTTCTTGGCAATGTACGTGACACCTAGGGTTGTGTATTGGCAACAAAGTCATGATACGATACTTACCCGATATACGATGTATATCACAATACGGGTCTGCACTAAACTTCACCTCTGCATAATTTAGTGTAACATTGCTAACTATGAAAACCAGGCATTTGCCCTCTGCATTATGAAGGGCCTCTGTAGCACTGTATAACAATATATTGATTTATGTCTGGTTCACTTTATTGCAACCATATTACTAAAATTTTTAACATGTTACAACCTTACGTGTAAAATGCAGTTAATCAAATATATCTAATAGTTCTCACTACAAATCCTGTAATTTGTGCTGGTCATGTTTTTGTTCCAACTTTTGGAAATTTGTTGTTTTTTTAAAAACTTTTTTTAACTTTAATTTTAGACCTGATAGAAGAGAACATGGAGATTGAAGAACCGTTTGAAATGGGGGAGAAACATCATGTCAAAACTGAAGATAAATCCTTGAGTCCCTCATTGAAAAGAGACAAATTATGTTTCACTTGCCCTGAGTGTGGAAAGAGTTTCCCATACAAGCAAAGTCTTGAACTTCACATTAGAATTCACACTGGAGAGAAGCCTTTCACATGTAATCAGTGTGGGAAGAGCTTCTCACAAAAAAAAACCTTCAACGAACACATGAGGATCCACACTGGAGAGAAGCCGTACACATGTGGTCAATGTGGGAAGAGTTTCACACAAAAAGGAAATCTTAACAAGCATATGAAAATCCACACTGGAGAGAAGCCGTACACATGCGATCAGTGTGGGAAGAGTTTCACACAAAAAGTAATCCTTAACGAACACATGAGAATCCACACTGGAGAGAAGCCGTACACATGTGATCACTGTGAGAAGATTTTCTCAATAAAAAGAAACCTTAATGAACACATGAAAATCCACACCGGGGAGAAGCCATACGCATGTAATCAGTGTGATAAGAGTTTCACACAAAAAGGAACCCTTAAGGATCACTTGAAAATCCACACTGGAGAGAAGCCGCATGCATGTGATCAATGTGGAAAGTGTTTCACGCAAAAAAGACAGCTTAATGATCACATGAGAATCCACACTGGAGAGAAGCCATACACATGTGATCAATGTGGAAAGAGTTTCAGAAAATCAAGCGTTTTTAAAGTACATCTGCTTACTCATTCTAGAGAAAGACTACACAACTGTGACCAATGCGGTAAAACATTTTTTAGGGCAGATTTCCTAAAGGACCACCTGAAAGTTCATACAAAGGAGAAGCCTTACGTCTGTTATATGTGCGAAAAGAGTTTTAGTCAGATGGGCGCATTAAAAATACACCAGAAAAAACACAGCGGTGTGAAGGATCATATTTGTTCTGAGTGTGGAAAGACTTTTTTTACTGATGGTGCACTGAAAGTGCACCAGACTGTTCACACTAGAGAAACACCTTACAAGTGTTCATACTGTGACAAGAGTTTTAAACGGTCAGTATATCTGAAAATACATGAGAGGGTCCACACTGGGGAGAAGCCACATGCATGTGATCAGTGTGGGAAGAGCTTCACACTAAAAGGAAACCTTAACGTACACATGAAAACCCACACTGGAGAGAAGCCGCACACATGTGAAAAATGTGGGAAGAGTTTTGCGCATAAATCAACCCTTAACGAACACATGCAAATCCACACTGGAGAGAAGCCATACATATGTGATCAATGTAGGAAGAGTTTCACACGAAAAGAGCACCTTAATGAACACATGAAAATCCACATGGGAGAGAAGACACACACATGTGATCAGTGTGGGAAGAGTTTCACACAAAAAGGAAACCTTAACGAACACATAAAAATCCACACTGGAGAGAAGCCGCACACATGTGATCAATGTGGGAAGAGTTTCACGCATAAAGGAAACCTTAACGTACACATTAAAATCCACGCTGGAGTGAAGCCATACACGTGATCCATATGGGAAGAGTTTCAGAAAATCAAGTGTTTTAAAAGTACATCTGCATACTCATTTTAGAGAAGGACTATATAACAGTGACCAGTGCAGTAAAAAAGAAATTGAGCATATTTGCTAAAGCACCACCTGCTTTATTCAAAGGAGAAGCCTTAAATATGTTATTTGTGTGTTAAAATTACACCAGAAAAAGACAGCAATGGGAAGGATCATGCACCAGACAGTTCAGACTACAGAAATACCTTATAAGGTGTTCACACTGTGACGAGATTTAGACGGTCAATATATCTGAAAATACATGAGAGGATCCACACTGGAGAGAAATCGTATTACTGCCATTCATGTGTAAAGAATCTTTCATTAAAAAAAGTAGTTTGAGTTCGGATCTTGTACTTCCATTTGTGATGCTGTCTAGTGCTGCATCAGAGATTATTTTACAGATAAATCAGGCTTTGATCACTTATTTAGCTTTTGCAGTTTGTTAATGTTGAGTCATTCCAATTGTAACTTATACAGTGAGGAAAATAAGTATTTGAACACCCTGCTATTTTGCAAGTTCTCCCACTTAGAAATCATGGAGGGGTCTGAAATTGTCATCGTAGGTGCATGTCCACTGTGAGAGACATAATAAAAAAATAAATAATAAAAATCCAGAAATCACAATGTATGATTTTTTAACTATTTATTTGTATGATACAGCTGCAAATAAGTATTTGAACTCCTGAGAAAATCAATGTTAATATTTGGTACAGTAGCATTTGTTTGCAATTACAGAGGTCAAACGTTTCCTGTAGTTTTTCACCAGGTTTGCACACACTGCAGGAGGGATTTTTGCCCACTCCTCCACACAGATCTTCTCTAGATCAGTCAGGTTTCTGGACTGTCGCTGAGAAACACGGAGTTTGAGCTCCCTCCAAAGATTCTCTATTGGGTTTAGGTCTGGAGACTGGCTAGGCCACGCCAGAACCTTGATATGCTTCTTACAGAGCCACTCCTTGGTTATCCTGGCTGTGTGCTTTGGGTCATTGTCATGTTGGAAGACCCAGCCTCAACCCATCTTCAATACTCTAACTGAGGGAAGGAGGTTGTTCCCCAAAATCTCCCGGTCATCCTCTCCTTAATACAGTGCAGTCGCCCTGTCCCATGTGCAGAAAAACACCCCCAAAGCATGATGCTACCACCCCCATGCTTCACAGTAGGGATGGTGTTCTTGGGATGGTACTCATCATTCTTCTTCCTCCAAACACGTTTAGTGGAATTATGACCAAAAAGTTCTATTTTGGTCTTATCTGACCACATGATTTTCTCCCATGACTCCTCTGGATCATCAAATGGTCATTGGCAAACTTAAGACGGGCCTTGACATGTGCTGGTTTAAGCAGGGGAACCTTCCGTGCCATGCATGATTTCAAATCATGACGTCTTAGTGTATTACCAACAGTAACCTTGGAAACGGTGGTCCCAGCTCTTTTCAGGTCATTGACCAGCTCCTCCCGTGTAGTTCTGGGCTGATTTCTCACCTTTCTTAGGATCATTGAGACCCCACGAGGTGAGATCTTGCATGGAGCCCCAGTCCAAGAGAAATTGACAGCCATGTTTAGCTTCTTCCATTTTCTAATGATTGCTCCAACAGTGGACCTTTTTTCACCAAGCTGCTTGGCAATTTCCCCGTAGCCCTTTCCAGCCTTGTGGAGGTGTACAATTTTGTCTCTAGTGTCTTTGGACAGCTCTTTGGTCTTGGCCATGTTAGTAGTTGGATTCTTACTGATTGTATGGGGTGGACAGGTGTCTTTATGCAGCTAATGACCTCAAACAGGTGCATCTAATTTAGGATAATAAATGGAGTGGAGGTGGACATTTTAAAGGCAGACTAACAGGTCTTTGAGGGTCAGAATTCTAGCTGATAGACAGGTGTTCAAATACTTATTTGCAGCTGTATCATACAAATAAATAGTTAAAAAATCATATATTGTGATTTCTGGATTTTTTTATTTAGATTATGTCTCTCACAGTGGACATGCACCTACGATGACAATTTCAGACCCCTCCATGATTTCTAAGTGGGAGAACTTGCAAACTAGCAGGGTGTTCAAATACTTATTTTCCTCACTGTATAAATGTAAATTGTAAAATTTACATAATGTAAAATAAAACAAAATGAAACAAGGAAACTACTTCAGTTTTTGAAAATATCTTTATAATAAACTTTGTCAGCTGAATTGACCTACACTATATTGCCAAAAGTTTTGGGACGCCTGCCTTGCACATAAACTTTAATTACATCCCATTCTTAATCCGTAGGGTTTAATATGGAGTTGGCCCACCCTTTGCAGCTATGACAGTGTAAGGCCCGCTATATTAGTCCAATCTCCGGTTCGCCAATACACGGGGAAGGTATCACGTGTTCTGTCCTCACTCATGCAAAGTATTGGTTGGTTAAATTTGTAATACATTAATCATATGTATTTACTCTTTAATTCATCTGACTCCATAAATGAAAGGTTTTAATAATATCTGTGCCTCACTAAAAGTGAGCGAATGTTTGACTATTCCTTTAAACCATTAAATAAACAATGTCAAAATCAGTTGGAATAATCACATTGTAGCAATTTAATATTTCAGATATCAGAGATCAATTCCACAATCAATTCAAATATCTAGGACATGGTTATACATTGGTTACACCAAAGAATCTTACACAGCTTGTACCTGAGAGAGAGAGAGAGAGAGAGAGAGAGAGAGAGAGAGAGAGAGAGAGAGAGAGAGAGAGACCACCTATTCCATTCCACGTCCAGCCAAGAAGCAGCCCCAGAGAGGGCCAGAACACCTTCCTTTATTCTCTCCTGACCAGGTGATATGGGGGATGGGGTGAGACCACCCTCAAATGGCTTCTATCCCACAGAAGGGGGGTTGCCTTATCTGGCCTTATCTCTAAACCAGTTTTCGATGAACTTCTATAAACCTTATTTCCTTTTATTTTATCTCTCTGGATATGAGATATCTGTACCACTCACTTTGAGACATTTCAAATGACACCAAAAGCATAACAGTCAATGATAAACATTCGCATTAAACCATGTTCTTGTGTGAGTTCTTTGTTGTTAGTTCATGTGCTTGTGTGAGTTCAAATGTTAATTAGCCAGCCGGGCCCTTTTGTCCCATAAATTAGGCCTCAACCAGTATTTTTAGTCTTACAACAGCTTCAACTCTTCTGGGAAGGCTTTGCACAAGGTTTAGGAGTGTGTTTATGGGAATTTTTTACCATTCTTCTAGAAGCGCATTTGTGAGGTCAGGCACTGATGTTGGACAAAAAGGCCAGTGCCCGGTTGCATAAAGCACCTTAAGTGTAATTTTCCCTTAAGTTCGCCCTTATGTTTCCCTTAAACCTAAAGGCCTGCCAACAATTTGGCCCATCACTCAGAACTGTGCAGGCCTATGGCCCCTTGTATTAATGAACAATTTAGGGATTTTTACGTCACTCTTTATTGCTCTGCAAATACAGCTGATGAATCTCTTAACGATATCTTTTTCCAGAACATAATTATTCCACATCTTGATTCTGATATTGCTTCTAAACTGGAGGAGCCCAATACTTTGAAGGAAATTAAGGAAGTGAGGAAGTAAGGAACAAGGAGAGAGGAAGTTTCCTGAGGAGTTATGAGCGAAGATACACAGGTGTATCCTTCCCTCGCATCTTAAGGGGGTGAAGCTAAGACGCGAGAAAAGAAACAAGGATGCACAAATAGGAAATGAGGAACACCCTATGTCATTTCCCTCATTCCATGCATTTCACCTGCCCCGCCCACCTATGTGTTGTCACACCATTGAAGGCATCCAATTTTGATTTTGTGGTCTCACAGCTAGGGCAAAAAAAAAATAAAACAATTTGTATCTTATTTTCAATCATTAGGTGAGTTTAGGTAACTGTATAGTTATTCTGTCCATTTGACCTTATATCCAAATGTAAACTTTGGCTAAAAGTACTTCACCCGACTACGCCACCTAGGTTATTTCTCCACCCAGGAAAATAAAATATACCCCAAAAATAGTTAAACCAAAAAAGAGTTACAATAATATGAAGGACCCTGCTGGTTCTGATTGTATTGAAGACAGAGACGTGACTTTCCAAAATAATACAAAAATGTATTTCACCAAAAAAAAAAAAAAAAAAAATGCATTATTCTAGAAATAGATCTCTTGCTCAGTTTACCAATTAAATACTCACCGTTCATAAGAGACCATAATAAACCCAACTTTAACAGAAGGGACAAACCACACAGCAAATCAGTGAATAAAGCTTCTTAAAGCAAGTGATAAACAAAATAAAGGAACAAAAAAGAAAAAAAACAAATGCACTGCCCCCTCATGTTAAGCTTCAGTATCACATTCAACAAGCATTCACATGTGGATAGACTGGCAAAGAAACTTATCATACCAAAAAAAAAAAAAAAAGGAAAAACAAAAGGGAAAAGAATACGAAAACAATCAAAACGACATAATATTTAATTCACAGTTAATAATATTTTTAATTGTTCAAGCTGTTTTTAAGGAACCAGACTACAGGTGTGTTAATTTAATATAATAGCCCAAAAGACAAAAATATCCAATACTTTATCACATATCATGCAGACCGATAGGGCAGAATAGTCAAATTACACACCGAACGGAGAAAAATGACAATGTCACACGTAGACACTTTTTTTATACAGCCACTGAAACCGCACTTCCGTGATTTAGGCCGAACAGGTGTGCTCAATGTCAGGACGTGGCTCAACGAAAGTGGGCGTGTCTTCCCATTTGAGGTATATGCAACCATTAAAAATGAAAAACTTCTAATGAGCCAAAACAAATATTAGAGACTCTCATCTTGTCACACCAATAACCCTTAATTGATCCTACAGGTTGGTGTAGTGTATGTAATTTAGGCAAACGTAGGCTGAGTGTCCCTTTTCACATCTTTCCAGGTTTCTCAGAAGCGGAAGTCGTCATTGGGTAAACGTATATAGTGGTGAATGAGAGACTACATTATTTGTATGCTCCCATTTGCTTAAATAGCAAAAGAAAACTCCACAATAGTGTTTTCACAACTTTAAAAAAGAAGAAAAAATAGAGAGAGAAAGATTGATAAAGGCAGTCAGAAGAGAGAAAGATGTCAATATTACCCCGTCTCTCCCACAGCTGCTATATTAGAAACACCCTCACAGCAGCGCTAACTATTGTTTTTTATTTATTTTATGAAAAGGTAATATAATACAAAGTATACTGTTAGAAATGTACATACCTTTTTTTTTTAGAACAAATATAAAAAACTAGGTCCATGGTCCACCCGGGCTATAGGTGGCGGTAATGCACGTGGTGTCTGCTATCCGCCATAAAACAAGAAGAAGACGTCACCACTATCGCCACTTACAGCGTTAGCCTTTTGAGATAAGGTAAGCAGTTCACGGTGCTTCGTGTGTTTATACAATTATATAAAAAACGCGCAGCTTGTTATAGCAACATTTTACAGTGTATCTGCTACAGAGCTATTTGTCCGTCTTTTCTGGCGTCTGCTGACTGACATAAACATATCCTAGCAGGCAACGATGTGAGGAACCAGTGTTAAATTAATTATGACCTGAGAGATTATTGTGTGTTTTTGTATGTTCGTCTGTATGATTGTTTCTATTATTGGAGCAATAATGGTATTTACTGATATGTCACTTGATCAAAAGGCCAAGTATGATCTTGTGAGGGTAGATAATAGGAGTAGATATTTTCTTTTGTTTGTTATTTTTTACATTAATATCTATTTCTGACACGAAAAAGGCTTTTCAGCAGCTGTTACTTTAAATCCATCGCAAGAGGGAAGTCTGAATATGGAGAAAGTTTTACATTGTAAACATAAAAATGTTGCTTTGTCATGCTCTTTCATTGTATTTAAAGAGCCGTTTCTGTCCCTAGAAAAAAACATCAGCAAGTTGATTGTATAATTTTTTCTTTTCTTTTTCTTTTATACAACTATGCAATGACTAGCTGAAGTCATAAACTATATTTAGGTTCATTGGACATATAATGCTCTATAGAAGTTATTATAACTGTGGTTAATTAAATAAGGAGTGTCACAATTAACAGCTGCTCAAAAGCATCTTCAATATAAGATTGACTCACAGACAAAATATACTGTAGAATATATGAACTTGTTAAAACTAATTAAATAACTATATTTCGATAGTTCGGTAGATAAACACAAACACTGTGCTTTAAGTGTAGGGGTCGACCTATTAATCAGTCGGACGATTAATCAGCCGATTTTTTGCATTTTTTTTACATAATCGGCATCGGCCAATATCCAGTATATCAAGCCGATTATTAGGCGGGCGCATCTGTGGGCAGCCTAGTGTTGTTGTTGTTGTGGAACACGTACGCACGCTGCGCCTAGAGTCATTCTCCAGCAGAGTGAGCAGACCTCATCCAGTGCCTAAGGAAGGAGCTAAGTTCCTTGGAGAAAACTCCTTTATATTTAATTAAAACCTTTTGATATGTTACTGCCAACTTCGAGAAAAAATATGAATAGGCGACATGACGTTCGTCTACTTTGGATATTGATAGCGTAGTTGAGGTTGCATTAGCACAGCAGAAGGGTTGCTATCATGTCACAATAAGTAAGCAAGAATTTTGCAATTACAGACAGAGAATCTGATACTTTTATTTGTTCTGTTTGAGTGTCTTATATTTGAGAGGGTTGTCACTCAATGCAGAGAAATAAGTAATAAAAAAGTGACCATAGGTTAGTGAAGGACTGGCTTTGCTTTGCTAGCGTCGTCGCTAGGGTTGGGTAGCTACAGTCAGACCCGGTGCTAATATGGCACTGGTGCTTTAACGACCGTTATTTACTGGACCAAATATCAATGCGGATTTCTGTGCTTCATTTCGGTGCTATACTGTTATGCCTGTGCTTCTCTTGGATGCTCTGAAAACGGACGTTAGAAACGTGACACTAGTCAGCAGTTAACTTTAGCATACTGTTAGCTAGTAGCTGGATTAAACACTGTTAAAATGCTGGCCAAACAGTGTAATGTGTGACTGAATTTCACTGTAGACTAGGGGAACGGTACGTATTCGTATTGAAACGGTACGGCGTCACGGTTCGGTGTATACATTTACACGGAGAATACATGGTATAAAAATAAATAAAACTTGTGTGCAAATTAATTAATGTAATGCGGAACTACTGTTAGATAAGCGGGTTCTTTGGGGACACCTAATCTGTAGCCCCACCTTAGCTCTGAAGCAGGCTGCGATGTAAAGATTGCAATGCTGGAATA
This sequence comes from Leuciscus leuciscus, assembly GCF_965113295.1. Classification (NCBI taxonomy): domain Eukaryota; kingdom Metazoa; phylum Chordata; class Actinopteri; order Cypriniformes; family Leuciscidae; genus Leuciscus; species Leuciscus leuciscus. Next base: position 22,288,491 of record NC_138739.1, on the reverse strand, counting down.
TGGTGTGTGTGTTGGAGAGGGAGAGGGAGAGAGGGGCGCGGGCGCGATCGAAAAGTCGCGTGTGTTTAAAGTCGCAAAGTGTTTACTTATATTTGTGTGTGTGTGTGAGGCGCGGATGCGATCGAACAGTGGAAACATAAAAACATACTCCGGCATTTTTTTTATACAAGACATCATTCAAACTGCAAAGTGTTTAAGTTACTGTTAATTAAAATTTTAAGGAAAACAAATATATTAATCTGAAATGTAGCAAATTAATTTTCAATTCATTCAGGTACAATTACCAAACATATCTCAAAGTCACAAGTGCAGATTGGTCAAGTGTTCAATAAATGTTTTTGTTGAGAAATCTTGTCTATCTTAAGTAATTTTTTGTTACATTTTATATTTCAAATAGAGGTTAAAAACAAGCAAGCACATAATCGGCCAAAATAAATCGGCAGCATTAATTGGCCATCGGCCGACCCGGATTTCAAAAGATCGGCATCGGCCTGAAAAAACCCATATCGGTCGACCTCTATTTAAGTGTGTGAATTAATAAAAGCATCATTGATATTAGCTGTTCTGCTCCTCCCACAGCGATTCACCAGTAAATGCTGGAATATTCCCACCAGCCTACAAGTGAAGAAGGTTGAGTTTGTGAAAGAAAATTGAAAACATGAATGATCCAGAGTTCTGCAGAATAAAGGAGGAAGATACTGAAGAACAAATAGGTTGGTGTTTATTTTTGATTCTTCAGTAATGTTATGATACTTAAAGTAGTTCATCAGATTCTGTGATTGCGGTCAGAAAATCATAAGAGCTGTGAAATAACTTAATTAACCCTTTCACACATAATTTTAAAATATTCTAGCTGAGTATCTTATTTCCATGCCGACGCATCATGCTTGTCACGTGACACCACAGACACAATAAGAGCTGTATGACTGATGTATTGCTTTTAATTTTTCTTTTTTGTTAAAAATATTCACAATCTTGTAAACTAGATTTTGAAACATCTGATATTCCAATTGCAGAATACCTGTAAGTGAATGTGTTTTGTCGTTTAAATACCTTTTATAATGGTCATGTTAATTCTATAATACGTGATGGGCGCCGCCATGTTAGTTCTATAATACGTGATGGGCGCCGCCATGTTAGTTCAGAGAATCAGATCTGTCAGATTTACAACACATAAGTTCATCTACTTCTCCCCAAATACATGAAAGTAAGTGGCTGGTGAACTGGGAGAAGAATAGGGTAAACTTAACAGTTACCTACGCAAAGTTTATCTGATATGAATAAAACACGTTGTCAAATTACAATGTTGACAATGTTAGCATAGACATCACTGTGTGTATTCCTTGATTAAATCAAAGTACTCAATTTTATAAAATCCTCGATTGCACTTTCCCCGTATCGAGTAACAGACAAAATACCTGAAGTGGTGTATTCCACGGACGAGAATCCATGAACCGCATTATTAGACTGTTTTCTAAGACCGCACAATGTACTAAAACAGTTTAAAAACCATACTATAGCATAGTGCTATTGTGAGATCACAAAGGCTGCGATTCAATTAAATAAATATATTCTCCTGTGTGTTCAATATACATATGCGCTTTAATTGTTTACATGCGTGTAGGTTACGTGCGTCTCAGAGTCTTACGCCTTACTGCAAGAAACACTGTGATGATGAACCTGGATGATGAGCGACAGCCTCTTTATTTGGTCATTTTGCATACTATAGCACATGTTAGATCTCACCTGTCTGATCCAGTGTTTTGGGAGTCGGCTTTGGTAATGTGTGTTTACACGGATACACACGGAAGCGTTCGAAAGCAGGCGTCTGTCACTGGATCCCTAATATATCCAGTGATAGACGGATCCGCTGATAGATGCCTGCTTTCAAACACTCTCGTGTGTATCCGTGTAAGCGCTCCCTGAAGACATGTTTTTGAAGCATTGATCATTGTAGCCAATCACAGACATATGTTTAGCATTTATTCATTTAGCAGACGCTTTTATCCAAAGCGAACTGTCTGAACTGTTCTGTTAGCGTGTGAACTGTAAAGCCCCGTTCACACTGCCAGCGATTTTGTCGCTGTATGTCGCTAGTCTCTGTACTGTGAAGTCGCTTGTGGGCGTTCATAGTGCTGTCGCTCTAATGTGACTGGTAGACTGCACGTCTGGCCATATCTATACAAAATACCATCACAAGTGATATATACAACTATATCATTTTAATTTGACTAGGATTTAGGCTCAAAAGAAACAGTATGCTGTTGGGAGAGTGTTTTTATATTACCACAGCAGTGTTCAGTGGATTAAATCATTAACGATCGATCAATCAACAGATTAACTCATACTGTCATAAATTACTGAAACGTCATTCGAATTTGACAAATAATAAATTTTCTTGTCCCTAATAGTCAACATAATGCAGGGGAAACTGTAAAATGATCTGCAGCTGTGCTAAACTTGCATCATAATTACAACACTCGAACTAAATGTGTGAATTAAACTCACTGAGACTGTCGACAGTTTCTTTTCCATGCATCATTTTATTATATCCATGTATGTGGTTACAGTCAAATCCTATAAAACAGTGAAATCGCCCTCGAACTCTTCTGTCTTGCCTGCACTCGAGACGGTAACGTGAGCTGAGCTCCTCTGAAAGTCTTCTTTCCTATTGGTTGTCGCTCGCGAAAATCGCTTCTCATTTGCATAAAGTTGAAATTTCTGAACTTTTGTCGCGCGTCTCGTGTCGCTTGACACGCCCACATTCTGTCGCCAACGGTCACTGTCGCTCGTGTCGCTGGAAGTCGCCAGCGCTCCATTGAAATGAATGGGATCATGTCGCTTTGTCGCTGCGTGTCGCTGGCAGTGTGAACGGGGCTTTAGCGTGTGAACACAATGGCCAATCAGAGACATAAATGTTGAGCGTGTGAATGCAATGGCCAATCAGAGGTGTTAAGTACTTGTTAAACAGTGCTCAAAATACTAGAGGGAAATTCTGGTATCGTCACAGTTTTTAAATTTCAGTACCGAATTGGTGCCAAAGTCGGTACTTTTGCCAACACTAGTGCGCATAGCCAGAACTTGCCGTATGTACAGTCGTACAATTTTCCAAATTAGAGAGAGACCTGAGTGCTATGATGTGTTAAATGTTTTATTTTGTTTGTATGTTGTGCTTGTTTGTATTATGATGATTATGTAAGTTGTTGTCATCTCTTGAAAATATTTCATCTTCCTGTTTATGTACATGACATCATTACGCAAAGATTGATGTGACATTTCCCAACCTGACCATTCAATTATAAATTATTATTATAAACGTACTGTTTTACTGTTTCGAACACTGTTTTGTGTGTGTACTTTGTCAATAATTGATTGATTGATTAATTGATTTGTTTATTTTAAATTAGGGCTGCACCGATACCACTTTTTCCAGAATTAGTCCGATACCAATACTTACGTTTTTGGTACTTGCCGATACCAGGGACCAATCCCTGCAATTCATTGCATTTGTAATTAATATTGGGTAGAGAAGCCAAAGAATATGAATCAAATTAGTTTAGCAAATATATTTTTTATTTAGTTATTCAGCCTAATTATTATAATAATAATAATTCATTACATTTATATAGCGCTTTTCTCGGCACTCAAAGCGCTTTACATAGAAGGGGGGAATCTCCTCAACCACCGCCAATGTGCAGCATCCACTTGGGTGATGCGACGGCAGCCATATTGCGCCAGAACGCCCACCACACACCAGCTTACTGGTGGAGAGGAGACAGTGATGAAGCCAATCAGTATATGAGGATGATTAGGAGGCCGTGATGAACAGAGGCCAAGGGGCAAATTTGGCCAGGATGCCGGGGTTACACCCCTACTCTTTCGAAAGACATCCTGGGATTTTTAATGACCACAGAGAGTCAGGACCTCGGTTTTACGTCTCATCCGAAGGACGAGACATAATTATGCCTGTTGAAATGTATTGTAGAAACTTCTGTTACTTTCACGGTTCATTTTATTGCTCTATCATATATTATCTTTCATTTAATAGTATATCGCATATTTAGAAATACTCAACGCTAAGGATTTTTTTCTGATGGCCCCGTTGGGTCAGTGGTTCAAAATTTTTAGATGCTAATGAAACATAACAATTTTCAGGTACAGAAATTGAATAAAGTAATATAATGTAACAACACTGCATAGTCTTCAATGTATAAAGTGAATATAGATTAATCCTTAAAGGGGTCATATAATGGTACATGCACTTTTACAAGTTGATTGTACTGAAATGTGTGTTGGCAGTGCCTGTACACAACCATCATAAAATGATAGAAATTAGAGGTCGACCGATTCATCGGTTTTGCCGATTAATCGGCACCGATAGTTGATTGGTGGAACTATCGTTATCGGCAAAAATACAAACCGATAGTTTTTCCTGGTTGCGTCTGTTGCTGGAGCGGCTGAGAAGCGCGCGCTGTCATTCATTACACAGTAAGAGAGAGCTGAGAAGGGTCTGCTGGCATCATGCAGTACAAGAGCGGCCTCTAGAGGTGTAATAAAAACTATCGCTGATGCCTCGTGTTGTTTATTTCGACACGTGATGCTGCGTGCTGCTTGGAGAGCGCTGACATCGACAGCTAAAAGGTAGCCTATGTATACAGTACATTTTGTCATATCATTATAAAGTGATTAATTTGTTGACTAAATGCTGCATTAGTAGAGAAAGAACAGCACAACAGTATGTTTGTTTGCCTTCGAGGCTGAGAGGACGCTAACATTAGTAGTACCTCAAGCGGTTAAAACACTGACAAAAATAAAAAGTCCGACCCGAATGTTTAATGTCACAATTTTTACCATCTATTAGTTACCATCTATTAGCATTAGTTTATATCGAGCTGGTCACTTTTATGCATTTAATATGCAGAGAAGTTGCATATTTAAAGCTAGAGACGTAAGATAGCAAACTGATATGTTCATACAGCCGACAGAAACATATAAACAAATCAGAAAAGCATTCGATTTCGGTTATTTTTTCGTCATCACTTTAATACATGTTTTGTTATTTTGATTAGATAATCATCAAGTGTTTATAAAATAGAAGCAAAAGTGTGAGACTATACATTTAATATTTATGTCATTTCAATGCTCTGGCATTGTAGATATTTAAGCATGACTGTTTGGATTTATATGAAATGATAACACTTACAATAAAATTCCATATGTAACATTAACTAAGGTTAATAACTTCTGTATAAGGATTGTTCATTGTTTGTTAATTAACATGTACTAATAAATTTTTAAATTAAGGTTTTTATTTGTTAACCATAGTTAATGCACTATCAAACTAACATGAATGATCAAGGTGCAATTGTATTGCTCAAATATTATACCGATCAAATTTTGTTACTTTTTTATTCATTAAGTTGGCTTGAAAAATAACAGTTTAATAGTTACATTTTGAATGTAACTGGTTTTATTTGTTATTTAGAGTATTACTTTTTGTTTCAGTTTGAATGAATGTCTTTTATTGACTTCAATATTTATTCATATTATATATTTATTTCATTTAGCATGGTTCAATACAGTTTTATTATTTTTATAATAAAGTTCAGCACTGTTTTACTTGGAGTGTTATGTTTGTTTTTATCCAGTATCAATTTTAAAAACTATCGGTTGATTAATCGGTTATCGGCAAGTATGGCCCAACCTAGCTATCGTTATCGGTAAAATCCACTATCGGTCGACCTCTAATAGAAATCCATCCAGTGTTTTTTTTTTAAATCTTCTTATACGTTTCCCCCCATCTAAAATCAAGCTGTTCGATATTGTGACGTCACAAAATCAACGCCCCTCCCACAATTGCTGATTGACAGGAGCGTTTCAACACAGATCCACCCTTGCTCGTGAGCGAGCTGTCAATCATAGCCGGCGCGGACCGGCGCGGTCATTGTTGATAGCTGGAGCACTGTCTGTCTATGAGCAGGATGGCGGTGTTCTGTTCTTCGGTGCAATAACGAACACAGCAGTCATATTGATGTTCCTAAACAAACTACAAAATAGACTCAAAGTGTTAAATACCGGAATTGTCCTTTAATATTTATATTAATCTTTGCAAATCGCTTGCACGCTTCACGAATGCGGCTATTTTTACATTACGGCATGTTTTCTATGTACGACGTTCTCAATATAATTCATAATCCCACGTTTATAATGAACAACGCGTTATTAAGATTAAGATTAAGATATACTTTATTGTCCCCGAAGGGAAATTTGTTTTGGACTCTGTCCATTCCGTAGCTTTACAGAGACAACACAAAAGACAATTCACAAAAAGAATAAACATTTCCTTAGCACATCCTCTCCCGAACATTCTCTCATATACATTTAAATAGGTACGTATGTATAGTAGTAGACACATTAACGCCTTCCATTGGCACTTTAACTTTAAAACTGTTACTTAATTAAAAACTGGCATATTGCACACAAAAAACACACAACTGATATATTGCACACTCTCCATATGGCCTACAAAAATACACAACTGACATATTGCACTCTCCCTAAGGCCCATAAAATACACAATTGGCATACTGCACACTCCATAGTACCCATAAAATACACAACTGATATATTCCACAAAGCCTATATAATACACAATTGGCATACTGCACACTAATAGCACCCCTAAGATACACAACTTATGTATTGCACACTCTATCTGGCCTACAAAAATACACAGTTGACAAATTGCACATTCTCTATGGCCTACAAATCGTACAAATGACATATCATACACCTCAACAACCAACATATTGCACACCCCAAAAGCCTACAGATTGCAAAAAGAACATATTACACAGTACACACACCTACATATTAGAGTTAATGAGCTTAATATGGTTATGGTTATTAGGGGTGGCACGGTTCACAAAACCCACATTTCGGTTCGTATCACGGTTTTAGGGTCACGGTTTTCGGTTCTGTACGGTTCTTGTTGTTGTTTTTTCTTTTAATCTTTAACACTCCAAAAATTTACTTCAGCATATGATATATAGCTGAATTATCTAATTATTAATTTATTTATTTCATAAATGGGGTGTGTTTGCAAAACGCAGCTTCTCATTTACCGTGGGCTGTGTCGGACAGTTATTTGTCACCACTTTTTGCCAGGGTTGATATTATGTCCCAGCACGGATGTACCAATACAAATAAATAAAACATTTCCAGTTAACTAGCAAAGTATTCGTTTCGTTCGTTTGTTAAATAAGAAGCAATCTAGCGCTGAAATGTGTTTTTTTTAATCAAGTGATCAAAGTGCTCGTTGCCGTTGCGATCAGTGGCGCTGATACAGTGTTCTCGTGGCTCGCGCACACACCGCAGCGGCCGCACATTCTTCACTCAGACGCGCGCTTCAGTCCGTTGAGGAGACTCTAGGCTACTCTATTCGTTCTGATGAAATCACAAAACAAAATTCATACAAATCTGTCCCTGCTTGATATACAACCGCTGATAAACATAATCGGTTTTGATGAAAAAGAAAAATATATGGGCAGATGACGTGACGCATGTTTTTTCTGTAATCAAGTCTAAATGTTTATTGAACTGCATTTCTCAATTAAAACGACACATGCCAGTGGGGCATAGAACATCATTTTATTTAAATATTATGATTTTGGGACGTAAAATTTATTTGGTGTTGTTCATATTTCAAGGTGAATAGCAAAATGTCCTGCGGTGTGACTGTAACATTGATGACTCATCAAATGTAAATATTAGTAAAATAAAGCAGGTATGCTTGGAGCAGCTAATAAATGCCTTGGCATTTTTTTGTATGCATTTACTTACTTAACTTAAGTTTTCAAAATGCTAAAAAGTACTAAAATAATATTTACAGTACATTTAGTTTTGAAACACAAATGCTGTCCTGCAGTGTGACATAGGATATTAGATTTTTGTACTGGCAGTTACATGGACAGCCATAGGGGTCCTTTAGTCAAGCCCCCTACCAGGAAGTCCCCCAGATGTTTGGATGTGCTAAGGAGGTTAAAATGTGAGTGTTAATCTCTTATTAATTTGATATATTTGATCATTTCTGTCAGACCATGAACGTGTCCATTTTTGATAGTCCTGTGGTGTGACTGATCTAGACTGATCTAGTTCGAGAAAAAATTAAAATATTTTTAAAAAAGAATCATATTCAGGTTTAAAACAATGAACTTATTCAGTTACTGTAATGCCCAAGGTCAGTCTTGTATAGCAATTACTCAAAATGGCTGCAAAAGTGAAAAAGTCCTGTGGTGTGACAGCCCGTCCTGTAGTGTGACATAATTAAATCAGATGTCTAGCTAGATTCTCGTCTGTTATGTTTGCAATATTAAACATAAATATAAATATATCTCTGTCTCTATATATATATTAAACAAATATTGTAAATATTATATATAATATACCTATATTATACATATATTAAACATAAATATATATCTGTCTTCATTATACATAATATACCTATATTATACATATATTAAGCATAAATATATATATCTGTCTTCATTTGTTTGTTGTATGTGTATGTTAACAGTCACTGATCATTGTTTTTAAAGTGATTTGTCAGTTTTTAGGCATGAGTAAAGAAAGGACAAGGAGGTACAGGGAAATGATGAAGTCAGATTTCTCTTGTTCACTGGAATCTTTGTTCAAAGAGCTGAATTGATGATTTTAACATGCTTTTAATTATTTTATTTAATTATTTAACATGCTTTTATGCTTTCCCCTGAGAAACAAGATATTTGTTTAGTCTTTTAAGTTAAAAATAGAAATGAATGGTCTTTATGACTGGGTCTGATCTGACACCTCCAAAATGTTAATTATTCAGTATGTCTTGTTCACTATGTTTTTAGTTCAAATTCATACACTAAGTAATAAGATTGTACTGATATGGTGGATTTTCATTAATGTTCAAATAGAGATGCAAATGAATTTGTTTGTTACAAAAGTATTCAATAAATTTCACCATAAATGTTCATGCAGTGTCTCATTTTGTCCTGTGGTGTGACGGGATGTCCTGTGGTGTGACATCACTTCAAACACAATTAAACGACTTTTACTATGTTAACTAGCTTAAATAATTATATGCATTTGAAAACATTGCATAATATAACCATATAAAAAAATAATAAACATTTTCAAATATTTTTTCTCATTTTAAACAATATTTCCACTGGAGTGAGTGGTAAAAGATGGCACAAGCAAAGAATATAATCGAAAAACAGCTGTGAAAAAAAAAAATATGCAGAATTTTAATGATCATTCTTTAAGAATACTTGTTAAACATAAAACATACCTGATTTGTATTTGAAATTAATAATATTTCAATATTTGAATTTTATAGTAATGTCATGTCACACCGCAGGACATATTTTGCCTGGAGCTGTGAGAAAAGCTTAATAAATTACATAATGAGAAAAAAAATCTGCTAACCTCTAACAGTTTCAAAAACAACAGTATTTGTACTTTACAAATTCATACAATTCTTAAGCAATTTAGAACTTTGTTTAAAAAAATGCTGTTTCACCCTTATTTGTCATCTACCCATATACGAGTGCAGATTAGAACTCAGAACCTTTGACACGCTTGGCAAGTTCTGCCACTGGACCATTAAAGTACATACCGGTACGTGGAACAGTCGATCTATGTAGCCTATTTATTCACGTGAAAAAAACAACATATAGCCTAGTGGAGTTGATCTCATTAAATGTCTAAGTAAACCCAGTGTACTATTTAAATCGATTGCTGGACATTGTAATGTTATTCTACGTTTGTCTGATTTATGATTTAGCATTGTATTAGCAGTAGCACGGGCACAAGGCTACATTGCGCATGCGTCGAACCGTGCGAACCGCGCGACGCACACACGCACCGAACCGAGACAAGCGAACCGAACGGTTCGGATGTTTTTTCATGTACCGTGCCACCCCTAATGGTTATGGTTATTGTGTTATTACAAACGGTGTCCGCACAGAACAGAGGGGCGGGGTGAGCAAAGCTCATAATCATTTAAAGACACATGCACTCAAACGGCGTGCTGAAAACAGAGCTGTTTTTGACCAGGTAAAATTAGTGTTTTCTTACAATACTAATGAGAATTTTTAATTAAAGTATATTACAAACTTTTAATTTAGACCCTAAAGAATCATATTAGCTTGTACAAAAATGGCATTATATGACCCCTTTAATCAAAGTTACAAAAGTTATTCAGTCAAGAGCAGTGTTAGTTTTGTTGTTAGATGAACAATAAGGACAAAGACAGGAGAGTAGGTTTATTAGGCTGTGGTCACTTTAAGAGCTGCATGGATCCAACATACTGTTACACACGCGTTTTCTTTCTGAACTGTTTACATTCATTTCAAACAACCGACTATGGGTGCTTCTCATTACTCAAATTGATGCTTCCTTTACTTCTCGCTCCTCCGTCCTCCAGCCTGTGACACCAAAAAACAAAGTTAACTATCTTGAAGAACATCTTAATTCTGATTGAACCACAAGCAAGCGAGGAGCGAGGGATGAGGAAGCTTCCAGAAGAGCTATGAGCGAGGGAACACGGGTGCATCCTATGCGGAAGTCTTTCTTGTCCAAAAACCTGACGCACATATAAAATCTCCCTTTCATGTATAAAATCTGGCTTCACATCCATAGTATCCACATTGATTTTGTGAGCTGGACTGTGCAATACAAGACTTTAGCGCACATTGTTTTATATCATACCAATTTATAAATTCTAGTGATTTTAAACTATAAAGGACTGGCACGCTCTCTGAGAGACGGTCTTCAGTCAGTGCGTGCTCAACAAAAGCGCGCACATGTAGCCGCCTCTCGCGAGTGTCAGATTGTCGCGGCCTATTACTCATAAACATTAAAATACATGGTTATGTCAAAATGCCCGTATTAGCAAATATTTGCGTCAGATATGTGAACGTGAACAGCATGTGTAACAGTTAGTGCTGTCAACGGCAACGCATGTAATACATTTTTGTCCAGTTTAACTTGTTTTTTAATATTTAACGCAGCATCCGTATTTTCTGCCATCCTTTGGCTAGTGTTACATTATATGATCACACTCTTATTCATGCCAATGCATTTAAACCATTCAAGCGTGACAAGACAAGAGGACCCGCTGTCTGTGAATGTCATGTTTATGTGACACACACACGGCACACAGAAAGACGCGCACTGGGATCGTGAGCACAGACAGTGCACCAGAATCGAGTAAATTTATAATTTATGCAGTGCAGACTGTTTGATAACTATTAAGTTTCTGTATTTATAGGTAGGAAGGGCACAGGTAAACATGCCATTTATTATGGTTTATGTGAGGATCTTAGTGACTGCAGCCTTCAAAACCTGCTACTTTCTCCTGTTGGATGTCTGGATTATTATTAATAATAATAAAACAAAATCAAAATAGGATTAATATATTAATTAATATATTAGGATTAAGAATAGGAATAATCAATAGAAAAGGATTAATCTGTATTTAACTTGCTCAGTTATGACTATGCCGAGTTATTTTATATTTAATTATTCAATTTGTGTTATTTTTACTTGAATACTTCTGTTAGACCGACCTGAAAATATACAGTATTGTTTGATTTGTATCTTTATTCTACTGTATTTATTTATGCTACTGCTTCTAATGTGTTTCTTCATTCTTGTTTTATTACGGACTATTGCAAAAAAAAAAAAAAAACTCATAAAACATAAATACATTAAGAGAGCAAACATTTTGGTGAGATAATTGTATTTCTTTTTTAAAAATATGTATTAAAATGCCCCTCCCTCCCCCTCCCCCTCCCCCTCCCCAAAGTTAATGTTTAAGTATTATTATTTATTTGTTATTTTATCGTGGTATCGACTTTGGTATCGATTATTGTGTACTTTTGGTGGTATCGGTACTGACTCTACTATTGTGTCAGGGTTCTCATGTCCTTTAATTTCACATTTCACTTTTTTTTTTTATGATTTGCTGAATCAGATTTTTTAAAAACTTTTTAACTTTCATTTTAGACCTGATAGAAGAGAACAAGGAGGTTGAAGAACTGATTGAAGCGGGGGATAAACATCATATCAAAACTGAAGAAGCATCTGTGAGTCCCTCATTGAACAGAGAAGACAAAACAAGTTTCACTTGCCCACAGTGTGGAAAGAGTTTTTCATGCGAGCAAAATCTTAATCTTCACATAAAATTTCATCGTGGAGGGAAGCTGTATGCATGTGATCATTGTGATAGGACATTCAGAATAAAAGGAAACCTTGACGAACACAGGAAAATCCACTGTGCAGAGAAGCCGTACATATGTGATCACTGTGGGAAGAATTTTGCACAACAAAAACTCCTTGACGAGCACAGGAAAATACACACTTTAGCGAAGCCGTTCTCATGTGATCAATGTGGGAGGAGTTTCGCATATCAAGGAAACCTTAACGATCACATGAGGATCCACACTGGAGAGAAGCCGTATTCATGTGATCAGTGTGGGAAGAGTTTTGCACAAAAAGGACACTTTAATCAACACATGAGAATCCACACTGGAGAGAAGCCGTATTCATGTGATCAGTGTGGGAAGAGTTTCACGCATAAAGGAAACCTTAATGTACACATGAAAATCCACACTGGAGTGATGCTGTATACCTATGATCAGGCTTCAAATAGTTTCACTCAAATAGGAAACCTTGACGTACACATGACAAACCATACTAAAGAGAAGCCATTCATATGTGATCAGTGTGGGAAGAGTTTCACACATAAAGGAAACCTTAATGTACACATGAAAATCCACACTGGGGAGAAGCCATACACATGTGTTCAGTGTGGGAAGAGTTTCAGACATAAAGGAAACCTTAACGAACACATGAAAAGACACAACGGAGTGAAGCCGTACACATGTGACCAGTGTGGGAAGAGTTTCATACATAAAGCAATCCTTAACGAACATATGTCAATCCACACTGGAGTGAAGCCACACGCATGCGATCAGTGTGGGATGAGTTACGCACGAAAAGGAGCCCTTAGGGATCACATGAAAATCCACACTGGAGAGAATCTGCACACATGTGATCAGTGTGGAAAGAGTTTCATAAAGTCAGGTGTTTATAAAGTACATCTGCTTAGTCATTCTAGAGAAAGAGTATATAACTGTGACCAATGTAGTAAAACATTTTTTAGGCCAGATTTCCTAAGGGACCACCGGAAAGTGCATACAAAGGAGAGGCCTTGCGTCTGTTACTTGTGTGGAAAGGGTTTTCGTAATATGACTGCATTAAAAATACACCAGAAACGACACAGTGGTGTGAAGGATCATGTTTGCGCTGAGTGTGGGAAGCGTTTTTTTACAGATGGTGCTCTGAAAGTGCACCAGGCAGTTCACACTACTGAAACACCTTACAAGTGTTCATACTGCGACAAGAGATTCAAGAGGTCAGAATATCGGAGAATACATGAGAAGATCCACAGTGGAGAGAAACCGAATCACTACCAGAAACGACACAGTGGTGTGAAGGATCATGTTTGCGCCGAGTGTGGGAAGCGTTTTTTTACAGATGGTGCTCTGAAAGTGCACCAGACAGTTCACACAACTGAAACACCTTACAAGTGTTCACACTGCGACAAGAGATTCAAGAGGTCAGAATATCGGAGAATACATGAGAAGATCCACAGTGGAGAGAAGCCGTATCACTGCCATCCATGTGGAAAGAGTTTCACTCATTTATCTACTCTAATTGGACATAAAAAGAAAATTCATGCCTAAAATTACAATAAGAAGTTAGATTTCTTATGATGTACTTCCAGGTGTGATGCTGTGTAGTCCTGCAACAACCAATTTTTTTGATAATTGATTTTATCAAAAATTATCGCAACGATTAATCGATTGTTCGTTGATTATTTCACAGATTAATCAGTAGCCTTTGATTGATTATTTTTGCAGTTAGTTTAAATATTTAGTTATACCCTTTCTAGCTAATAGATAAAACAAGGGTATTCCTTCAGGTTTTGAGAATGTCTAAACCTTGAGTAAACTGAATGTCTTTCTGGTTTTCTGTCCTCCTCAGACGTCACCAATATGCCAACTGCTGAAGGATCTAAGCAACCCATGTGTGTTATTTTACAGTTTTTCACAATTACTAAGACACTAAACCCTATTCTCTGAACCAAATTCTCAATGGCCTAAAACAATTTGTTGAATAAATTCCTCTTACTGCAAAACCCTGAACAAGTTCAGGCAGTTAGACACTATTTGCAAATCTCATGCACTCTTTTTGCAAAACTCTTAACATACTTACTCACTAAAATACATTGGACTGTTGCATTTGTTGCAAAACACAGGCGGGACAAAGTCAAACCAACTAAAACAGTTGTCATCATTTACACATAACGACTCAAATTTGTTCACACTTGTTTCTAATGATGTGATCAAACCAACTGTACAAAATATAAGGCAGATCTGTTGATTTGAACAATGGATGGAAACAATCTGAGAGGAAGAGGTGAAAGAATACATGTAATAGATGGACAAGGAGGAAGAGGACTAGAAAGAAAGAGTGTTGTCAAGGCTGAATCTGTCAGTCCAGGGGATTTTTCCCTTTGCTTGGAAAGAGACAACATTGTGGACAGAATCAATACAATACTGGCGCTTTTCCACTGCATGGTACGGTACGGCTCGGTTCGGTACGGCACGCTTTGGCGCTTTTCCACTGCATGGTGCGGTACGGCTCGGTTCGGTACGGCTCACTTATGACGCATTTCCACTGCATGGTACGGTACGGTACGGCTCGCTTCGGCTCGCTTTAAATGGTACCACCTCTGTTGAGGTTCCAAGCGTACCGTACCGATACTAAAATGTGACGTGAAAACACTGCAGATCACTGATTGGTCAGACAGAATCATCACTACCAGCGTCATTGTATTTACAACACGAGACACTAAACCCGCTAGATTTAAATAGCCAGTAGACAACAGCCAACACTGTAGCGCCTGTTTTAAAAGTATTTGCTTCAAAAAAAAAAAATAGTATTAACTTAAAAAAAAGAAATGGCTGAATCGTGGTCAGTGGACGAGGTGCAGAAGTTCCTCTTGTTGGTTGCTGAGGAGCGGATGGGGAAACACGGAATGAAAAATTCGCATTTAATATGATGTCATGGCAGTAGAGACGGCAACTATAACGATCAGTCCCACCCACTTTGAAGCGGTACTAACTGCAGTGGAAAAGCAACCGAGCTAAAGCGAACCGAAC
The DNA here is from genome assembly GCF_965113295.1 of Leuciscus leuciscus. Taxonomy (NCBI): domain Eukaryota; kingdom Metazoa; phylum Chordata; class Actinopteri; order Cypriniformes; family Leuciscidae; genus Leuciscus; species Leuciscus leuciscus. Next base: position 22,273,207 of record NC_138739.1, on the reverse strand, counting down.
CGTGCCGTACCAAGCCGAGTCGTACCACGCAGTGGAAAAGCGAAGCGAGCCGAATCGTTCCGCGCCGAGTCGAACCGTACCGAGCCGAACCATGCAGTGGAAAAGCGCCATACTATACCTGCAGTACATTATATCAGGGTTCCCACGGGTCATGGAATTTCTGGAATGTCATGGAATTTTAAAAGGTCTATTCCAGACATTGAAAGTCAGGGAATTTTATATATTTTTTGTCCAAGTCATGGAATATCAGGGAATTTAGTTTGTTGCTTTAAATTTTAGTTTCCATTTATCAAAATGTAATTTTTCTACCGATTTTTTTTTTTTTTTTTTGCGCTGTTTCACACATCTTTCTGTATTGTTGTGCTTACTGTACGTTCACACCGCCGCTGACTTGAGCTTCCAAAGTTACCGGAAGTCATTCATTTTCAATGGAAGCTGGCTTCTCTCTTCTCTCAGCTGCAAGGAGCGTCAAATCCATCGGCGTCGCGTTTTGGGCGTTTTGAGCGTCAATCAGAAAGTTGAAAGTAGCTCAACTTTATGGTAATGAGCTATGACGCGGTTCAGCGGCAAGCAGCGGCAAAACGCCAGAAACCAATCAGAATATAGACGTCCTTCGCGCTGGCTGATTCCGGAGAAACATACGATGTAAACTTTCGTTCCTACCAAAAACATTAGTTCCGAGAAAATGGAGGAGAAGTTGATCATCGACGTTGCTGGGTTTCTTATCATTATCGGATTAATTGCAGTTTAACCATAGAGTGAAAGTTTATCATTTGCATGTGTTTTTAAGTCTTGTCAGTTTAACAGGGCGCGCTTGACAGGGCATATATAAGAACGAGCAGAGAGAGAGAGAGAGCGAGCCCCGGTCGCGCGCGCGCACTCACTATTAATAATAATAATAATAATAGCTAATTATTTTTTTCCCCCGACCAAATGTGACCAAAACGGTTAGAAAAATGCTGTCATTATAACATTTCATGGTGTGACACAGACTTCAGAGCGGCCAAAGCGTCAACAAGCTTCCCCGTACTTTTTGACAAGCGTTCTTGACAGGGCGGCCAGAGCTTCTTTGCAGCTCAAGTCGGCGGCGGTGTGAACGTACAGTTACTGTTTAATTTTGTTTAATTCCGTTTGGTTTTCGTGTTTAGCTGCGAACAGAGCCCACGCGCGGTTATGATTGGCTGTGATTTATGATTGATTTTTGTCGTCTTGTAGCTTTGTCACATCAGGTTAGGACAAGGTAAGCTAAAAAATAATAATAATAATAATTATAAAAGGGTCACGGTAAGCAGCCTTTTCACTGCACACGGCATTAGGATATGACTGTCGCATTTCGCCCCCTAGTGGCAGTAGCACAATTTTTAAATTGATCATGTGCAGCCCTTATCTTCATTAATTTACCATGGTAGAATTAATAAATCAATATATGCACATTAGATAAACTACCAACATTACTTTTGAAGGACAAATATTATGGGTTTTCCAGGACTTAAATAATTAATATTTATCAAATAATTATTTCAGACCTACACTACCAGTCAAAAGTTTTCGGACAGTAAGATTTTTAAGAGTTTTGTCTTAGGACAACTTTGATGCACTTATTTGATCCACTTCAAATGTTGACTACTGTATATTCAAACAGAAAAGTTATTTTAAATAGTAAAAATATTTCAATATTTTTCAATAATGAGCGGCCTGTTTTGCCGTTCATTATAGGTCATGGAAATTCATCTTTTTAGTCAGTAAAAGTCAGGGAATTTGACATTTGGTTTAGAGTGGGAACCCTGTTATATTCACCTTACTCCATTGCGATTACTTTTTACATAATTTTAAAATTAGTTCACTGTATGCAATATACATTTTTTTTTCTGTGACATGTTATGGATGCTGTGTTCTCAATTTCTTTGATATAGTGTCTAATGAATAATCTGTAGTGTTTATATTATCGATTGATGTGTGTATGATCTGAAAGCTTTGTTTGATTTTGAGTACAGGTGAAATGGTTTTGAAGCAATTGTAAAAAAAAAAAGCAAAAAAAAAAAAAGCAACCATACATCCATTTTATTTTCTTATTTTTTTAATACTATTACATTTTATAATAATTAATATTCAGTCATTTATGTAATTGTCATTTGATTTAGCTTTTAATCATATTATTAATTTTCATTTTATGTTTTTATATATTTGTATTACCTTTTTATTTCCTTGCTCTTGCAATGCATGCTATTGTTGTTTAATCTTATTATTGTGTGATAAGAGATTCAAGGTGTTTAACGTCACAGGACGGTGTTGTGAAGCAGTCATTTTCCATCGTTTTGGCTTTGGTATGACGACACCTGTCGGAATTGTATGAAGTCTTAGAATTGATACGTTGACATTTAGAAGAAGTCTGAGCATTGAAGCATATGCAACTAAGATTATTCAATAAACTTTGCTCTTTTTATTTTCATCACTTCGTCTCCTGCTTTTGCTTTTCCCTGGCTTTCTCAGTTAAACTCTCAGGCTGATAGAAAACTGTTAATAAATGTTATGGGTACCAGACAAGACTTTCTGTTGACAAGTTTTACTGGTTTTGGATACCAGACAAAATACATGGATATCTTCTGGCAGAAATTTGGAGCTAATATTTGATGTCTAGATCTATCCAATCTAACACTGCTTTGTATTGCAATGCATGAGTGCAGCAATACATAGTTTTTTAACATATTTGCTCTCAAACAAAACTGCTTCACCACTTGTCACCATGATGGTAACTATCCTAAAACCAACATTAACAGAAATGATTCTAAATTAGCGTAACAAAACAATCACAACTAAATCTCCCTGTCATGTAGAGAATTGCCTGGGAGAAGTTAGGAAGGCTCAGTACAAGGGCTCATGTACTGTACTGGGTGTCGATCTTGTCCTTCCCCTTGTAACAGTACTGCACCCAATCCCAGTCCAGATGCATCGGTTTGAACTACAAAAGGAAGGTCAAAGTTTGGGCTCTGTAGGACGGGATCTTTGCACAGGCAAGCCTTTAAATCTTGAAAAGCTTGCTCACACTCTGGGGTCCACTTGACCTTTATAGGGCTACTCTTCCTTGTGAGATTCGTTAATACTGCAGCTCTGCTGGCAAAATTTGGAACAAATCTCCTGTACCAGCCCACCAAGCCCAGAAATGATCGAACACTCTTCTTCGTCGTTGGGGGCACACACGACAAGATAGCTTGCACTTTATCTACTTGAGGCCTGATTGATCCTCCATCCACCGACGTAGCCCAAATAAGAGACCTCCTGCTTGGCAATCTGGCACTTTTTGGCATTGACCACCAAACCTGCGTGTTGGATCTTACTGAACACTTAAGCAAGATGCTCCAGATGTTCTTCCCACGTAGCGCTGAAAATGACAATATCATCTATGTAAGCTGCTGCAAAACTGTCGACTGGTCCACCAAACGCTGAAAGGTTGCTGCTGCCCCCTGCAGGCCAAAAGGCATACATTTAAAATGATATAATCCAGAAGGAACGGAAAGCAGTCAATTCTTTAGCCGCATTAGCCAATGGCACTTGCCAATATCCTTTGCATAAGTCGAGAGTTGTTAAATACTTAGCTTTGCCCAGTCGTTCAATTAACTCATCAACTCTAGGCATCGGGTATGGATCAAAAGCTGACACTGCATTAAGCTTCGAAAAGTCCACGCAGAACCTGAGTGAACCATCCTTTTTTGGTACAAGTACCACTGGACTACACCACTCACTCCTAGAAGGTTCTATGATGTCTAACTCAAGCATCACTTTCACTTCCTCTTTCAAAGCAGGAATCAGGTGGGCTGGCACTCTACAATGAGTCTGCCTTATGGGATCTGTCGGCAGTAGGCGAATATCATGCTGAAGAAGATCTGTTTTCCCAGGCTGATCACTGAAGAGATTCTCTGGTACCTGTTTCTGGAACTCTCTCTGCTGCTTAGGTGTAAGATGATCTACTGCTGGAAAGGTGATTGACTTTTGATTGACTGGAAAGTATTGCTCCTCCAGTTCCTCTTCTTCATCCACCCTTCTTGCCCACAGCTGCTCTGACCACGAGCCCTTTCTCTCATGCCACGGTCTTAAGAGGTTAATATGAAAAACTTGAGACTTCTTTCTGCGATCCGGTAAAGATATCTCATAGTTAGTAGCACTTAGTTTCCGTAACACTTCATATGGCCCCTGCCACTTGGCCAGCAATGAACTGTCAGATGTGGGAAGAAGCAGTAGCACCTTCTGACCTGGACTTAATGTTCTCTTCCTGCTTGACTAATCGTACCATTGTTTTTGATGATGTTGTGCCTTAGCCATGTTAACTCTTACCAACTCTGCCATCGAGTCCATCTTCTCCCTCATCTTAATGACATATGACAAGATATTGGTTTGCTCACTTGCATTGTCTCCTTCCCATGCCTCCTTTAAGACATCCAAAGGTCCACGAACCTGAAGTCCGTAGAGCAGCTCAAAGGGAGAGTAGCCTGTAAACGATTGTGGAACTTCTCGATAGGCAAACATCAAATACGGCAACCACTGGTCCCAATCTGCTCCTGTATCTGACACAAACTTGTGCAACATTGATTTCAATGTTTGAACCTTTCTACCATACCGTCAGTCTGAGGATGATAAGGAGTGGTCTTAATAGGCTGTACACGCAACATTGAATACACTTGCTTAATTTGTCTGGATGTAAAGTTGGTTCCCTGATCTGTAATAATCTCTTTGGGTAAGCCTACCCGTGAAAAGAGCTGAACAAGGGCATTAACAATTTGTCTCGTCTTCATGTTTTTAAGAGGAAAAACCTCTGGATGTCTAGTAGCATAATCCGCAACAACCAGAATATACCGATTTCCTGTTCTACTCTTTTCTAAAGGACCCACTATATCCATAGCAATACGAGAGAACGGGATGTCAATAATAGGGAGACTCACAAGAGGTGTTCTATCGCCCTTTCTAGCTGGACTCACCAGCTGACACTCTGGACAAGACTTACAAAAATCCATTACGTCCATATACAGCCTGGGCCAATAAAATCTACTAGCAATTCTGGCTAGCGTTTTCTGCTGGCCTAAATGCCCTGCCCACGGTACCGAATGACCCAACTGCAATACTTTCAGTCTCATGGATTCCGGGACCACCAACCTCTCTCCTTCAGCGCCTGTCAAGTACAGCCTATCATCTTTAATCACAAAATGATCTTTCTGCAGCAAAGCTGATGCAGTGTTTACCTTGTCTACCTTCTCAAACAAGGGTTTCAGGGTTTTATCTTGCCTTTGCAGTTCCACTATTTCATGAGGGATGCGTTCAATATCATCTGCATGAGGTTCAGGCAACTTCTCGACTATTTCTGTACCCTCAACTTTGCTCTGACGCCTCTCACGTCTAGATTTCCTAGATTTAGGACCCCCACTAAAAGGTAAATCTTTCAGCAGCTGTTTACAGGTCATATCATGCTTAGACTGGGCTCTTGTTACCACTCTAGCTTCTACTATCTTCCTGTCATTCTGCGAAAGATCTACAAGTACGGGCACATCTCTACCTAAAATAACTGGATAGGGTGCCTGGTCCATTATCCCAACTGACAGATAATAAGCCTGACCACTTATTTCAATTACAACCTCAGTTTTGGGGTATTCCTTTTCATCCCCATGAATACATCGAACTCTCAATTTGTCTTGCATCAATGCGTTACTTTCACCCAAACATTCAGTCCTTTTACCGTGTCTGTGTTCGACTCCACCTCCTTTAACCCTAGAGAGGACCTCGGCACATAACAAAGGCGGGTATTCGTAACCTTCTGTAAAGGGCAATCTGCTTTCTTATGCCCTGGCTGGCCACATCCATGACAAATAATCACCGCTTAACCCTTATACTGATTAACTGCCCCCTGCTGTTTACCACAGTTAGTACCAGAACTGATCTGTGATGATACCTCGGTATTAGCACCAAAATTACTCAGACCACTACCCCAACCATCCCCAGACTTACCGGTTGAGCTGTTGTTATAGGATCGCCATCGTCTTGGTTGATACAAAGATCGTCTTGCAGCCATAAAGGCCTCCGCCATCTCTGCTGCTTGTTTAGATGAGGTAGGGTTATTCTGTCTCACCCATGTTCTTGTCTCTGGATTGAGTCATTTGAGGAACTGTTCTAGCACAATCTGGTCACTGATCTCCTCCTTTGTTCGACTCTTAGGATTCATCCATTTCTCATATAAGTCTCTTAGTCTTACTTGCAACTCCCTTGGAGTCTCATCTTCCTGAGCATTGTATGCTCTGAAACGCTGTCTATACATTTCCACATTTATTTCAAACTTGTCAAGAATAGCCTGTTTGACCAAGCCATAGTTTAGTGAATCATCTGGCTCCATGGCCATATAAGCTGCCCTCGCTTTACCAGATAAGAGAGGTAACAAATGCAACACCCAGTCTTGCCTTGGCCATCTGCATGCTTGAGCAATACGTTCAAAAGTTGTTAGATAGTGTTCTATGTCCTCATCATGGGTCCAAGGAAGCATTCTCGGAGTCTGTAAACATGACATTGCAGGTCCTTGTCCCTCGGTTAGATTCTCACCTCCTGAAGCAAAGTCATCATCCTGTAAGGGTTGTCGACTTGAATGAATGGTTGAAGGCCGACGCACCGCCGTATCTGCTGAAGTAGTTGCAGGTACTGCCACCCCTGCTAGTGACTGTCGTTGTTGTTGGTCTTGATGAACTTCAGACCGCAGCTGTGAAAACTAATGGTGAAGCACCTGCCATTTATGCTCTTGGCACTGTGCCTCTCTTTCCAAGCGCTCCTCTCTTTGATGTTGCTTACGTAAAAACTTTTGCATCATATCCATAATTTGGTCAGCTGTACCCCCAGCTAAAACTTCACTTTGGTCTGGAACTGTGCATGTTGACTCGGACTCATCTGGAACATTAGACTTGTCCCTTGCCTTTACTGCATCTTGCTTCTTTGGCGGCATGTTTGTTTAACAAAAAACTGTTTTTCCTGCCACCCAATTTGACAACGGGTTTGTTGCAAAACTCAACATGCAGCCTCCCCATGTACTAGCCTCCTAATGGCCTGGAAGTACCGCTGCCACCATGTGTCATGTAGAGAATTGCCAAGAGGCCTTAAGATTAATTTAAAGATACTTTTATTTGTTTTTAAGGCCCTACATGGTAGAGCTCCGACATATATAGCCGATCTAATCCAGGTGAATAAACCAAAGAGAGCACTGCGCTCCGAGTCATTAAACCTCTTGGTAGTCCCGCGGACGTATAGGAAAATGAGAGGAGATCGCTCTTTTGCAGCCGCTGCTCCCAAGCTGTGGAATAGTTTACCTCCTTATATCAGAGAATGTTCCTCTCTTACAGAGTTTAAACGACATCTGAAAGCTTACTTTTTCACTTTGGCATTTGATCATTCATGAGTGCTGTGCTAGTGGTGTAATAGGTAACTATCAATGCCGCTTAGATTAGGAGGTTGTCTATGGTAATGTTTAGAATTTAAATGTGTTTTTATGATTGTTATCTTACCCTTTGTACAGCACTGTGGTCAACTTCTGTTGTATTATTATGTGCTTTATAAATACATTGAACATTGAACATCCACATATACATTGTCAACACACAATATACAATAATTTATTTCTGGACTCAACACACCAAGTAAATTCAGAATAGCATTAGACTGGTACTCTAGTGATGATGTAATTGACCTAGCCCATCATCACACTCCCACTTAACATTAATCTTGCACACACACACAAAAAAAACATTTTTGCATTTGCTCTCACTTTCGAGTGCCATGGGCAAAGCATGCGATTCAACGTACGTTTTGTTCCCTTGAAAGGAAAATCCCTTATCTGTCTGTCACATTTGACTTAACAACAGGTGACTGACGAATGGGAATCATAATAAGAGCTCAATCACCTTCGAGTGTAAATTAAAACAAGCCAATAGACTTTGGCGAGCGAGATTTGCATCGCAAACCACGCCCTGTAACACGGGCATATATGGACTTGTGCAGCACTAATCCTTTAAGCTTTCACTTCAGAGCCAAGCATTTTGTTTGATTTTGCTCTACAATCAATCTTCAACAGTGTTCTACAAACCCGGAAGTAGCGCTCCAGACAGTTTTGGTGTGACGAGTCAGCGGTGGTCGCCTTTCAAAGAGCATTCCCTCTACATTCATTAGCAGTCTAAAAGATTTCCTCTGCATTCATTAGCAGTCTAAAAGAGTGCTTCCTCTGTATTCTTTGCAATTAAACTAAAAGAGTTCTGTTCACACTCCAGGCTTTTAATAGTTTTGCATGCTGTGCAGCAACCATTTCCCTGTGGTCTTTATTACTAAAAGAAAAAAACAAGCACAGGAGTGATGCTGTGTCTTTTTAAAAATCCCACCCATATCTGACAGTCATGATTGCATTTACGCCCACATGAAGGGCCGACGAATACTTCCCCAGGTAAACAATGCACATGTACACGGTGTCCATGTGATGTAAAATAAAATGGGACTCATCGGACCAGACGATCTTCTTTCACTGCTCCAAGGTCCAGTTCCAACACTCTGCTCCAAGGTCCAGTTCCAACACTCACGTGCCCATTGTAAACTCTTTCGACGGTGGATGGGTCATCATAAGCACACATTCCTCCTATAACCATCATTAAAATTTGGTAAATTGTGCCACAGTAGACTTTATGTTGGCTCAGACCAGATGGCCCTCGTTTATCGATGAGCCTTGGGCACCCAACACCCTGTCGTCGGTTTATGGTTTGTCCCTTCTCAGACCACTGTTGGTAAATTCTCACCACTGCTGACTGGGAGTAACCCACAAGCCTTGCCATTTCAGAGATACTCTGGCCTAGTTTCCTTGCCAAAACAATTTGGCCCGTCACTCAGAACTGTGTGGGCCTATGGAACACCATGTTCTGTTTTACATTATTTATACTCTTTATACCAAACATAACATAAAACGATTTTATTCTGGAAATTATAGGTTTAAGTACAATTACAATAAATTAATTGATACATTTGCACATAGAACAATCATTGGTCAAAACATTGTTAAATTTGGAATATTGCAGCCAAAAGAGCTGGCTCTTAAGAATTAAGACAGTCGAGCAAGTTCGCCAAGCTCTTACCTTGTTAAAAAGCTGCTCACAACTAAGGCCGAATTTAATTTGTTAGCTACAAATGAGGCAATTGTAGCTTTACAAAAGTCTTACTCGAAGCATTATGAGTTTGGCGATAATGGGAGTAAATTATTATCTCATTAAAATCCGTCAGTTTCTTCTTCTCATCATATTACTCATATGGCCTCCCCTTTGGCACCACTGTGGAGCCCCTTGTATTAATGAACAATTTAGGGATTTTTTACGTCACTCTTTATTGCTCTGCAAATACAGCTTATGAATCTCTTTACGATAGCTTTTTCCAGTATATAATTATTCCACATCTTGATTCTGATATTGCTTCTAAACTGGAGGAGCCCAATACTTTGAAGGAAATTAAGGAAGTGAGGAAGTAAGGAACAAGGAGAGAGGAAGTTTCCTGAGGAGTTATGAGCGAGGATACACGGGTGTATCCTTCCCTCGTATCTTAAGGGGGTGAAGCTAAGACGCAATGAAAAGAAACGAGGATGCACAAATGAGGAACACCCTATGTCATTTCATGAGCTTAGAATTATAAGGTTCTATCTCCGTTTAGGGTTCTTCTGAGATATTGAGCATCAAAGTTTTTACATCCCAGCTGGCAATAGAGAGATGGAACCTTTTTATTTCATTAATAACTACTAACAAAATATTATTTTATTTTTTTTTACAAAAATAACACCACACAGGCATTAATAAACACCTAATTGATCAGATTATGTCAAACTCAATTTCGACAAAAAGTGGAGATAGAACCTTATAATTCTAAGCTCACGATATCCATCAGTCCATGAATTTCGGGGACAACTTCCTGTTTGATACCTGCCCCGCCCACCTATGTGTTGTCACACCATTGAATGCATCCAATTTTGATTTTGTGGTCTCACAGCTAGGGCTCAGAAAAAAAAGAGATCTTATTTTCAATCATTAGGTGAGTTTAGGTAACTGTTTAGTTATTCTGTCCATTTAACCTTATATCCAAATGTAACCTTTGGCTAAAAGTACTTCACCCGACTACGCTACCTTGGTTATTTCTCCACCCAGAAAAATAAAATATACCCCAAAAATAGTTAAACCAAAAAAGAGTTACAATAATATGAAGGACCCTGCTGGTTCTGATTGTATTGAAGACAGAGACGTGACTTTCCAAAATGATACAAAAGTTTATTTCACCAAAAAAATTTAAAATAAATAAAAAGAATTATTCTAAAACATTCTAAAAATAGATCTCTTGCTCAGTTTACCAATTAAATACTCACCGTCAATAAGAGACCATAATAAACCCAACTTTAACCGAAGGGACAAACCACACAGCAAATCAGTGAATAAAGCTTCTTAAAGCAAGTGATAAACAAAATAAAGGAACAAAAAAGAAAAAAAACAAATACACTGCCCCCTCATGTTAAGCTTCAGTATCACATTCAACAAGCATTCACATGTGGATAGACTGGCAAAGAAAGAAACTCAAAAGAAAAAAAGGAAAAACAAAAGGGAACAGAATACGAAAACAATCAAAATGACATAATATTTAATTCACAATTAATAATATTTAAAATCGTTCAAGCTGTTTTTAAGGAACCAGACTAGAGGCGTGTTCATTTAATATAATAGCCCAAAAGACAAAAATGTCCAATACTTCATCACATGTCATGCAGAATCCATAGGGTCCAATACTGTCCAATACTTCATCACATGTCAGGCACAATCCATAGGGTAGTATAGTCAAATTACTACACACCGAACGGAGAAAAATGACAACGTCACACTTAGACATTCTTTTTATAAAGCCACCTCCATGATTAGGCCGAACAGGTGTGCTCAATGCTCAGGCGCTGTGTCATATCATTACGCCTGCTGGACTCATGGTACGGCAGCAAAGTTTCTTGATTATTACGCAGGAATGAGAGTATAGTTCCTAGCCATATCAGCCTAGAAAATCGCAACCTTACATTTTCCGTCGGTCTTAGTACACGATGTAACTACAGAAGTCAAGTTTTAAATAGGAAAAATATAGAAACCCTGGTCATTTTTTTTTGAGAGAGATGCTAATGGTCCTGTCCGATTCAATGATCTATGCTAAGCTATGCTAAAAGTGGTACCGCCAAACCCGGAGATCGGCTGAATGGATTCGAAAACGGTAAAACTCAACTGTTTAACTCTGGGGGAGTTGTAAAATGAGCCTATTTCCAAATAAAGTGGAGTATCCCTTTAAAAATGAAAAACTTCTAATGAGCCAAAACAAATATTAGAGACTCTCAACTTGTCACACCAATAACCCTTAATAGGGGTTATGCGGAACGCCCAACGTTCGAACCGGAAAACAGGTATAAGCATTTCCGGTTTGCACTACCGTATGCATCTGCAGCAGTAGGTGATCTCTGAGGTAACTTATTTTTCGCTTTTTTAGAAAACAAATCTTATTTCTGTTTTAATTAAAATGTCACGAATGCTTAAGTATCAGAAAAAAAATATATATAAAAAAAAAAAATGCAGTCTTCATTTGATTGTTTTAATCGTCTGCAAGCAAATATAAAAGGTTAAACTACTATGATAGCATACAAGTCTAAACTAACTTGCTGATAGTTAGCTAACTCTACATCGGGTGCCATTAGCAAAAGTTACATACTAACTTACATACCTTCATAATCATGAATAAATGAGTGTAATATTCACGTAAGCACTGAATATTTGCGACACTGATTTACGGCGCCACGGCAAGGTTGCTGGGGGATATTGGTTTGGCGCCAGAGTTACTTGCACTATGTGACGTGTGACATGTGAAGACGGCTGCACGTTGGCTAATAAAAATCCCAAGTTTGTTCGGTACTCGCTGTACGTCTCCTTATTTAGGACTGCACGCCCTGTGCAATATAAGTAGTAAAACAAGAACAAGACAATGAGGAGGCGTAAAACTTACGGAGTACTCGGGGCTCTGGAAGTCCGTTTAGCAATACGATGTACATCTGAAATGGATAGAATGGGTAGCTCCTGTAAACACCGGCTATTCATGAGTTTCATCCGGTCCCTTTCCACAGGTGTATAAAATCAAGCACCTAGATTATGAATGCAGACTGCATTGTGCTTGATTAATACACCTGTGGAAAGGGACCGGATGAAATCCATGAATAAAAGGTCGCCATTCCTATGCTGTGTTTACCTCAGTAGCTGATGACCGGAAGTAGTTATATCTGTTTTGTAGAACCCGGAAGTATGTTGCGCATAACCCCTATTGATCCTACAGGTTTGTGTAGTGTATGTAATTTAGGCAAACGTAGGCTGAGTGTCCCTTTTCACATCTTTCCAGGTTTCTCAGAAGCGGAAGTCATCATTGGGTAAACGTATATAGTGGTGAATGAGAGACTACATTATTTGTATGCTCACATTTGCTTAAATAGCAAAAGAAAACTCCACAATAGTGTTTTCACAACTTTAAAAAAAGAAGAAAAAAATAGAGAAAGATTGATAAAGGCAGTCAGAAGAGAGAAAGATGTCAATATTATCCCGTCTCTCCCACAGCCGCTGTATTAGAAACACCCCCACAGCAGCGCTAACTATTGTTTTTTATTTATTTGATGCAAAGATAATATAATACAAAGTATACTGTTAGAAATGTACATACCTTTTTTTGTAGAACAAATATAAAAAACTAGGTCCATGGTCCACCCGGGCTATAGGTGGCGGTAATGCACGTGGTGTCTGCTATCCGCCATAAAACAAGAAGAAGACGTCACCACTATCGCCATCACAGCGTTAGCCTTTTGAGATAAGGTAAGCAGTTCACGGTGCTTTGTGTGTTTATACAATTATATAAAAAACGCGCAGCTTGTTATAGAAAAATTTTACAGTGTATTTTCTGTAAGTTTTTCATCTGCTACAGAGCTATTTGTGCGTCTTTTCTGGCGTCTGCTGACTGACATAAACATATCCTAGCAGGCAACGATGTGAGGAACCAGTGTTAAATGAATTATGACCTGAGAGATTATTGTGTGTTTTTGTATGTTCGTCTGTATGATTGTTTCCATGTTTGGAGCAATAATGGTATTTACTGATATGTCACTTGATCAAAAGTCAAAGTATGATCTTGTGAGGGTAGTTAATAGGAATAGGTATTTCTTTTGTCTGTTAGTTTTAACATTAATATCTATTTCTTACACAGAGGCTTTTCAGCAGCTGTTACTTTAAATCCATCGCAAGAGGGAAGTCTGAATATGGAGAAAGTTTTGCATTGTAAACATAAACATTTTGCTTTGTCATGCTCTTTCGTTGTATTTAAAGAGCCGTTTCTGTCCCTAGAAAAAACATCAGATAGTTGATTGTATGATTTTTATTATATTTTTTATTTTACGACTATGCAATGACTAGCTGAAGTCATAAACTATATTTAGGTTCATTGGACATATAATGCTCTATAGAAGTTATTATAACTGTGATTAATTAAATAAGAAGGAGTGTTACAATTAACAGCTGCTCAAAAGCCTCTTCAATATAAAGATTGACTCACAGACAAAATATATGTAGAATATGTGAACTTGTTTTAAAACTAATTAAATAACTTTATATTTCGATAGTTCGATAGATAAACACAAACACTGTGCTTTAAGTGTGTGAATTAATAAAAGCATCATTGATTTTAGCTGTTCTGCTCCTCCTACAGTGATTCACCAGTAAATGCTGGAATATTCCCACCAGCCTACAAGTGAAGAAGGTTGAGTTTGTGAAAGAAAATTGAAAACATGAATGATCCAGAGTTCTGCAGAATAAAGGAGGAAGATACTGAAGAACAAATAGGTTGGTGTTTATTTTTTCAATTGCTGAATACCTGAAAGTGAATGTGTTTTGTTGTTTACATACCTTTTATAATGGTCATGTTAATTCTATAATACGTGATGGGCGCCGCCATGTTAATTCAGAGAATCGGATCTGTCAAATTTACAACACATAAGTTCATCTACTTCTCCCCAAATACATGAAAGTAAGTGGCCGGTGAACTGGGAGAAGAATAGGGTAAACTTTACAGTTACCTACGCAAAGTTTATCTGATATGAATAAAACACGTTGTCAAATTACAGTTGAACAGTTTGTTATGGCCGCTAACATAGACATCACTGTGTGTATTCCTTGATTAAATCAAAGTACTCAATTTTATAAAATCCTCGATTGCACTTTCCCCGTATCGAGTAACAGACAAAATACCGGAAGTGGTGTATTCCACGGACGAGAATCCATGAACCGCATTATTAGAACGTTTTCTAAGACCGCACAATGTACTAAAACTGTTTAAAAACCATATTATAGCATAGTGCTATTGTGAGTAGAGGTCGACCGATAGTGGATTTTACCGATAACGATAGCTAGGTTGGGCCATACTTGCCGATAACCGATTAATCAACCGATAGTTTTTAAAATTGATACTGGATAAAAACAAACATAACACTCCAAGTAAAACAGTGCTGAACTTTATTATAAAAATAATAAAACTGTATTGAACCATGAAAACATGCTAAATTAAATAAATATATAATATGAATAAATATTGAAGTCAATATAAGACATTCATTCAAACTGAAACAAAAAGTAATACTCTAAATAACAAATAAAACCAGTTACATTCAAAATGTAACTGTTTAACTGTTCTTTTTCAAGCCAAATTAATGAATAAAAAAGTAACAAAATTTGATCTGTATAATATCTGAGCAATACAATTGCACCTTGATCATTCATGTTAGTTTGATAGTGCATTAACTATGGTTAACAAATAAAAACCTTAATTTAAAAATGTATTAGTACATGTTAATTAACAAATAATGAACAATCCTTATACAGCAGTTATTAGTTATTGTTACATATGGAATTTTATTGTGTTATTTCATATAAATCCAAACAGTCATGCTTAAATATCTACAACGCCAGAGCATTGAAATGACATAAATATTAAATGTATAGTCTCACACTTTTGCTTCTATTTTATAAACACTTGATGATTAATCAAAAGAACAAAATATGTATTAAAGTGATGATGAAAAAATAACCGAAATCGAATGCTTTTCTGATTTGTTTATATGTTTCTGTCGGCTGTAGTGTATGAACAATGAACATATCAGTTTGCTATCTTACATCTCTAGCTTAAAATATGCAACTTATCTGCATATTCAATGCATAAAAGTGACCAGCTGGATATAAACTAATGCAAATAGAGGTAACAATTGTGACATTAAACATTCGGGTCGAACTTATTTTGTCAGTGTTTTAACCGCTTGAGGTACTACTAATGTTAGCGTCCTCTCAGCCTTGAAGGCAAACAAACATACTGGTGTGCTGTTCTTTCTCTACTAATGCATCATTTAGTCAACAAATTTATCACTTTATAATGATATGACAAAATGTACTGTATACATAGGCTACCTTTTAGCTGTCGGTGCTTTAAACACGCTTCTGCTGTCAGCGCTCTCAGTGCAGCACGCAGCATCACATGTCGAAATAAACAACACGAGGCATCAGCGATAGTTTTTATTACACCTCTAGAGGCCGCTCTTGTACTGCATGATGCCAGCAGACCCTTCTCAGCTCTCTCTTACCAACATGACATCATGACTTTGCGTAAACATACACGCCACTTTCAAGTCAAAAGTGGCGTGTTATCTATACGCATTTTGAGCTATCCGCGTGTATGTTCACGCCGAAACGAACCGTCATCTTCCGCGTGTATGTCTACGCCGTTAAATGTCCGAGCGAAACGGAGCAAAATGTACGTGAAATAATCATGTTGGTCCCCTTTGGAAAACGTGTAGATGTCACAGTTTAACAGCATCAGACGTGAATCTTACACGTACCATTATCCCCGGACGTTTGCTAATCCTACCCCTAAATCTAATCATAACCATTTCTTAAAACTATAGGCTACAATTATAAAGAAAAACAACAGACAGACAAGTATAATCACAATAATTTATTTAATGAGAAAATGTCAAAATCGGTACCAAAAGTTGTTCACGTGACGATGTGTCGCAGTCCTCTCTGGCAGTGGTTTTGTATGAGGTAACAGACAGAGCAGAATTTAAGTTATTAATTCAAATCCATGAAAACGTTAATCCGTCTTCGGTTCGGTTCGCTCTGAGGGCTGCGCGGCAGTGCGCGCTTCATTTCAAATGTGAATGTGCATGACGCAATCTGTGACGAATCTGTGACGAAGCAGGAGACGAGAGCCAATGAGCGTTTGATATTACTGCCGTAACCATAGTAACCTGTCGCTTCCTGAGGGCGCAATTTTTGAATTTGAATTCATAACAAGCGCGGGGTTTGACGTTTACGGTCAAGATGACGATTACTGGATAAAGGGCTGATCTTTTTCTTGCAAATAATGGATTCTGAAGGTTTGGATTACATCAAGCTAATAAAATTGGTGTATTTTGTGAATCGATGTTGTGTTGTAAGGTTAGTATAATTATGGTTCTATAGGAACCATAAATAAATTATTGTGATTATACTCGTCTGTCTGTTGTTTTTCTTTATAATTGTTGCCTAGGTAGTTTTAAGAAATGGTTATGGTTAGGTTTAGGGGTAGGATTCGTGGCTCAAACTATCTTTTAATGCCATATTGTTCATAAAAATGCCATTTTCCTACATATCTGTCCATTACGTTTTATCATTTTAATATTGTCCATAAAATGGGTATGTTTAGGTGTGGGAAGATTAACCCCAGTGACGGGTAGGTTTAGGTTTAGGGACTTTTAGGGAGTTGGGGTAGGTCATATCTATATATACAGACTAAGTAATGTAACGTTAAGTCAACGGCGTTGATAAACACGCTGAAAAGCGATTATGCGTGTTGATAGCACGCCAAAAATGGAAATCGAATTGGCGTGTCATACATACGCCATTTCATGAGATCAGTCTGCTCTTACTGTGTAATGAATGACAGCGCGCGCTTCTCAGCTGCTCCAGCAACGGACGCAACCAGGAAAAACTATCGGTATGTATTTTTGCCGATAACGATAGTTCCACCAATCAACTATCGGTGCCGATTAATCGGCAAAACCGATGAATCGGTCGACCTCTAATTGTGAGATCACAAAGACTTCGATTCAGTTAAATAAATATATTCTCCTGTGTGTTCAATATACATATGCGCTTTAATTATTTACATGCGTCTCAGAGTCTTGCGTCTTACTGTAAGACACACTGTGATGATGAACCTGGATGATGAGCGACAGCCTAGTACTATTCTGTATTTACTTGGTGTTTGTGTTGATCTCGTGATGAGTTTATTATTTGTTGCATGTTTACGATGTATATGTGTTTATGGACAACGTTAACTTGTTAATGTTATGGACGTTTTTTGGCTGTTTATATTGTTAAATAGTAGTTATGTAAGGATAATAGAGAGCGATTGTCTGCTTTTGCATACAATAGCACATGTTAGATCTCACCTGTCTGATCCAGTGTTTTGGGGGTGGGTTTTGGTAATGTGTGTTAGTGTGTTTAAACAGATACACAGGGGAGCGTTCAAAAGCAGCCGTCTGTCAGTGGATCCCTAATATATCCACTGATAGACGGATCCGCTGATAGACGCCTGCTTTCAAACTCTCCCGTGTGTATCTGTAAGCGCTCTCTGAAGACATGTTTTTGAAGCGTTGATCATTGTAGCCAATCACAGACATATGTTTAGCGTGTGAACACAATGGCCAATCAGAGACATAAATGTTGAACGTGTGAATGCAATGGCCAATCAGAGGTGTTAAAAACCTGTTAAACAGTGCTCAAAATACTAGAGGGAAATTCTGGTATCGTTACAGTTTTTAAATTTCATTACCGAATTGGTACCAAAGTTGGTACTTTTGCCAACACTAGTGCGCGTAGCCAGAACTTGCCTTATGTACAGTCATACAATTTTACAAATTAGAGAGAGACCTGAGTGCTATGATGTGTTAAATGTTTAATTTTTTCTAAGTATGTTGTGCTTTTTTTTTGTATTATGATGATTATGTAAGTTGTTGTCATCTCGTGAAAAGATTTCATCTTCCTGTTTATGTACATGACATCATTACGCAAAGATTGATGTGACATTTCCCAACCTGACCATTCAATTATAAATTATTATAAACTTAGTATGTTTCGAACACTGTTTTTTGTGTACTTTGTCAATAATTGATTGATTTATTAATTGATTATTTTAAATTAGGGCTGCACCGATACCACTTTTTCCAGAATTAGTCCGATACCACTACCAAAGTTTTTGGTACCTGCCGATACCAGGGACCAATCCCTGCAATTCATTGCATTTGTAATTAATATTTGGTAGAGAAGCCAAAGAATATTAATCAAATTAGTTTCGCAAATATATTTTTTATTCAGCCTAATTATGCCTGTTGAAATGTATTGTAGAAGCTTCTGTTACTTTCATGGTTCATTCTATTGCTCTATCATATATTATCTTTAATTTAATAGCATATCGCATATTTAGAAATACTCAACGATAAGGATTTTTTTTCTGCTGGCCCCGTTGGGTCAGTGGTTCAAAATTTTAGATGCTAGTGAAACATCACAATTTTCAGGTACAGAAATTGAATAAAGTCATATAATGTAACAACACTGCATAGTCTTCACTGTATAAAGTGAATATAGATTAATCCTTAATCAAAGTTACAAAAGTTATTCAGTCAAGAGCAGTGTTAGTTTTGTTGTTAGATGAACAATAAGGAGTAGGTTTAGAGAGTAGGTTTATTAGGCTGTGGTCACTTTAAGAGCTGCATGGATCCAACATACTGTTACACACGCGTTTTCTTTCTGAACTGTTTACATTCATTTCAAACAACCGAGTATGGGTGCTTCTCATTACTCAAATTGATGCTTCCTTTACTTCTCGCTCCTCCGTCCTCCAGCCTGTGACACCTAAAAAACAAAGTTAACCATCTTGAAGGACATCTCAATTCTGATTGCACCGCAAGCAAGCGAGGAGCGAGGGATGAGGAAGCTTCCAGAAGAGCTATGAGCGAGGGAACAGGGGTGCATCCTATGCGGAAGTCTTTCTTGTCCAAAAACCTGACGCACATATAAAATCTCCCCTTCATGTATAAAATCTGGCTTCACATCCATAGTATCCACATTGATTTTGTGAGCTGGACTGTGCAATACAAGACTTTAGCGCACATTGTTTTATATCATACCAATTTATAAATTCAAGTGATTTTAAACTCTAAAGGACTGGCACGCTCTCTGAGAGACAGTCTTCAGTCAGTGCGTGCTCAACCAAAGCACACACATGTAGCCGCCTCTCGCAAGTGTCAGATTTTTGTGGCCTATTACTCATAAACGTTAAAATACATGCACGGTTATGTCAAAATGCCCGTATTGGCAAATATTTGCGTCCGATATGTGAACGTGAACAGCATGTGTAACAGTTAGTGCTGTCAACGTTTAATGCATGCAATAATTTGTCCAGTCTAACTTGTTAAAATATTTAACGCAGCATCCGTATTTTCTGCCATCCTTTGGCTAGTGTTACATTATATGATCACACTCTTATTCATGCAAATGCATTTAAACCATTCAAGCGTGACAAGACAAGAGGACGCGCTGTCTGTGAATGTTCTGTTTATGTGAGACACACACGGCACACAGAAAGACGCACACCAGGATCGTGCGCAGAGACAGCGCGCCAGAATCAAGTTCTCTTTCGCGCTTGAACCAGCAATAACACACAAATATGCCAAGTTTTGTCAAGTATCCTCACAAGAGCAGTCTTAAGTGAGTTAAATAAAGTCTAAAATGAATTCTGATTCTGTCGTTAAAGTTAATCAAAGAACAAAGGTAACAGAAAATCTCACTGCTTTTGTATTTAATTTATAATTTATGCAGTGCAGGCTGTTTGATAATTCAATTTCTGTATTTATAGGTAGGAAGGGCACAGGTAAATATGACATTTATTATGGGTTTATGCAGAGATGCTCACAAGTCTCTGAGCTAGAGTCCAAGTCAAGTCAAGTCTCTGAGCTAGAGTCCAAGTCAAGTCTCATGAGTCCATGAGCTAGAGTCCAAGTCAAGTCTCAAGTCTATTGTGGTTATAATAAGTGTTGCATCACATACAGCGACCCATCCAGGCTACTTAGAACACTGCATAGCTATATAAGGAATTCAAAGCATGTAATATTATTATGACTCCTTTATTTATTACAGTATCAGCTTTGATTTTGGTATATACTCAATGTAAACAGGCTATTGCAACATGACAAAAACACAAAGAATGCTTTACTTTTAAGTTAATATCTGTATTTTGCCTTGTAGCATGAACATACAGTACAGACCAAAAATTGAGTTTCTGAAGAAAAAGGACTCCCTTGTCTGTCGCTGAATTATAATGAAAGGCCTTGGCTCCTATTGTGCTGGCTCTATAAGACCAAATATATAAAAATGTTATACCTTACACTTACAGTACTAAAATTGACATACTCCTATTTAGTGCAAAACATCACATTGTAGCTAAATGCAAAACACTATTGCAACGAACCAAATGATGTGAAATATACTATTATAAAAATATACTTTTAGTGACCCCTTTCCGTGGATGAAAAACACTGAAAAACACTGATTGATCGATATCATGTATGAGGAATATACATATCGGTAAGTTGTACTGTATCTTTCAACAGCGTTCGTGTTTATTTACTATTAGCTAGAAAGGGTCGGTTCACGTGCCGTTAGGGATCTGTCACGTCACATTTACAAGCGCCAAAACGGTATCTATTGTTTGAATTTCGTAATAGAATTTACAGAATTTGAGAGCTGAGATTTTTTTTATATCATAAGTACCTGCTCTGTCTAGTCTGTCGATCTCCGTGTCCTCTTTGCTTCGTGATTTTTCTGTGCGTGAGAAAATGGATGTGTGTCATGAGAGCGTGTGAAAAGTGTCAATCGCGTGAGTCTCACGGTGAATGCGTGACAGTTGGCAGTTCTGTTGAAGTTTTTAAACCCAAAGCTTACGATGAATGGCTCAGCGGCCGGTGCAGTCGACATGTTTGTTGTCCTCTCATGTGTGGCCGCGCGCCGCAGTTACGTAGGCAGGTTATAGGTAACGGAGGGAGGGGAATAACAGCGAGCTCGTCAGACGTTTCCTAATAATAAACATTGTTCACGAGTCCCGCAGCTCGAGTCCGAGTCGAGTCTGAAGTCTTTCGAGGACGAGTCTCAAGTCGAGTCTGAAGTCATGCTGTGTGCGACTTAAGTCGCACTCGAGTCCGAGTCTCAAACTCGAGTCCCCATCTCTGGGTTTATGTGAGGATTTTAGTGACTGCAGCCTTCAAAACTTGCTACTTTCTCCTATTGGATGTCTGGATTATTATTATTAATAATAATCAAAGAACAAAAGAATAGCTTAAAGTATTTAATCTATATTTTATATCTATCTATATTCTATAGGTTAATCTATATTTAACTTACTCAGTTATGACTATGCTGAGTTATTTTATATTTAATTATTCAATTTCTGTTATTTTTACTTGAATACTTCTGTTAGACCGACCTGAAAATATACAGTATTGTTTAATTTGTATCTTTATTCTACTGTATTTATTTATGCTACTGCTTCTAATGTGTTTTCATTCTTGTTTTATTACGGACTATTGCAAAAAAAACAAACTCATGAAACATAAATGCATTAAGAGAGCAAACATTTTGGTGAGATAATTGTATATATATATTTTTTTTTTTTTTATGTATAAATTAGGGGTGGAACGGTACATGTATTCGTATTGAACCGAGACGGTACGGGCGTCACGGTTCGGTGCATGAATACACACGGAGAATACACGGTATAAAAATAAATAAAACTCGCGTGCAAATTAATTAATGTAATGCGGAACTACTGTTAGATACGCGGGTTCTTTAGGGACACCTAATTTGTAGCTCCACCTTAGCTCTGAAGCTCCGTGGCTATAACTTATGGGCTATAATCATAGACATAATATCTATGGCTATAATCATAGACAGGCTATAATGGACAGGCTGCGATGTCAAGTTTGCAATGCTGGAATATGTTGTGTGTGTGCCTGCGTGCGTGCGTGCGTGCGTGTGTGTGTGTGTGCGCGCGCATGTGTGTGTGTGTTCAGAGAGGCGCGGGCGCGATCGAACAGTGGAAACATAAAAACATACTAATTTTGTTCATTGGACATCATTCAAACTGCAAAGTGTTTACTTATATTTGTGTACACTCGTAATCTAATTTTTTTTAAACTTTTTTTTTACTTTCATTTTAGACCTGATAGAAGAGAACAAGGAGGTTGAAGAACTGATTGAAGCGGGGGATAACCATCATATCAAAACTGAAGAAGCATCTGTGAGTCCCTCATTGAACAGAGAAGACAAAACAAGTTTCACTTGCCCACAGTGTGGAAAGAGTTTTTCATGCGAGCAAAATCTTAATCTTCACATAAAATTTCATCGTGGAGGGAAGCCGTATGCATGTGATCAGTGTGATAAGATTTTCACAATAAAAGGAAACCTTGACGAACACAGGAAAATCCACTGTGCAGAGAAGCCGTACATATGTGATCACTGTGGGAAGAATTTTGCACAACAAAAAATCCTTGACGAGCACAGGAAAATACACACTTTAGCGAAGCCGTTCTCATGTGATCAATGTGGGAGGAGTTTCCCATATCAAGGAAACCTTAACGATCACATGAGGATCCACACTGGAGAGAAGCCGTATTCATGTGATCAGTGTGGGAAGAGTTTTGCACAAAAAGGAAACCTTAACTTGCACATAAAAACCCACAGTGGAGAGAAGCCGTACAAATGTGATCAGTGTGGGAAGAGTTTCACGCATAAAGGAAACCTTAATGTACACATGAAAATCCACACTGGAGTGATGCTGTACACCTATGATCAGGCTACAAATAGTTTTACTCAAATAGGAAACCTTAACGTACACATGACAAACCATACTAAAGAGAAGCCATTCATATGTGATCAGTGTGGGAAGAGTTTCACACATAAAGGAAACCTTAATGTACACATGAAAATCCACACTGGGGAGAAGCCGTACACATGTGTTCAGTGTGGGAAGAGTTTCAGACATAAAGGAAACCTTAACGAACACATGAAAAGCCACACTGGAGTGAAACCGTACACATGTGATCAGTGTGGGAAGAGTTTCGCACATAAAGCAACCCTTAACGAACATATGTCAATCCACACTGGAGTGAAGCCACACGCATGTGATCGGTGTGGGATGAGTTACGCACGAAAAGGAGCCCTTAAGGATCACATGAAAATCCACACTGGAGAGAATCTGCACACATGTGATCAGTGTGGAAAGAGTTTCATAAAGTCAGGTGTTTATAAAGTACATCTGCTTAGTCATTCTAGAGAAAGAGTATATAACTGTGACCAATGTAGTAAAACATTTTTTAGGCCAGATTTCCTAAGGGACCACCGGAAAGTGCATACAAAGGAGAGGCCTTGCGTCTGTTACTTGTGTGGAAAAGGTTTTCGTAATATGACTGCATTAAAAATACACCAGAAACGACACAGTGGTGTGAAGGATCATGTTTGCGCCGAGTGTGGGAAGCGTTTTTTTACAGATGGTGCTCTGAAAGTTCACCAGACAGTTCACACTACTGAAACACCTTACAAGTGTTCACACTGCGACAAGAGATTCAAGAGGTCAGAATATCGGAGAATACATGAGAAGATCCACAGTGGAGAGAAACCGTATCACTGCCATCCATGTGGAAAGAGTTTCACTCATTTATCTACTCTAATCGGACATAAAAAGAAAATGCATGCCTAAAATTACAATAAGTTGTTAGATTTCTTATGCTGTACTTCCAGGTGTGATGCTGTGTAGTTCTGCATCAACATATTTTTTGATAATTGATTTTATCAAAAATTATCGCAACGATTAATCGACTGTTCGTTGATTATTTCACAGATTAATCAGTAGCCTTTGATTGATTATTCAGCTTTTGCAGTTAGTTACAATATTTAGTTATACCCTTTCTAGCTAATAGATAAAACAAGGAAATCCATTCAGGTTTTGAGAATGTCTAAACCTCGAGTAAACTGAATGTCTTTCTGGTTTTCTGTCCTCCTCAGACGTCACCAATATGCCAACTGCTGAAGGATCTAAGCAACCCGTGTGTGTTACTTTACAGTTTTTCACAATTACTAAGACACTAAACCCCATTCTCTGAACCAAATTCTCAATGGCCTAAACCAATTTGTTGAATAAATTCCTCTTTCTGCAAAACCCTGAACAAGTTCAGGCAGTTAGACACTATTTGCAAATCTCATGCACTCTTTTTGCAAAACTCTTAACATACTTACCCACTAAAATACATTGGACTGTTGCATTTGTTGCAAAACGCAGGCGGGAACAAGTCAAACCAACTAAAACAGTTGTCATCATTTACACACAACGACTCAAATTTGTTCACTTGTTTCTAATGATGTGATCAAACCAACTGTATAAAATATAAGGCAGATCTGTTGATTTGAACAATGGATGGAAACAATCTGAGAGGAAGAGGTGAAAGAATACATGTAATAGATGGACAAGGAGGAAGAGGAAGAGGACTAGAAAGAACAAGAGTGTTGTCAAGGCTGAATCCGTCAGTCCAGAGGATTTTTCCCTTTGCTTGGAAAGAGACAACATTGTGGACAGAATCAATACAATACTATACCTGCAGTACATTTATACAATATATTCATTCACCTTACTCCATTGCGATTACTTTTTACATAATTTCAAAATTAGTTTACTGTATGCAATATATGTGTGAAATGTTATGGATGCTGTGTTCTCAATTTCTTTGATATAGTGTCTAATGAATAATCTGTAGTGTTTATATTATCGAATGATGTGTGTATGATTTTGAGTACAGGCGAAATGGTTTTGAAGCAATTGTAAAAAAAGAAAAAAAGTAACCATACATCGGTTTCATTTTCTTGTTTTTTATACTATTACATTTTATAATAATCTTCAGTCATTTATGTAATTGTCATTTGATTTAGCTTTTAATCATATTATTGTTATTAATTTTCATTTTATGTTTTTATATATTTTTATTATCTTTTTATTTCCTTGCTCTTGCAGTGCATGCTATTGTTGTTTAATCTATGATTGTGTGGATAAGAGATTCAAGGTGTTTAACATTACAGGACGATGTTGTGAAGCAGTCATTTTCCATCGTTTTGGCTTTGGTATGACGACACCTGTCGGAATTGGATGAAGTCTTAGGATTGATACATTGACATTTAGAAGAAGTCTGAGCATTGATGCATATGCAACTAAGATTATTCAATAAACTTTGCTCTTTTTATTCTCATCACTTCGTCTCCTGCTTTTGCTTTTCCCTAGCTTACTCAGGCTGATAGAAGCTGTTAATAAATGTTATGGGTACCAGACAAGACTTTCTGTTGACAAGTTTTACTGGTTTTGGATACCAGACAAAATACATGGAAAGACATGGATATCTTCTGGCAGGAATTTGGAGCTAATATTTGATGTCTAGATCTATCCAATCTAAAGGCCCGTACAACGCCTCGTTCCTAAACAAAGGGCGCCAATGTGAGTGTGCACACCGACGCGAAAAACGCCACGCGTAATTTTTTTTTAAACGCCTTGGGTTCGTTTTTTTGGTTTGACGCGCCGCGTCAAAAACTATCCGACCAATGAGATTGGCGCTTTTGCTCACATGTCTGGAGCTTCTGAAGTTACAGTAAAACACAACTTGGGGGCGCTCAAACACAAAACGGTCTTGCCGAGCACACATACGTAACAGCGACGAAGATATGCGTCAAGTAGCGTCTACACTGCCCATAGACAGACACTGCCGGGAAGAAATAAGACAAGGAAGATGCAAGGCAAGATGAATGTAGCGCTGCTGGTCTCGTTGGTGTCGGAATAAAGAACTATATGACAAACGCGACAGCGACTACAAAAATCTTGTTAAAAGAGAACTGTTATGGAGTGGTATTGCAGAGTATAGACTGTAATGGAGTGGTATTGTATTTCTGTTTTACATTAAGCGCCATCTAATGTCAGGGAATGAATTTGCATGTTCACTCGGCTCATCGTCAGCGAAAAACGCTTGGGTGTGAACACAAAAACGAAAAACGCTGGCGAATAACGCGCGCCGATATTCGTCCCGGTGTGTACGGGCCTTTACACTGCTTTGTATTGCAATGCATGAGTGCAGCAATACAAAGGTTTTTTTTTTCTTTCTTTTTTTTTTACATATTTGCTCTTAAACAAAGCCGCTTCACCACTTATCACCATGATGGTAACTACCCTAAAACCAAAATTAACAGAAATTATTCTAAATTAGCGTTAACAAAACAATCAGAACTAAATCTCCCACTTAACATTAATTTTGCAAAAAAAAAAAATATATATATATATATATATATATATATATACATTTTTGCATATACTCTCACTTTTGAGTGCCATGGGCAAATCATGCTGGGAAATAGAAATCACAGCCATTTCAGTTAAGCTTTTTTTTTTCATGTTTATTTAGTTTATTTCAGACAAACAAACAACTTAATTTCAACACAGTTAAACTGACAAACAACAAATTTACAGCAGTCTGAAACAGGTGTAGGCTGAAGCTGTTGCTTATAATGCCTACCCTTTTTGAAACATCTATTTTACTAAATTATTAATTTACTAATTATTGTCTTACATCATTATAATGTTGACAAACAAATATAAACAGAAAACTCAAACATTACTATGTCCTATGCAATACCGTTGCACATTCCAAATACAACAAGAGCAGTTTGTTCTTTTATCATTCTTTAAATGGTTTCATATTGTTTCAGTGCTTTATTTTTAAATAATTTCTTTAACTTATGAAGTGTCCCACATATTTTTAGTTCCTCATGACAGCTGTTCCATAGATTTACACCTTTAACAGAAATACAATGGTATTTTGCATTGGTCCTCACTTGGTTCTTTTTAAATATACAAGTTCCCCTTAAGTAATGTTGGCATTCTCTTTCTGTAAACAACCCTTGGATACTTTCCGGCAATTGATATTTTTTTACCTTGTACATGATCTGTAATGTTTTTAGTTCTACTAATTCTTTAAACTTTAGAGCCTTTAATGCAATAAAAAGGGAGTTTGTTGGCTCCCTGTAGGTGGTTTTCTTTACTATTCGTATGGCTCTCTTTTGAAGCATAAATA
Source organism: Leuciscus leuciscus (assembly GCF_965113295.1). Classification (NCBI taxonomy): domain Eukaryota; kingdom Metazoa; phylum Chordata; class Actinopteri; order Cypriniformes; family Leuciscidae; genus Leuciscus; species Leuciscus leuciscus. The sequence goes on along the minus strand of NC_138739.1, from coordinate 22,245,876 downwards.
TTGAATTGGTGTTTGTTTTATATGTATTTCCCCATACTTCCACACAGTAGGTAATGTATGGAAGCACAAAGGAACAGTACAAAGTATATAATGATTTTTCATTTAAAAAATCTTTTACTTTATATAATATTGCAATTGACTTTGAAATCTTGTTCTTAATATAAGATATATGGGGCTTCCAGTTTAAGTTATTGTCTATAATCACTCCAAGAAATTTAATAGCTGACACCCTTTCTATTTCAACTTCATTAATCATTAATTTACTTATTGTATTCGATAATCGATTACCAAATACAATAAATTTTGTTTTACTTATATTTAATGTTAATTTATTCAAATCAAACCAATTTTTTAGCAGTGCCATTTCTTTTTCCATTGTATCCAAAAGTTGTTTCAGATTGTCACCAGAGCAAAACAAGTTTGTATCATCCGCAAATAATATCAGTTTTAATACTTTGGAAACCTCACATATATCGTTAATGTATAACAGAAAAAGCAATGGGCCCAGCACTGAGCCTTGAGGAACCCCACATATTACATGTTCCAATTGTGACTTACAATTATCTATTTGGACATATTGATGCCTTTCCTCTAAGTAATTACTTATCCAAGAGTGAGCTACCCCTCTTACTCCATATCTTTTCAATTTCTGTAGTAAGATGTCATGGTCAACAGTGTCGAATGCTTTTTTAAGATCTAAGAAAACCCCAACTGTGTATTGTTTATTTTCCATTGCGTCAGATATTTTTTCCACAAATTCTATTAATGCATGTGAGGTTGTTCTTTTACTTCTAAACCCATATTGCTGATTACTTAATATATTGTTTTTTATAACAAAATCATTTAACCTTATATAAAATAATTTTTCCAATATTTTTGAAAACTGTGAAAGCAAAGAAACTGGCCTATAATTCGAAAATGTATGTCTATCTCCAGTTTTATATATGGGAATAACTTTAGCAATTTTCATTTTTTTAGGAAATAAACCTTTTTGAAGAGACAAGTTACATATATGTACCAGGGGTTTCTCAATACACTCAATAATATGTTTTACCACAGACATATCCATATCATTCCAGTCTGTTGACTTCTTATTTTTAAACGATTTAACAATATCAATTATTTCTTTTCCATCTGTTCCTCGTATAAACATCGATTGCTTATTTACATTACCCATTACTCTTTCCGTTCTACTTTTACTACCAGTTCCTACAATCTCCCCAGCCAGACTGGGGCCAACATTGACAAAAAAATCATTAAATTCATTAGCAATTTGTTCCTTATCACTTATAATTATATTATTCTTTGTCATAAAATAGGATGGGCATCCTGTCCTTCCAACGTTATTTCTTACTATGTCATTTAATATTTTCCATGTTTTTGTTATGTTATTTCTGTTATAATCCAATGATCTACTATAGTACTCTCTCTTACTGTTTCTAATAATATTAGTCAGTTTATTTTTATACACCTTATATTCTTGCTCTGCTTCTTTAGTTCTTTTTTTAATAAAAATCTTATATAATGTGTTTTTCCGTTTACATGATTTTTGGATTCCCTTTGTTAACCACGGTTTTTCAGCAAATTTCTGTTTCCCCAATTTCTTTAAAGGACAGTTTTTGTCATAAAAAGTTGTTAGTATTGATATAAATTTGTCATAGGCTTCATCTACATCTTCAACGTAAACTTCCTTCCAGTCTTGTTTTATAAGATCTTCTTTAAAATAGTTAATTGCACGCTTAGATTTATGTCTTGTTAATTTAACTTGTATGTCTTTATTGGTCCCCTTACAGCATGGAATGATTGCAAAAACTGGCAGATGGTCACTTAAGTCATTAATTAGAAGTCCACTTGTTATTTTTTTATCAATAACATTAGTAAATATGTTGTCTATTAAAGTTGCACTATGTGTCGTGATTCTACTTGGACATATAATGGAGGGGTATAAGCTCATACTATACATTGCATTAATAAATTCTGCTGTTGTATTCTGGTTGAGTGGGTTCAATAGATCTATATTAAAATCTCCACAAACAAAGCACATTTTGTTATTGTTTATACTGTCATACAACGCCATTAATTCTTCTGTAAACGTTTCAATAGAAGAACCCGGAGTTCTATACACACAACTTATAATTATATTTTTTGATCTCTCTATCTCGATTTCTACAGTAACACACTCCATAACTTTGTCTTTGACCAGCGACATATTTTCCACAACTCTGCTCCTATAACTAGAGTCAATGTACAGAGCAACTCCCCCTCCCTTTTTGTTCCTTCTGTTCACAAAGAACATCTCATATCCTTCCATTTCGTACATCACAGCTTGATCATCAATGAGCCATGTCTCGGAAATTGCTATAACTGTAATTTTTTGTTCAATTTGTTGTAAACACCGTTTAATTTTTGAGAAGTTTGAATTTAGGCTCCTACTATTAAAGTGTATTATGGATACTGCTCCATCCATTTTTACCTTTTTGAATTGTTCATCAGTGTAGTATTGACAATTTATTTGTAGATTTTGGAAAAAGTTATTCTCAGGATCAATTTCATTCTCCATTTCTTGTAGTTTATGCTCAGTATAGTTAAATGTTCTCAGTTCTAGTCTTTCATGATCCATACAAAGTTCAAAGGTTTGATATATTTTGTTCAGGTGTACGTATCCCTTGACTGTATGTCCCATTCATCAGCATATCCAGCAGTGATCGTTATTTATATTTACCTAATTCACTGAGTTCTCTTACCATAATGTTGCTTGCTTCCTCGGGTGATCCATTCAACTTAATCCATACCTTGCAATTCCTTGTCCAGGTAGCTTGTATTTTGTTCTGTTTTTTTTAGGATCCGTGCCTGCCTTGCTATATCGGCGTTTTTTTTCGTTAGGTGTTCGTTCAGGTACACATCTGACCCACGCAGCTTCCTTCCTTGTCTCAGTAATTCTGTTTTGGCTTTTCTGTTGGCGAAACGTATGACAATTACCGGCTTGGCTTTCCTGTCCTTTGTGGGAAGTTTATGACAGGTTGAGATCGCGTTGGTTTGTATTTCCATATTTTTACTTTGAAAGAACTGGACAACCTCTCTTTCCAGCGAGTATTGTTCGCTCGGTTTGGCATCCTCTCCTTTCTCTCCGGTTACAACACCGGCAAAAGTTTGATGTCTTGTTGTAAGTCCACTTATGATTAAATCATCCATCCGAGAATATTGTTCCAAATCATCGACGCGTCGCTCAAGATCACCAATTCGTTTATCCTTCTCCTTGATCGCTAGTTTCAGCTCTCTTACTTCCTCCATTAGTCCCAGCAATTTAGCCTGCTGGTTAGCCACCTTGCTAATCTCACCAGACATGAAGTTAAGAGACTGTTTGATCTCTTCCATCTCTTCTTCATTCTGTTGGTTTTTCTTGGGTGGCATTGAGTATAATAGAATGAAACAAACCGTTCTCGAAGATCAAAATGTGCAATTGGTCGTCTCGTGGTGTTTGTGAAAGCTGGTTCTCAAACCTGAAAGCATGTCATAATCACCTTGGGAGAAAAAAACGTTTGCCGATTTATGGAGAGACTCAAGTCTTTCAAATTTCCCACGGTCAAAGAGAGCGCGAATACGCACGTGCGTATTCGTATAAATTAAATAAATTAAGCTTAAGTTCGTATAAATTAAAATAAATAATTTCATAAAACTCAAAACAATGAAACAGTTTAGTTTAATTAAAATATATCAGTTATGTGAACTAGCACTGAAAGTTTAGTTAAATTAGTTTAATTTAAGTTTGTCCTACTCAAACCAATTAATTATTTTGACTGTTAGGATTAACAGAGTATGAAATTACAGTAAAAGACTGTGGCAGAGTCACAAATTTAAAATGGATCACAAATTTCATTTTTATTTCTTTTGTTTTACTTATTTTAATGCCAGTTGTTATGTCTAGTTTTGGTTTTTGGTTCATGTTTCATGTCAGGCATGTTTCTTGTCTTGTCACGCGATTCTCTTGCCCTCATGTGATTCGGCCTTGTGCTTCCCTAGTCTCATGTGTCATGTTGTCATTAGCCGCGTTTCCACTGTCGGGCCAGGGCCGGGCCGTGCTAGTGCGTGCCAGGGCCAGTCGCGTTTCCACTGTCACTTCCGGGGCTTGATCGGGGCTTACTCTGGGCCAACGGCCAGGATTTCTGGCCCATCGAATACCTTGGGCCAGCTCAGGCTAGAGGCGTGGTCAAGGTAAAAGGCGGAGTTTATTGGTGTTAGGGAAACTTATGGTCTGCGGCAAGATGCACATTTCACTTTTTTATATCGCGAAAAATAAACGCTGCTCGAAATGGAGAATCGCCTGTACTGGTCTGTCGATGATACCAAAGCTCTTCTGAGCATTTGGGCAGAAGAAAGGGTACAACGTCAATTTGACGGCGTGTGTAGCAACGAGGACGTTATAAAATACATCGTTGCTGAACTTGCTAAGCTAAGCATTCAGCGAACAACGCTTCAAGTTCGGGAAAAATTTAAAAAGTTGCGGGCGCAGTACAAGGCGATTAAAACGCACAATGGACAAAGCGGTGCCCAGAGAAGGAACTTTCCATGGTTCGACTTGATGGACGGTGTGCTGGGTCACCGTCCCTCTGTTAGTGGAGAGACAAGTCGGGACACTATGGCAGCCACGGACGGTGAGTTAATACATGCTATCTTCCTAAATTCTAAGTTTTCTAACTTCCTAAGAAAACAAATAAAATATTGCATAAGTGGCTCATATGTGTGTTTATGTTTTGTGTGCTAGAATCGTCATCCCAGAGTGCTTTATTTGACTCAGAAGTGGAGCAGGGACCGTCTACTACACTTCCACTGCTAACGTCGACACCCGGTATGGAAAAAATATACAAAATACACCACAGAAGTATTAAACATTTTGTTAGTTTCTTGTCAGTATGTAATTATTCTAAATATATGTTTATTACAGAGAGACATGACGGCCCTGAAGATCTAATAAGAGGAGGATCACATCACATTCCACAAAGGACTAGACCAGGTATTTTTGCGTTTAATGTGCCTGCTAAATATATGCAACAAACTTTACAGTTTGGTATACTGTATGTGCTATACCACAATCTATAATCTATCAGAAGACATCCCAAATATCCTGCTTATTTTTGTGTCTGCTTTTACAGAGAGTCGCAAACGCAAAGCTGCAAATTTGGCATCAAGGGAGTTTTTGCAGTGTATGCGGGACATAACACAGCAACAGATGGAAGAAGAGCGGGAGCTGAGAAGAGAAGAAATGAAGAAAGAAATGATGATGAGAGAAGAGGAATTGGACTATGATGCACAACTCAGACGGGAGGAGATGTCACAAAGACAGAAAGAATCTGAGTCTTTTGCATCAGTCTTCAGTAATTTGACCGCAGCCCTTCTCCAGCGGAAGTAGATGGACAAAACATCTATCTTTCTGTTTGCCTTAATGCCTTAAAAGTTTTTTTGTGTAAATAGTAGGCGGCTACTTAAAATCACATGCCGTTTCGTTTGTGTGCACATTTGTAATAGTACTTCTCAAAAGCACCTGTTGTGTTTCATTTGTATGTGTTTTGTATTTTTGCACTCTGATGTGAACTTAATATATAAATAAAGTAATAGCTGTGCTATTATAACTGAGGCAAATGGAAATCATGCTTATTAAGGGGCACATTATCAATAGCAAAATACACATTATTATAGTAAAATATTATACACATATTATAAGGCATATATGTAAAATGAATGTTACTTAAATACAGTCTTTATTAGTAATTCATTGTTGGTTCATGTTAGTTCACACTGCATATATGTTAGCAAAAAAAAATAATTCTGATGAAAACCTATTGTAAAAGTTTTTACAGTAGATAATAAACTAAAATATAAAGACTTTGTGACTCAGATAAGCCATTAAGGCAGGTATTGGTATAGACAACTATGCATACTGATGGGCACATTATTTAAACGGCTTTCTGATTGGGCACCTTTTGTATTCTGTAATGCAAATACGATCCTAGTCAGTAGAATGATAATTAGGCTATAAGACATTTATTGGTATAGACTACTATGCTTATTGATGGGCACATTATTTAAACGGCTGTCTGATGGGCACCTTTTGTATTCTGTAATGCAAATATGATCCTAGTCAGTAGAATGATAATTAGGCTATAAGACATTTATTGGTATAGACTACTATGCTTATTGATGGGCACATTATTTAAACGGCTGTCTGATGGGCACCTTTTGTATTCTGTAATACTGTAAACAGTGTAAGCAGTTTCACATTTAAAAGTACCATTAACAGAAGTGACCATATCTAAAAACATTTGAACAGACATATACTTACAACTGCAATAAATAAATAAAAACATACCTGTAGAGCTGAGTATTTTTGAATTTATTTAAAAATAGAGAAGATTGTTTAATTGTATGTTATAAAAAAATATATATATATTGCAGTATTCACTCTGTATGCTTAAATGGCCTATTGCTTATTGATCAAATAATGTCTGATGTAACCATGTACCGTTAAGGACAAAGAATTGTATTCAAGTCACAAAACAGGGTTACGCCAAATCTTCATTTCAAATATTTTATTTGTAACAAACACAATATAACAACAACTTACAATTATTGCTGCTGCATGAACAACTGTTGCAGAGCACTTCTTGCATCTGAACGCTCATCACCAACATTGCAAGGTGAACGTTCAGCATCTTTATCACGATCATACCACTCTGGTATAAATCTGTTCATGTACAATTCACACAAGTTGTGCAGTGTACAGCATGTCTCCACCATTTCAACAACAACATTTACATTGCAGTCATTTCGCTTACTGAGACACTTCCACCTTCCTTTCAACCTCCCAAACGCATGTTCAACCACACAACGGGCTCGACTTGTTCGCATGTTGTAAAGTTCTTGGCCCTCTGTAAGCCTGCCAGTATCAGGATATGGTTTTAGCAACCATTTCGGTAATGGGTAAGCAGAATCACCAAGAATGAAGTAGCCAACATCAGTTCTACATATGTTTCTAACTCTGCCAGAAAAACCATTACTGTTTGTGGCCCAAGCCCATATAGGCGTGACTTTCTGAGGACACTAGCGTCGTGCTCTCTCCCTGGCTGTCCAACATTCAGGTCCCAGAACATCCCTTTGCCATCCACAGTTGCTTGTAAAATTATGGAGTGCCAACCTTTTCTGTTGTGGAAATCTGATTGATATTGTGGAGGTTTTAATATAGGGATGTGAGAACCATCAATAGCACCCACGCACTGTGGAATTCCAAACCTCTCTTCGAAGTAATCTGCCATCTCAGATAGTTTGTCCTGGTCTGGTGTTTTGATGAACTTGGGCCGAAGTATTGCAATCACAGCCTTACAAAAGTCATGCACACAGCGGCAAACAGAAGTCCGACTGACAGCAAACAGGTTGGCTACCGTCCTGTACTCTGTTGTGGATGCTAGTTTATACAATGCAATGGCTACCCGTTTCTCCAGAGGAATGCATAATCGATATGTTGTATCTTGTCGCTGTAGTGCAGGCTTCAGAGTTGTACAAATGTATGTGAATGTTTCTCGGGAAACTCTGAAGTCGCCCAGCCACTGCTCATCTGTAAATCTTTGAGCAGTGTTCTCCCAGCAAGTCACTTGTTCGCTGATAGGCCCACACCTCAGTGGTCCGCATTATATTGGTGTAGTAGTGATGCATCATCTGGAAAATAATAGAATGAAGTGTAAACATTAATTCCATAATTATGTTACAGATCTGTACATGAACATAAATGAAAGGCACTTCTACAGCATTTATAAATATTTGCTAACCCATTTACTAATACATTATTACACTCCAATGTTTTATTTGTTAAAATCCGTTAACGCACTGTGAACTAACATGAACAAAGTGGTACTATAAACATTAGGCTACTTCCCTAATTATGCGAAATACATATGCATATACATAATCATGGGGATAAATAGATGTATTATCAGACGAATAATACAATGAAAGTTTAACATTACCTCCTAATTATATTAATATAGCGAGCAAGATATGATAAGCTAGCAAAATATTTGTGTCTTTTCAGCAGACAGTCACGTAAAGACAGTTAATGAAAGCTCATAAAAACAACTCTGTGCTATATGATTTGAAGTTATGCACACATCGACTACAAGATACAAATTAACTATACTATAAACGGAAATATTTACCGTTTCCATCCATTGCTGGCGACTCTGCATTCGCTGTAACCGAATTGCACGTCGTTGGATCGCTCTCTTTCGCCTTGCAGCCAACATAAGCTTTCGGCGTTGTCGCCGTTGAACCTCCATCTTCTTATCTTGGCTTTGCTGCCTCATCTTCCACCAAGCAAACACCAAAAAGAGCAAACAAACAGACGCTTCGGTCCTCTCCATCTTGATCGTTCTGTAATTTTAGCAAGTGTCCTGCCTGAATGAACTTCATAATACCCGCTGAAATGGGTGGGGTTGTATGACGTTTGATCCAGGAAGGCGTGTTAAGGGCGGGGTTTAGGGCAGCGCTGCAGGGCTAATGGCCCGGCAGTGGAAACGCAAGCCCGGTGCTTGAGGCCAGAGGCCACTGGCCCGGCTCGGCTCGCTGTTAGCCCTGGCCCGGCCCTGGCCCGACAGTGAAAACACGGCTATTGGGTATTGTCTAATCATGTTCACAGGTGTTTCTTGTTTAGCGAATAGTCCATGTGTGTATTTAAGCCCTCATGTTTGCTGTGCATCTTTGTCTTGTATTGATGTTGTAACCCAAGATTTCAGTTCATGTTTAAGTTTTGGTTTTTGGTTTCAAGTCATGCCAAGTCAAGTCTTTGTTTTGTATTTACTTATTTTGGATTATCAATAAACTGCACATGGGTTCTCCAAGCTTGCCTCCAATGGACTAAAATTAGTAATTTGACAATTAAATGATTTTTGTAATAATTGATGTAAAATTTGGTATTGTGGCTTTATATGTGATCATATGCACTGCATGAAAAGTGGGATTTTCGACAGTTACTGGCGCTGTAGATTGTCGTGGAAGTTCAGGTTTACGACTGCAAACGGCAATTTACAGGCAACACTGCAAACTGTCGGAAATTGACGTGGGACTTGCTTGCCCCGTGACCCCCCTCCCTCTAATGCTTTAACATGTAAATGAGACTGCTGTGAGCTTTACAAATGCAAATGAGGGTAGCAGGGGGAGTTTTATCCCAGGTGATTAACTTAATTCTAAAAAAAAATACAATACAATACAATATTTATTTATAACGCACAATTAAAAACAGCCAAGGCTGACCAAAGTGCTGTACAGGGCAATAGATAAAATGCAGGGCAGAAACAGGACAATCAAAAAAAAAAAAAAGGCAATAGTTGTATCATAGTCAAGGGGTATTAAAAGCAAGAGAAAATAAATAAGTTTTCAAGGATGTTTTGAAGATGGAAATTGAGGGAGCTAGTCTGATATAGAGGGGTAGACTGTTCCAAAGTTTTGGGCCTGCAGTCGCAAAAGTGCAGTCGCCTCGTTTTTTAAGTCTGGATCTGGGCACGATAAGAAGACAGTAGCCGCGTTTCCATTACAGATTTGCGCAAATGTTTTGCGCTATTATCTAAATATCGATAAAAAACTATTGCGAAATGACGGCGTTTCCATTAACCGATGTTATGCGACTAAAACGTATTTTTTTCTCTCGCGATAAGTCATTCCAAAAATCACGGCAACGGACGTTGGTTATAATATCACAGCCACCGCATTAGACATTATTATTATTATTAATGGAAGGAGACGTGGCGTGTTATCCAAGCATTAATGGCAGGGAAAGACCCACGAACGACACATATAAGGAGTTTCTGGGTGTTTCGCCCTCATTTCTGCTCCGATTGTGGCATTTCTTTGAGATTTAGAATCCAGTATTCCTATAGGCTAATTATTGTTTCTTTTATGAATTTAATAAATAATTCTGTCTCGTGTTCTGTCCAAATGATCCATGTAGGCAACTTTTGTGTCTATTTGTTTTTCCTTTTTTAACCCCTAATTGAAAAACGAAAAATGAACGGTTGTTGTCTTCTTAAAACAAGTTGAACACCAAAATTTTAATTTGAACTGGCTACACACAACTGCTGTGCTTTATTTATGACTTTTTGCCCCTTTATTAAACATTTAAAATATTCACAAATTAATATGGAAAACATGTCGATTTTACTGGTTTTCTAAGGCCAAATTAGAAACTGGAATTGATGTATTTCCCGCAGTGCTGAATGAGAAGAGCCATTAATATAATTAATAAACTATTGTTTTCTAAGTGTCGGCTAAAATCACATCTCCATCTCCGCTGTTATCAGATGCGCTTTTAGAGAGAAATGCAACTTTCATACGGATTAGCCTACATAATCAGAAGGTATTAGCTTTCGATTCGAATTTGTTCGTTTTAAAGTGGACATTTCAAGCTTTAGCCTACACAGGCTATATTTTGTTTCAGTTCTCGCGCCCCAGTTTACGGAGATCATGTGCGTCTGATTGTTTCTTTTATTTTACAAAAGCACAGCATTTTCTTGTTATTGTGAGTTTACACAAATAAAAGTGGTTGAGAATAATGTATTATTATTTTCTGTCTGACCAGAAATGATAGAGTATAATAAGTTGTTTCCACTGTTGATAGGAAAATGCAAGTGTTTGCGGCCGTGCCTCCGTGCCATGCAGTGCGCGCTCCACGCTCAGCTTTGTTCCTTTTTTGCATAAAAGCCTCTTCTAAATATAGCCTATTAAATGTTATAATAAAATAATATAAAATTATTATTATTTGCGTAGCTATACATGGACTTCAAACACACTGCGTCTTCTAAGTCAGGTGACTGTAAATGCGCAAAAACTGTTTCCATTGCAGTTTTGCGAAATATTCATTTTTCGAATTGCCTGAAAAACCACCTCATGAGAGCGTAAAAACTTTTTTGCGATAAATGGGAGTTTTTGCGAAATTGACGTGTTTCCATTAAGCGTATTTTCAATTCGCAATTTCAATTTGCGCAATTTGAAGGGTAATGGAAACGCGGCTAGTGATCACTGGATCTCAAAGTACGAGATGGAGTGTACGGGCAGAGGAGATTGGTCAGATATTGGGGGGCCGGTTTGTTAAGAGCTTTATACACAAATAGTAAAATTTTAAAATCAATCCTGAATGTGACAGGTAGCCAGTGGAGTTTGAATAAAATAGGGGTGATATTTGCGTGTCCCGGTGAGAAGTCTAGCCGCTGCATTTTGAACCATGTCTGTTTATATGATCGTCTTTCAAGTACTGCTGTACGTGTCGTCATGCCCATGACCTCGCACGTGATTGGACGAGAGCTAGAAGGCTCGTTGGGCTCCTCCAATCACATGTGAGGTCATTGTTATACGGAAGAACTCGCGAGACGAGCTCGCATGCCTACCACTGTTTGCCTATAAAGCTCTGTGAAGCGGTGTGCCAGCAGTTGAAAGATGGAAGTCCCAAGACTAAAGAAAAGACCTCGGCGCCTATGTGAACATTGCGACACTGAACTCTGTCATACACAGTATTTTGACCACAGAAAGCGCTATTTCAAAAATGGAGTTTGGGAGAAAAAAAACAAAAGGGCTAGGTCAGATGAAGTACAGAGCCTACATCTATCCAGTCATGACCCGACAGGCGGGAGTTTTGTACCGTCGATGTGTAAAGACCTCGAAGATAACTTACAGACACATATAAACAGACCCCTTTCAGTCAGTAACGTTACGCAGACCGGCGAGAAGAAACTTCTGAGTGCTATCAGTGGGCTGTCTCGTCAGCTTACTCAGTTTGCTGCCGATGTAAATCAGCAGTTCACTTTAGTAAATTCCAGGCTGCTGTCTATAGAGGATAGATTGGCTGCTTTGGAGTCGAAAAACTGTGTGGAAGAGACCAACTCTAAGAAGAGAAGACGGGTGCACAATCCTAAGATTGCGGTAAGACTGCTATGTTATCTAAGCTAAAAGTAGCATAAAAGCAACGTTTTTTTTTTAAGTGGCACAAGCTAAAATTAACTTACAAAAGTAAAAGAACGAGTTGCTTTATAAAAATCTATTTTTTCCTTGTAATTTACAGGAAGCAGTACGCCGTCTTCACAACTCTGAGACCAATTCCATGCGCTACGAATCGGAGCAAAGGTATGCTTTCATTCTCTTGTATAAGGAAATAGATCCGTTATAGATACCGATCTTAATCATACATTTTGTTTCCACAGAGTAACCTCGCCTCATAACGAGACGGTTTCGAAGTGGATCAAATTTAGAGAGAGCTAGACACCTACAGCTCCGAAGATGAAAACAGACGCTTCATGGTGCTGTAGGATTTTGGGCTTCTTGTGAGCTTCTAATTTGTTGTGTGGGAAGATCTCATACACTTTGTATATAGTTGTGTGTTTGTGCAAATAAAGCTCTTTCTTTGAATAAACAGCACGTCCCTTGAAAATTTTCTTTTCCTCAATAAATTCATTCATGTCCTTGATGGTAATAATAGTGTAGAGTGTAGACCATAGGAGAACACAGAACCACATAACAATTCAGAAAGGTTCAGCGCTACCACTTTTGGAGCAGTGCACAACATGTTGCAGAAATTTTCACTGCCCTTTTTGTGATAGCAGTATTATTAAACCGACAAAATGGGACAAATTGAATAACCACATTCAAATCCACTTTAAAAGGCAGTTGTTGACATATGTGTCATTATATTATTAACACTTTACTAAAATCAAGCTCAAATGAAGTTAGGAAGTTTTTGTCCATCTTTTGGTTTTTCATCATTAGAATGGCTGCATCTGAGGCAGTCAGTCCATTATGCCATGTTTGCATCAACTTAAATGTTATTAAGATTATTGTAGCGGTAGCTATGTGGGTGCTTGTTTTTTTTTTTTTTTTTTTTTTTTTTTTTTTTTTTCATTTAGCTAAAATTTTACATTCTCTGCTCCTCAAATGCATAAAAGATTTTTATATATATAGTGTTTCATAGGTAAAGAAAACTGTACTTATTCAAAGAACCAGTTCTTTAGTGTAATTTCATTTTAGAGAAGACCATTGTCATATTATTGTAAAAAAAAAAAAAAAAAAAATGTCCTTACGGAAGAACAAGTATTTTATTGTTTTTGTCTTTGTAAACAACATTTGGAGCAGAATGAATAATGTCCATTTTCGCTACGCTGTGATGTCAACATAGCACTAACTCTTGAGTTGAGTCTTAATGTAAGCAGTTCACTATGTTTCGGATATTTACACAATCATAAAAGTTTGTATTAGTATTATGGAGTAATTTCTGTATTATTACACGATGTCTATGTAAGACCTGAATGATTTTCTGTGTTATTTAAATGTTGATGGATATTATTCTTTTGTTGTTTGCAGTGATAATGTTACAGGCAGTGCATACTGTCAGGGGTAGTAGTGCTGCTGCGATTTTAATGTTTGCCTTTATTTCTCTTTGGACATTTAGGCTATACCTTTGCAATTCAAACTTGTAGTTATACATTTTAAATTGTGTTTATCAATACAGTTTTGTCTCAGATTGTGACTGAGACTGAGATAAGTGTCACTATTAACAGCTGCTGAAATGCCTCTATTGCATCTCAATAGTTCCTGTTTTGACCTCACTCATTATGATGATGTCTTAATCACATGCAAATGCTCACTTATTTCATTGATGTCAACAGACTGAAACAATCTACACCATCACCGCTTTTGATTGCTGTTAAGATATCTCTTAACAGCATTTCTTTCTTTATAGTCTGTCTGTGATAAACCATGTTTCATGTAAAAACAACAAAATGCTAAAGCCAATGAACAAAAACTCAGCTATATGATGTTGAACTCAATTAAAGTGTTAATTGGTGCTTATAAATCTGTACATTTATTTCTGAGTTTATTCTTCATATTTTATACATTTTGATCTTTTTAATTGTGGTATTTATTTGATTTTTTCTAGATTTCTTTGTCCTTTTATTCATACAACAAATACAATTATTAAAATGTTTATATTAGATTGACTAAACTTTACATTTCCATAGATGGACAAACACAAAACATAAATGCTTAAAGTGTGTGAATTAATGAAAACATCAGTTCCGTAACAGATTTATTTTTGATTTAGGCAGATCTGATGTTGATCAGCCTGAAGCTGCTCCCACGACAATACCTTCAGTGAAGCTCCCCCACAGCATGAAGGATCAATGCTAAAATACTTTACCGATCCTGTGACAAACGATACAAATGTGAATATATAGATTAATGTGAATGAACTTTTAGAACTTTTAGAAATCTTAGAACTAGAAACATTAAATTTGTCATTGCCATTGCACATACAAAATGGTAAGTTAATGATTTAATTCCTTTATTGCTATTAATGCAGTTATTAGAATATCAATCTATTTGCATATTATGATGCTGTGAGATAGTTATTTACCTGTAATGGTTAGAGCTGGTCTCCAACACAGAAATGAACCAAAAAAAAAAAAAAAAAAAAAGTTGTTTGTATTTGTTTTTATGTATAATTTATGTTTTATTTGTTTCACGTTGTGAGAAATAATACTACAAAGAGCAGTTTTTCCTACCCCAAACTTAGGCCTATAATGAAGTCAAATATCTGCTATGATCCTGTAAGGTTTGTTTCAGGATTGTTACTATTAACAGCTCCTGAAAAGCCTGTTTAATTCATGTCAATAGATCTTGTTTTCAGCTCATTAATTATGCTGATGTATTCAGATCACCTGTAAACTGCCACTTTAAGCTCATTTCACTGGTGTTACTGTTAACTAACTGATGCGAACTCTACATGATCACCACATTTCATATCTACAAGGTATCTTAAAAGCATTTATTTCATTATAGTCTGTGATAAACCATGTTTCACATAAAAAACAACAAAATCCTAAAACCTGTTATCAAAATTTTTTTTCACTACATTGGAATTTAACTTTTTGTTTTTCAACCTGTTTTTTAAGAACACCTTCAACCTTTATACAATAACTAAAGATTATAATAATAAAGATTATTTCGTTTTTATATGTTGTCGAATAGGGTTTTATGACTCTAAAAGAAATGAATATCATAAGGCAATATGCCGATATCGCATGGAGTGAGTGTCGTGACACTGGTTGAGGACCTGCTCTCAGAACTGATTTGACACTCATTTAATGAATGTGGGAAAAAAAACGAAATAGATGTATTGATTAAAGCATTCATCTACATTAGGGGCTGTTCACACAGAAGCTCAACCATTCCACTCTGCTACTTTTCCATTGTTTTTCAGTGTGAACGCATTACTCGTGTGCGTAGATCAGCCTAATCGCGTCTCGCGCATTACACAGCATTCTCAAAACGCAGCACTCAAGTTAAAACAAGTTCAACTAAAACGCGCCTCGAGACCACTCCTGAGTGAGTATCATAAGATAATATGCAGATTTGTGTGATGTGCTTTTTAAAATGTATGAGTTCTGAGCGTTCTCACAACTCTGTACTCATTCATTTGTATGTTCATCTTTTTGTCTGGGCTGTTTAATATTAGGATTTTGTAAAAAAAAAAAAAAAAAAAAAAAAAACTGCCCCACAATATCAAGCCCCGTCTATTAAGCCCCGCCCCCCAGCACCCCCCTGGTAAAATGTCTTCCCGCGGCTACGCACCGTAGAGTTGCCTCAGTGAGAAAAAAAAAAAAAAAAAAGAAGAAAAAAATTACAGGAGTTGGATGTGTTTTTGTTGTAGTTCGCGCAGGAGGGAATTATGGGTTTTGTAGTCAGGAACACGCATGGTCGCGTGAAGCGCTGAATAGAGCTGAGATATATTTTCCTTATTTCCATTGTTATATTCAGTGGAAATGAACTGCAACATTGAAAGCCATGTGAATGCATGCCGAAGAGATCAATAAAGCAGCATACTCTGGACGCTTCGTCTAACTCATCATTTGCACGGACTTGAGTAACTAATGAACTGTTACGCACACACATACGGCTGCTGAGACGGAGAGCGTCGAAGAGAAAAAGGTAACACTGCTATTTAACCATACATTATACTGTTTATTCATCATTGATATTTTTACAATTTATGTGTGTTAAGTGAAAGTGGGATGCCAAACCAGTTGAGAACCAACACTCATTGAACTCTTGGTTGCTTCACATTCATAATTAGCTATAACGTTATGCAATTTATTATACTCTTACATTTGTTTTCAATTTCTCATCAAAGATTAATCCAAGATACTCTGTCCCTCGGGTTGATAATATCATTTATAATAATATTTTTTTAATTAGATTTTTAATTTTTATTAAATTTTTTCTTTGTAAAACATATTGAGTCTTTGCAAGTGACTTAGGTAAAGTTGGTTTTATATTCGATATTCGCACATTCGCGGACTTCCGCGTTCAATAACGTTGTAGAAAACGTACTCGGTTACTAACGTAACCTCGGTTCTCTCTAGAAGAGGGAACGAGTACTGCGTAAGATATCTTACGCTAGGGGAAAATCCTTTTCCGCGAGATATTGAAGCCAAAAATTATCCTTAATTTTGTAATAATGCAAAACGCGTTGCAGCAGCAATGCAGACATAGGCGAGACAGCTCGCGCGCCTATTGGCTGCTCTGCGGCAACTGCAGCAGCCTATCGAGCGAGGCCTGGCGTGACGTCAGACCCAATCAGGGCACTTCGCGCCCGCTGCGTCACGTCCCGCCGAAATGGGCGTGGTCTAGGCCTATAAATATCGCTCGCAGGCAGCTATTATCTGGTTTTTCATCATCGAAGCAACCAGAGCGTGTGCATGCACGGCAAGATACGCAGTACTCGTTCCCTCTTCTAGAGAGAACCGAGGTTACGTTAGTAACCGAGTACGTTCTCTAACGAGAGGTCTCTCGTACTGCGTAAGATATCTTACGCTAGGGGACCCAATGTAAAACGCTGTGCATGCTGAGATCTGACACCAAAGACCCAAGGGCGAAAGCCCGGGGTACATATAGTGCACAAGCACTCAGGGAACTCACAGGGAGTCCGGGAAGAGGGAGGGGTGCAGCCTCACTCTTCCACATATAGCAGCGTCGATGGGACGCGAATTTCATCATACAGACAGGGCGGGGTACGGCCTGAACTGATGGGGAAATGTGGGTCTTACACAGTTTGCCCAGCTTTATACTGTCGAACATTGAGCTGTGCTCAGCAGACGCAGCATTCTGAGCTGATCGCATCAGGTCAGATAATACTGGTAAATTTAGACCGACAGCAGCCTGGCCTGCAGGGCGGGAACCTCTAGGTTATAAAACCTTATAAATGTAGACGGGGAGGCCCAGCCTGCCGCCATACAAATATCTTGCAAGGCAATCCCACTTGACCAGGCCCACGAAGAGGCCATGCCTCTCGTGGAGTGCGCTCTGACACCCAATGGGCACTGCATGCCCTTGGAGGCGTATGCCAGCGCTATAGCATCAACTATCCATCTGGATAGGCTCTGTTTCGACGCGGCTAGTCCCTTAGAACGTCCGCTAAACGAAACAAAAAGCTGCTCCGTCTGTCTGAAAACAGACGAGCGAGACACATAAGCTCGTAATGCCCTGACTGGGCAAAGGAGGCTCGCGTCTTTTTCCTCATCAGGGACTGGTAGGGCTGACAGGGAGATAACCTGCGCCCTAAACGGTGTGTTGAGGGATTTTGGAACATAACCGTGCTTAGGTTTGAGTATAACTTTTGAGTCATTGGGCCCAAACTCCATGCACGCCGCGCTCACAGAGAGCGCGTGCAGATCCCCTATGCGCTTCACTGAAGCGAGAGCCAGCAAAAACACCGTCTTGAAAGACAGGTGTTTCAAATCGATTGACTGTAAAGGCTCAAATGGCGCACCTTTCATGGCTTCCAGAACCGTAGAAAGGTCTCATACGGGGACTGAGGGAGGTCTGGGAGGATTCAGTCTCTTAGCCCCTCTAAGGAAGCGGATGACTAAATCGTTCCTTCCTATTGACTGACCAAGCGTTGTTTCTGAGAACGCTGCTATAGCCGCCACATAAACTTTGAGCGTGGAGGGGGCCCTGCCCCCATCCAACAGCTCTTGTAGGAAGGAAAGCACCTCCGTCATACCACAGTTTGTGGGTGACAGACCACGGGCTGTGCACCAGCCCGAAAACACCGACCATTTCGAAGAATAGAGTCGTCTTGTAGACGGAGCTCTAGCCTGCGTGATCGTGTTTAATACTCCTTTAGGGAGTCCAACATGTACCCGTTGATGGCCCAGACATGAAGGGACCATAGTTCCGGGTGAGGATGCCAGATCGAGCCGCGGGCCTGTGAGAGGAGATCTCTCCTCATTGGTACTGGCCACGGGGCAGTACTTGCTAACTGCATCACGACTGGGAACCAAGGTTGGTTTTTCCAGAACGGTGCTACCAGCAGTACTGAGCATCCTTCTTCCCTGATCCGTTCTATCACCTGAGGCAGGAGAGAGACGGGGGGAAAAGCATAGAGCGGGCGGCGGGGCCACACATGGGCCAGCGCGCTCCTGCTCTTGACAGTGAGCGTTTTCTTGAGACGCAAACAGGTCCACTTCCGCTCTGCCAAATTTCTTCCACAGCAGATGGACTGTCTGTGGGTGTAGAGACCACTCGCCTGCCGGAACATTGTTCCTGGACAGTCTGTCCGGTCCTATATTCAAGATCCCTGGCACGTGCGCTGCTCTGAGCGAGCGCAGGTTGCACTGAGCCCATACCAGGAGGCGTTCTGCCAGCCTGTACAGTTTCTCGGATCTGATGCCGCCCTGGCGATTTATGTAGGACACCACAGACATGTTGTCCGAACGGACCAAGGCGTGGTGTCCTTTTATTTGGGGACAAAAAACGCGTCAGCGCGTTGTCTACTGCCAGCATTTCGAGGCAGTTTATGTGCAGGAGCTTCTCCCGTTCTGACCATTGGCCGAAGAACGGTCTGCCCTCGAGCAGCGCTCCCCATCCCGAGGTGGACGCGTCCGTGGACACCACTTTTACCCTCGAGGAAGTCCCCAGGCTTACACCTGATTGGTACCAGTCGTTCGCTTTCCAGGGTTTCAGAGCTGTGACGCACTTCTGATTGACCCTGAGGCGAAGCAAACCGGGTGCCCACGCTTCGCGTGGGACTCGCGCTTTCAGCCAAAACTGCAGCGGGCGCATGCGGAGCAGGCCCAGCTGGAGCACTGACGATGCTGAGGCCATGAGACCTAGCATCTTCTGAAATCTCTTGAGCGGGACAGACGCGCCGCAGCGAAAAGAGTTCGCTGTGCGTCGAATGTCTACCGCGCGCTGTTGTGATAGTCGCGCTATCATGGATAGTGAGTCCAGTTCTGTGCCCAGGAAAGATATTTTCTGACTGGGTGACAGGGAGCTCTTCGCCCAATTGACACTCAGACCCAGATCCTCGAGGTGATCGAGTAAAATGGTCGTGTGTTCTATGAGCACTGCGCGAGATTGCGCTAGAATCAGCCAATCGTCCAAATAGTTTAGCACTCGCATGCCTCTCATTCTGAGGGGTGCGAGCGCCGCATCCATGCACTTCGTAAATGTACGGGGTGCCAGGGACAAGCCGAACGGCAGGACTGTGTACTGATATGCCTGGCCCTCGAAGGCGAATCTCAAATATCGCCTGTGACGTGACGCTATCTGTATTTGAAAATACGCGTCTTTCAGATCTATTGACACAAACCAATCTCCTTGGCGAATCTGCACAAGGATTTGCCTGGTCGTGAGCATCCTGAACTGTCGCTTCACAAGCACTTTGTTCAGTTGCCTTAGATCTAGTATGGGTCTGAGACCCCCGTCTTTTTTCGGTACCAGGAAGTATCTGCTGTATAGCCCTCCTTCGCTCTGAACTTGAGAGAGAGAGGCTCTATGGCCCCTTTGCTCAATAGTTTCGTCACTTCGGCTCGAAGTAAATGTGCTACTTCTGTTTTTACCGTGGTCTCGACGCGCGCCACATAGCGGCGAGGGCGTCGGCGAAACTGCAGCGAATAGCCTCTTTCTATAATGTTCAGCACCCACTTCGAAACCCCGGGTAGCTTTGCCCATGCGTCTGCATGGATAGCTAGGGGTTGAATACGAAGCGCGCTCCGCTCGCTCAGCGATGGAGAAGCTTCGGCGTGCTGTAACACAAGCATGGCGCTCGTGACATTTGAGGCATGGGGCGCGCTGATAACAGCGGGCAGATTGCCCGCGCTCGACTCCTCTGCGGTGGTCAACCGCGAGGGGGAGGGCTGGGCGGTTCCCGTAGGAACTGTCATGTCTATGTGTGGATGTGGGCGCGGGACAGCGGGCACATATCACACTGAAAGCATTGTTCGCTTGAGTGAAGCGAATGCACGTTGGTTTCGTTTTTACAGAAACCGTGAGACATGCATAACGTGGTGTTAGTGGGCACATTCACCATGTTTGAAGCGCAATCGATCTGAGTCGATTCATGTGCGCAAGCCCTGTGTGACGGGCTGTGCTTGTGTGTAGAGATGGGCACTGGGCAGTGGGCATTCTTTCTACACATAAAACACCATCGGCCGTGGCCGGGACACCAGAAAAATTCACGCTTATGGGATTTATCTGGGTAGCCGTAAAAACGGCGTTTGTGTGCAGGCAAGCGGGTGACAGAACCGACTTGTTTACTGCAGGATACACTGGAACAGTCACATTTACTGGAACTGAACGAGCGAGAAGTTGCCATAGAAACAGAGAGCGTCAACATGCTGGCGTTTATTGCAGGCCTGCGTGCATTACAACAGGCTTGTTCACTGCAATATTGACATTTCCAGTCGCCTGAGTTCCAGAGGGGAATGGGAAATGTATAGGAAAAAGGAGGTTGGTCCGTCCGCAGCGGGACCAGAAAAACTCCCTTTTTTTCCCTTACGCCAGTGACGCACGGAACACCATATAAACGGTGTTTGGGTGCAGGCGAGCGGGTTGTACAACGCGCTCGTTGGCTGCAAAATACACATCTGCAGTCGCCTTTTCAGGGAACTGACAGAGCGAGCATAGACGGCATAATTTTATCTGCCGGTAGACCCGGGGATCGAACGCGGGTCTCTCGCGTGCAAAACCTGGGTGTCTGCCACTGGGCCACAGGGGGAGACACATTATAACTCAGTTAGCGCGAGTATTATAAGAGAGCGTCAACGTGCTGGCGTTTGTTTGCAGGCATGCGTGTATTACAACAGGCTTGCTCACTGCAATACTGACATTTCCAGTCGCCCGAACTTCAGAGGGGAATGAGAAATGTACGAGAAAGAGGAGGTCGGTCCGTCCGCGGGGGGACCAGAAAACGGAGGAGGAGCAGTCTCGGAGAAGGATGCCAGGTGAGTCCTCAGAGTCACCATAGGCAGTAACCAGCTCGCAGTGAGGGCAGTCGCCGTCAGCGAGCGCGAGAGCTGCGTGATCAGGAAAAGGGGCGTCTTGAAAAAGACGCCCAGCTCTTTTAGTGCAATGGGAGTGTGTGTCGCGGCGGCGAGCACACACACATACATAAACACAGTAGCAGAGAAAGGATATAACGCCGGATAGCGCAGCAGGAAGGCAAGGAAGGCGGCGCGGCCAGCGACTTCAGTGACTCGTCCCGCTGAAGGTGCTCTCTCTCAGACGGCGCGGCTTCTAATCCAGCTCCAGCGATGCGTGTGCTTCGCTTGAAGGATGAAAAATCAGATAATAGCTGCCTGCGAGCGATATTTATAGGCCTAGACCACGCCCATTTCGGCGGGACGTGACACAGCGGGCGCGAAGTGCCCTGATTGGGTCTGACGTCACGCCAGGCCTCGCTCGATAGGCTGCTGCAGTTGCCGCAGAGCAGCCAATAGGCGCGCGAGCTGTCTCGCCTATGTCTGCATTGCTGCTGCAACGCGTTTTGCATTATTACAAAATTAAGGATAATTTTTGGCTTCAATATCTCGCGGAAAAGGATTTTCCCCTAGCGTAAGATATCTTACGCAGTACGAGAGACCTCTCGTAAGAGAACACCTATCACATAACTACAGATAAAACACCAGAAGCTACAAAATAATTTTCCTCAAAACGATCTTTCTTTCGCACTGAACAAAATACATTGATCTCTATGCGCAGGCTGCTAAGAAGGGACCATCTGCAAAGTGCAAACCCGAAGGAAAGCTCGTTTTGAGGAAGATTTAAATATTAAAACAATGTTTTTTGTGTAGTAACAATATTCAGCTCACGAGATATTGAACGTGGAACTCCGCGAATATGCAAATATAAAACCAACTTACCCAAGTTGCAGACTTGATCATGTAGGACCTCAGTACCACATACATGGACAGCACCATGAACATAGTCAAGTAAAAAAATTAAAAATATTGCCAACCAGGGTAAAAATAGTTTCAGGTTTGATATTTGCTGCGTATTCACCTAGACTGCTTTAGTGTTCTTTTGTGTAGGCTACTGTATACAGTACGCAAATATGTTTTATGTAAAAGTTACAGTAATTCACCAAAGGGATTTTTTCATGTTCCAAAGGTAGTGCTTTCCTATTGACCAGACTGACTTACTACAGGTGAAATTTTGACAATACCTCCTTTACTGTACGTACAATAAACAAATATGTTTAAGAAAAAATTACTGTAATTCACCTAAAGTATTTTTTCATGTTCCAAAGGGTGTAGTGCTTTCCTAGTGACCACACTGACTTACTACAGGTGAAATTTTGACAATACCTCCCTTATTGTAAGTATAGTACAAACATTTTATTATTAAAAAATACTGTAATTTCTCCTTTTTCCATGTTCCAATGGTTATAGTATGTTCCTAATGATCACTCAATTAACTTTGATAAATGTATTAGGTAAAAGTATGTACTAGAACTGCTGTTCCTTGTACAACACAATTCTTTCATTGATTAAAAAAATGCAGATATTTTAGGTTAATCATATTTTCAACGTTATAAATAACTTGAATCATTACAATAAGGATGTTGCTTAAGTTTTTGTTATGAAGTCCTGAAGAAGTGGATTCTGGAACACACTGCTGCTTCAATGTATATCTAATGAGTGATTATAATCAAGGTATTAATCAATAGTTTTCCTTCTATATATCAAATGAGTTGAATGACTTCTCTAGGCTTATGAGATTTTACTTTGTTATAGAAATGATCAGTGTGATTATCGAAAATGTTATTTCATGTATCCTTTAAATGTCTGTATTTGATATCTGAGGTGTAACGTAAGGGTCTGGCCCATGCCAGGAATGCAGTAACAGTTCTTGCTCATTTAGCCTGGCTTCCAGAGATGAAATGATGAAGATGACTTCTTTAACAGGTGCAGTGGTGGACGAAGTACACATACCATGTACTTGAGTTAAAGTAAAGATACTCAAGGTGAAATATTACTCAAGTAAAAGTAGAAGTGCTGCTTTTAAACATTCACTTGAGTAAAAGTAAAAAAGTATTTGCCTTCAAATGTACTTAAGTATCCAAGTACTATGATTTTTTTATTGCTATAATGTCCTATTATAATTTTTGTCACAAGACTCTTGCTTATCAGTCTACGTGAAGACTCTGTCACTCTTGGCACATCAATCTATTAATAAAATGACATTAATTAGACTATATATATATATATATATATATATATATATATATATATATATATATATATATATATATATATTTGAATTGAATACATTTTTTGTGTGTTTAATTTTGGACGGAAGGGGACTGATCCCATAAGGTATAATACATTTACAGTATTTACTGTACATATTTTTCACAAGCGTCTATGGTCATAATTATAAACATCCTAATGTTATGATACATTCACATAAACCTGCACAATGCCATTGAATATATATATACACACACTACATTATGGGAGCAGCCAATTTCCCTACAAAATTAAACACCAAAACGTATTAATGCAGTGTTTCTGCTACTCCTCAGAAAAAAAAAATGCTATTATAGGCTATGCAAGTGATTTTAGTGTCAAGGTAATAAGCAATGTTCATTATGCGTCAGTATTTACCGATAATTGCTGCAATAATAGCTGCTGCTCTCTGCCCCGCTTAAAATTATTGGCAACACAAATTGTTTGGAACTATTGAGAGCTACACGAATCACGTGACCGCGCGGCGGCGAGATCACAGTTGGCTTGTTCGACTTGAAACGGCGCACTGCACAGACCAATCGGTGAATGACATTAAAATACAGCAAGAGCGATTAGAGAGTAGACGGCTCTGTATGCTTTTCAATCGCTCTCGCGATTTCGCTCTATACTTTGATGTCATAAACTGATCGGTCTGTGCAGCGCCGGTTCAAGTCGAACAAGCCGTGTGTATCGCAACCTCTTATATACTGTCTATGGTCGCAACTCTCATATTTAACGGCTCTGGTTCGCGCTTGATAGATACCACCAAGGCAAGTTCAAAACAAAGCGCGCACGTTGTAGGCTACTGTGATAGGTGGCTCGTTTGACCAGTTAAGTTTTTATCCACTCATAAATAAAAAGGAACGACTGATTTTGAAAATGTAGTAGAGTAAAAAGTAAGATATTTGACTTTGAAATGTAGTGGAGTTAAAGTAAAAGTCTTCCCAAATTTAAATACTTCAGTAAAGTACAGATACGCAAAAAAGCTACTTAAGTACAGTAACGAATTACATTTACTTCGTTACTGTCCACCACTGAACAGGTGTCACTACATCCATCTGCTTTTCTAGGCTACCCTGATAGCAATGGTCTCAGGAGTCATTGAAACCTATAGTTGAGAGACCATTTCTTAGTTAAAGTCTTTACTTTACAGTTAGATTTAAAGTATCCTCTCCTTGAGAGAAAGAACATGTTATCTTAATGTTTTGAGAAGACTCTCCTCCTCACCAAATCCAATCTTCACTCTCAGAAAAAAAGGTACAAAAGCTGTCACTGTGGCGGTACCTTTTCAAAAGGTACACTTTTGTACCTATAGAGTACATATTAGTCCCTCAAAGGTACTAATAAAGGAAATATAGCTGCAAGCAGCGATACGGGGCCAAGCCCCTGAAGCAGCAGCAAGAGCAGGAATAGTAAAAACAGCAGAAATTGAAGAAAAAAGAGCTGGTTTAGAAGTATAGGTGAAAATGAACTCAAAATGAACAGAAGTTCAGATGAGAATGAACATAGAATGAACAAGACATACATTAATCCAAGAGGAAGAAAGATTAGTACAACGTTGAATAATAAAGGAATCGACATGACACAACATTACACACAATTTTTTAAAAACATGCCACGTGGGGCTCGAACCCATTATCTCTGGGTCAGATACCTGCCACTCATATCATTGCGCCACTGGGAAGTTGTGTTTTTGGCAAGATGAAGAAGGTCCAATAGTTCAAGTGAGAAGCAATTCAAAATGAAAATTGTTTGTATAAATTTGCTGCATGTTGTATTTATCGAGTTCGTTCACATATAGGCACCATGTCTGGAACAGAAGCAACTTTTCCACCACTTAAGGCCACAATACCTCTTGCGATCTGGGAATATGCCACACAGCATTCAAACCCACAACCGGAATGGTTCATGGTTCATGTTAACCAATTAGCATGCTAAGCTAACTACCATAAGGCAACAAATACAGGTCAAATTTGGAGAAAAATATATCGGGAACGGTAGCAAAAATCAAAAATCTGTTCAGTCACTTCTGTGTGGCTCAGTCCAAAGATCATCTGAGCCAAGAGTCTTATTGTAAGATATTGATTGTGATTACCATAATGAGTGGAATCAGGTGTACTAAGTTTCATTTTACATCTATTTACATTCACATCTACATCAAAGGGTTCAAAAGCTATAACCCTTTTAATGTTGCATTTTTTGAACTGGTGGTGGCGCTATAGAGTTGGTCCTACAGACTCAAAAATTGGTCCAATTACTATTCATTACAATCACTACAAGTGTGGAAGGTCACGACGTGCCTAAATTCAGGGTCCGAATGTCAAAACAACTTAAACCAAGAGAGGATCAACAACAGCAAAATTTTGAAGAGGTGAAATTGAATATTACTCTAACCACGAGGAATTAATTACAACTTTTATGTATAATCCCAGTGGTATTCCATGAACAATTAGAAAGATAATAGAAATAAAACAGTGTACTGTACAGTATCTTGAATGCCTCCATGATCTTGCTGTTCATTATCTGTCAGATTTGCTGCACCAATGCGTACAGTTTCAGTCACTACTGTTAATAATAATGTAGCCCCTATTAATGTACTACAACCTTAAAAAATAAATAAAAATTACAGTATTATATTATTATGTAAAACAGTATTATTAGGTATTGTCAAAATTTCACCTGTAGTAAGTCAGTTTGGTCACTAGGAAAGCACTACAGCCTTTGGGACATGAAAAAATACTTTAGGTGAATTACAGTAATTTTTTTATAAACATATTTGATTATTGTACGTACAGTAAGGAAGGTATTGTCAAAATTTCACCTGTAGTAAGTCAGTCTGGTCTCTAGGAAAGCACTACAGCCTTTGGAACATGACAAAATACTTTAGGTGAATTACAGTAATTTTTTCATAAACTTATTTGATAATTGTACGTACAGTAAGGGAGTTATAGTCAAAATTTCACCTGTAGTAAGTCAGTCTGGTCATTAGGAAAGTACTACAACCTTTGGGATATATAAAAAAAAAACACTATAGGTGATTTACAGTTTATTTCATAAACATATGTAATAATATGCTCATTACATAAACATATTTGATAATTGTACAGTAAGGGAGGTATTGTCAAAATTTCACCTGTAGTAAGTCAGTCTGGTCCGTAGGAAAACACTACAGCCTTTGGAACATGAAAAAATACTTAGGGTGAATTACAGTAATTTTTTTTTAAAACATATTTGTCAACTGTAGGTACGGGGACTTTTTGTCAAAATTTCACCTGTAGTAAGTCAGTGCTTTCACTAGGAAAGTACTACAACCTTTGGGATATATATAAAAAAAACACTATAGGTGATTTACAGTTTATTTCATAAACATATGTAATAAACATATGTAATAATATGCTCAGTACATAAACATGTTTGATAATTGTACAGTAAGGGAGGTATTGTCAAAATTTCACCTGTAGTAAGTCAGTCTGGTCACTAGGAAAGCACTACACCCTTTGGAACACGAAAAAATACTTAGGGTGAATTACAGTATTTAAAAAAAAAAACATATTTGTCAACTGTACGTACAATAAGGGACTTTTTGTAAAAATTTCACCTGTAGTAAGTCAGTCTGGTCACTAGGAAAACACTACAGCCTTTGGAACACGAAAAAATACTTAGGGTGAATTACAGTAATTAAAAAAAAAACATATTTGTCAACTGTACGTACAGTAAGGGAGTTTTTGTCAAAATTTCACCAGTAGTAAGTCAGTATGGTCACTAGGAACATGCTACAACCTTCGGATAGTAAAAAATCCCTTTGGTGAATTAATGTAATTTTATTCTAAAAATATTTATGTACATTATGTATAGTGAGGCAGGTTTCCTAATTCACTTTTTATTGTTGCTAAAGTACAATCAATAGCATTAGAACACATAATGTGAGAGAGATTTGCTGGTACATCTGTACTTTGCAAAAATGTAGTTGTCTGTTTGCACACAATGGAAAAAAAAATAGAACTTTTTAGACGGTCCCTATCTTCTTTACCACACACATTGAATGTTCACTGAATTTGTATGCCATTAAAACAATATTTGCCCATTTTGATCGATTGTGGAGAGTGTTGTAGTTCACCATCTTTGTCCTAAAGATCATGTAGCTGCTTTTATTTTGCAAAAATTTGCTTTATTGCGCTTGTTATTGAGGCAGTTTTTAAGCAAAAAAGTGCAAATGTGCGAATATAAAACCAACTTTACCTAAGTTTGCAAGTGCCCATGTGGGAACATTTTCACTCAGTTTTCTTAGTTCTCAGTCACACACAAAAAACAAAAAAACAAACAATGGCTGAAACCACAGAAAGTAGTTCACGTTCCAGCATTTACATTTATTCATATAGCAGACTTTTGTACTAAATACAATTTATATTGAAAGCACAAACAATTTTAAGTGTGTTTTAAAGGCCATTCCAAAAAATGTTTCATTAAAAACACTTGTTTACTTGCCAGATGGATCATGTGAACTCCCATCCCTCCTCTTTGTTGGTATTGACCTCATGACAATCCTCCACAACAAACTTGTTTGATCTTGTTTTAATTCTATATTAGCCTAATATAGAGCTATACCCTACATTTCTGTACCATAATTGTAGTTTATGATTTTGCAAGTTTATGATAAGCTAATTGCATAAAAGTTGTGAGCTTACCAGTAAGTTAGCTTTCCAGTGGCCCCTAAAGCAAACACATTTAAAATAATTAATGATATACTTTCCATCACTGCAGTGTATAAAAGGACTAAAAGGATCAAACACTTTCAGATAATAAGAGACATTGATGATTTATTAGAAGAGGAATGAAAAGACTCCATATACATTTTTTTTTGTATATATTTTTACCTCCTGAAGGTGGTCTCGGACCGATAGCAAACATACTCTGGAACGGTTCGCTTGATATGTGAAAGCAATCCGACCCAACGGACCAACAAACCAAATTATATCATAATTCATAACGGTAAATGTACTATATAAATATCAGTAGTGTCTGATTTCACAGTTGAAAACCAAAAGAGCACCTCCTCATCTTAAAATGTTGTGTAATTGCGCTTCTCAATGCGAGAATGCTGTCCCGAAGAAGCCTTGGTTCTTGCTTTAGCTGCATTATAACATTCGTAGTGTTTGCGTGTGTCTTAACACTGTTAACCACAGCACTTTGAGATCCAGAGAGCCCTATTTTAACAATCTAAGCACAGGCTAGTACGGCTGGGGCTCAGAGAGAGCATGTATGCATTTGTTTTGAGAAAAGTTATAAGAGTTTTGTGTTTACTGAAAAAAATGTCTATAAATGTGCACCGCATTGACTCACTTTTCTGAAATAGTTTACAATGCTTTCTATATTTACACAATCATAAAATATGCTTTAGTTACCCTACTTTACATTGTTAAAATGAAATTGAATACCCATTCCACATTTCACGTTACTTCTAAATATTTTATACTACGTCTGTGAGAAATTAATGATCTAATTAATTTATTTGTAGTTATTGGAAAATCAAACTAAATTTATGTTCAAATTAATATCTTATCCCGCTGTTAGGGAAGGCTAGTTATTAATAAAATAAGCAGAAAAGAAAAGAACTACTGCAAAGATGGGTGTCATTTGTATTTGTTTTGATGTTGTTGTTTTTTGTATTATTGATGTTTTATTCGTCTCAGATTGTGGGAACAATATTATGACTGTAGTGGCAAAAAAATATATCATTAAACATTCATCACTGCGTAAGAGACATTTCTGAGTCAGGTTATCTTTTAAAGTATTTATTCTTGCAAGAAGGCCCAGTTGAAACACAGAAGTCAGCAGTACAGTCTGTGAAGCAAATGTGCGACAACGGGAGGAAAGGCAGAGGAGCCTTTATACTGCTTTCAAGGTTACCCGACTTCAGGCTCCCATCTAAACAAGGAGAGGTTTCTCTGCTAGTGATCTAATCCTGCTGAGTTTATTCTTACAAACTCACAAGTTCTAAATTGGGAGACCTCTGACCGTAAGGGTCCCTTTTCAATCTGCCTCCTCCTGACGCCTCACCTGTTACCCAGTGCTAAGAGAAACACACACACATTAGTCTACAATAGCCAGACCACGTACAGCAAGGGTCATTTCAATGTCTTATACTGAAAGTAAATGAAAATCAATACAGCAATCAATGAAAATCAAAATTTGCCATTACACGACAAAGCAGTTTTTTTAGTTCAGCATATCCTGACTCAAATGAAGTCAGATCTCTGCTGTTGATCTGTAAAGCTTGTTTCAGGAGTGTCACTATTAACAGCTGCTAAAAAGCCTCTATTTTGAATGTCTATAGTTTAATAGTTTTCAGCTCATTCATTATGCTGATGTCTTCAATCACCTGTAAACTGACACTTAAAGCTCATTTCACTGGTGTCAACAGACTGAGACAAACTGCATCATCACCACTTTTGAAATCTACAATTTATTTTGTTATAGTCTGTGATAAACCATGTTTTATGTAAAACAACTACAAACTAAAAAACAATTGAATGAAAATGAATCTAAATGTGTTGCTTATATTAGTCTGTTAGTTTTAGTTTAGTTTATCCTATTGTATTTATATTCTTACATTTTCTTTATATTTGGATTATTTTAATTCTGGTATTTATTCATGTTTTTCTACATGTTTTGTACAAATGTACATTTTGATAGATGAACATAAATGCATACAATGTGTAAAATTGTGAAAACAAATTTGATGATTTATTTTTGATTTGGGCAGATCTGCTCCTCCTACCACACACTGATTCCCCTTCAGTGAAGCTCCTCCCACTGCAGTTCACCAATAAATGCTGGATTATTCCCATCAGTCTACAAGTGAAGAAGATTGAGGACAGTGAGAACATGAGTGATCCAGAGTCCTGCAGGATAAAAGATGAAGATACTGAAGAACAAAGAGGTTGGCGTTTATTTTTATTTTTATTTATTAATGATGCTGAAGATCATTAAGGTTATAAAACTTCAAGCAGTTCAACAGATTTTGTGGTTGTAGTAAAAAAGAAAAGAAAAGAAAAGCTATAGGAGCTGTGAAATAACATAGTTAAAGTAAAAAAAAAAAAATAACATACAGTGCACTTTCCATGAACTGGGTAGAAAATATCCTGAAACTCAAATGAAACATTTATATTGGTTGTCAACAGGGGTGCACTGATCCAATATTCAGTATCTATCAGCTCCGATACTGCAATTTTTGGACAGGATTGATCCAAATTCAATACTTTTCGTACTTGTGGTTGTCAAGTTAAGTTTATTTGTATAGCGCTTTTCACAATACAGATTGTATCAAAGCAGCTTCACAGTATTAAATTAAAATAATACAACAAAGTTTGTTTCAAGAGGAATTTATTGATTGATAAAATTAAATTAAATATCCCCAAAATATCCCCAACTGAGCAAGCCAAAGGCAACAGTGGCAAGGAACCGAAAAACTCCATCAAGTGACCTAATGGTGTCCTAAAACTCCATCAGGTGACCTAATGGAGAAAAAAAACCTTGGGAGAACCCAGGCTCAGTCGGGGGCCAGTTCTCCTCTGGCATTTATGAGCTAGAGGCCGGATTGTAGTTTGAACTGTGGGATTATATGAATGCCTGGCTGAAGAGATGCGACTTTAATCTAGTTTTAAACTGGGAGAGCGAGTCTGAGCAACGAACAGTATCAGGAAGACTATTCCAGAGTTTTGGAGCCAAATGTGAAAATGCTCTCCCTCCTTTGGTGGTTCTGGATATCCTAGGTATGACCAAAAGCCTTGAATTTAGTGATCTTAAAGAGCGCGATGGATTATAGGGCGATAGAAGATCCGTTAAATAGACTGGAGCTAAGCCGTTTAGGGCTTTATAAGTCAGTAGCAATACCTTGTAATTAATACGGAACTTTATAGGTAACCAATGCAGTGATGATAAAATCGGTGTTATATGATCATATTTTCTTGATCTCGTAAGAACTCTAGCGGCGGCATTTTGGACTAACTGTAGCTTGTTTATTGTTTGTAGCTTGTACAGCTAATAAAGCATTACAGTAATCCAGTCTCGAGGTCATGAATGCATGAACTAACTTTTCTGCATCAGAAACTGATAGCATATTACGTAGCTTAGCAATGTTTCTAAGGTGGAAAAAGGCTGTTTTTGTAACATATGAAATATGATTTTCAAAAGACAGGTTGCAATCGAGTATAACACCCAGGTCTTTTACTGTAGAGGATAAAGTAACAGGACATCCTATGATGTTAAAGTTGTATTGTGCGAGGTTTTGTGGGCGTTTTTTTGAACCGATAAGTATTACCTCTGTCTTGTCTGGATTTAATAAAAGAAAATTACGCGTCATCCAATCTTTTATATCTTTAACACACTCTGTCAATTTGGAAAATGTAGCGTTTTCATCCGGCCGTGATGAAATATATATTTGAGTGTCATCAGCATAACAATGGAAACTAATTCCATGTTTTCTTATAATATTTCCAAGTGGCATCATATATATTGAAAATAACAGAGGGCCTAACACAGATCCCTGCGGCACTCCATAGTTTACTGGAGTTATGATCGATTTTTCTCCATTTAAATAGACAAAATGGTAGCGGTCAGATAGGTATGATTTGAACCAGCTTAGTGCTTGTCCTTGAACACCAGTATAATTTTGTAGTCGATCTAAGAGTAATGTATGATCTATAGTATCGAACGCAGCACTAAGATCAAGTAAAACTAGTATTGAGATACAGCCTTGGTCATAAGCTAAAAGTAAATCATTTGTGATTTTAACGAGCGCAGTTTCAGTGCTATGATGCGGTCTGAATCCAGACTGAAACTTTTCATAGATATCAGTTTGTTGCAAGAAAGAGCCCAGTTGAGCGGACACCACTTTTTCTAATATTTTAGACATAAATGGAAGATTTGAAATGGGTCTATAATTTGCTAGATTATTATGATCTAATTGTGGTTTCTTAATGAGAGGTTTTATAACTGCCAGTTTAAATGTTCTTGGAACATGACCTAAAGATAAAGACGAGTTAATAATATTGAGGAGAGGCTCTTCCACTACAGTTAACACTTCTTTCAGTAGTTTAGTTGGTATAGGATCTAATAAACATGTTGTTGTTTTAGATGAAGTGATACGTTTATTTAACTCTTTTTGTTCTATAGTTGTAAAGCACTGTAATTGTTCTTGCGGGGTGATAATTGAAGCTGAATTATAAGGCGCGATTGAAGATTGAACGTTTACAATTGTGGTTCTGATGCTTTCTATTTTCTCAGTGAAGAAGTTCATGAAATTATTACTACTGAACTGTAACGGGATATTTTGTTCGGGTGACGTCTGTTTATTTGTTAGTCTAGCCACGGTGTTAAATAAAAACCTTGGATTGTTTTGGTTGTTTTCTATTAGTTTGCGGAGGTGCTCAGCCCTGGCCGCTTTTAGTGCCTTTTTATAACGTGACATACTGTCTTTCCACGCGATTCTAAAGACCTCTAAATTAGTTTGTTTCCATTTACACTCTAAAATACGGGTTTCTCTCTTTAAAACATGCGTAGTATTGTTATACCATGGTGCTTTATTTTTCTCTCTGACCTTTTTTTAATTTAATAGGTGCAACCACATCCAATGTTCTAGAGAGAATGGTGCTCATAGTGCTAGTTAGTTCTTCTAGTTCATCTGTTTGTTTGGGTTCAGGCGGCAGCTGAGACAGATTAGATAAGCAATTTGAGAAATTATCTATGGTGGATGGGAGGATTGTTCTGCCTGGTTGATAACGCGACGCCGCATGACATATTACAGCAGTACGTAATATGCAAGTTACCATGTAGTGATCAGTGACTTCATCACTTTGTGGAATGATATCTATATCGGTTGGATCGGTTCCATGTGATATAATTAAATCGAGTGTATGATTAAGATGATGTGTTGGTCCGGTGACGTTTTGCTTGACCCCAAATGAATTTAATAAATCTGTAAACGCAGCTCCTAACGCATCATTTGGATTATCTACGTGTATGTTAAAATCTCCAACAATTAATGCTTTATCGACATTGACTAATAGGTCTGAGAGAAAATCTGCAAACTCTTTTAGGAAATCAGCGTAAGGCCCTGGCGGTCTATATACGGTAGCCAAGGCTAGAGATAATAGGGATGTTTTTCTAACATCTAAGAGCGTAACATTTAGTACAAGTACTTCAAATGAAATAAACTTATAACCCGTTTTCTGAGTAACATTTAGAATATCGCTATAAATGGTTGCAACACCTCCGCCACGACCAATCAGACGGGGCTCATGCTTATAACAATATCCAGGAGGAGTAGACTCATTAATACCGAAATAATCATTTGGTTTAAGCCAGGTTTCAGTAAGGCAAAGTACATCGAAGCTATTATCTGTGACTATTTCATTTACAATAACTGCCTTAGGTGTGAGTGATCTAATGTTTAGAAGACCTAGCTTTAGAAATAGTTTTTGTTTATTAATAGCAACATTTTCTGTTTTAATAACAATTAGATTTTTCCTAGATCCTGCAGTAGATTTATTATTTGATCTCACTAAACGAGGAATAGACACGGTTTCTATGCAATGTTCTACACTAGTATTTATATCAGTTGAATTGGTGCAGCAGAGACTATGATTTGGACTTTTGGTTACTAGTCAAAGGGTATTTAACATTTTGGAGATGTTATCTGACAGAAGATCTGCTCCGAATCTGCTTGGGTGTAAGCCATCAGCACGGAAAAGCCTAGGACGCTCCCAAAACAGATTCCAATTATTTACAAAGAGCAGTTTCTGCTCATTGCACCATGACATTAACCATTCATTTAGCGCAAATAATCTGCTGAACTTTTCATGCCCTAGTTGGTACGTGGGAAGCGGTCCTGACACAATGATCGTTGTTTCAGGCGATGTGCTGCGTACCGTATCGATTAGATTCCTGAAGTCTTTCTTCAGAATCTCCGTCTGGCGCAGCCTGATGTCGTTCACTCCCGCGTGCAGGACCACAGTTCCGACGCGCTCGTCACCGTTCAGGATCTCGGGAACGCGAGCAGCGATTTCAGAAACACGAGCACCAGGAAAGCAGTGACTTTGCACCTTACTTTTACCTAACGTAGCGTGTACGTGCCGAACGATGGAATCGCTGATGATCACAGCATCGTGTTCTGTTTCGCGTAGAGGGGAGAAGCGGTTTTGTGTGGATAACTCGAAAACCGGGAGGGTCGGAGAAAGTCTTGGTCTAAACCTGACTCGCGTCTTCCGCTGCGGAACCACCCAGGCTTCGTGGTGGCGTGTTGGAGCCGGAGTGAATGAGACCATGGCTGATTGCGACCGATGCTGAGGAACGCACGGAGTAGACGCGGTCGGAGTCAGCGGGTTAGTAATGTTAAACACTGATTTGTGTGCATCGGCGCGTGATGTTTCAAGAGCCAAACACCGGTCTCTCAGCTCGGCCTGTCTCAATAAAAGGTTGTGGATCTGTTTCTCAACAGCTTCCAGCTCAGACTGCAGTGCGTGCAGCTCAAATGTGTCCTCACCTGCACCTCACCTGGTTGTTACTGTTAAGCTCCAGAAAAGGCAAAAAAGCATAGTAAAGCTCCTGAAACGTTTTTGAGCAGTATGTTGTGTTGGACAGATTAAAGATTTTTTTTATCATATTCACTGAAACCGGCACTATGCTCCGACAGAACAACATAAATCAGCCGGTTTTAGAAAACACCCTGCGCTTCTACCTCCACCTGGAGCCTGTTATTTGTTTTGCAAAAATCCACCGCTCCCGGTTCTTCTGGTCCAATCAGGGTG
This sequence comes from Leuciscus leuciscus, assembly GCF_965113295.1. Classification (NCBI taxonomy): domain Eukaryota; kingdom Metazoa; phylum Chordata; class Actinopteri; order Cypriniformes; family Leuciscidae; genus Leuciscus; species Leuciscus leuciscus. The sequence goes on along the minus strand of NC_138739.1, from coordinate 22,210,472 downwards.
TGAGATCTGACCGTCAATCACAGTTCGTGCACACGCCACAGATACCCCTCCCCTGCGCACAATATCACATGCACACGCCTGAAGTTCGCAGGTGTGTTGGATTGTATGAAGCGTGATGGCGGAGAGAAAATCTACTAACAAGCTTCCAATTCCTCGGTTATTGCTATCTATGGGTAGATTAGCCTACCTCCGAGTCCATGGTGTTGATCGATGCTGAAGAGACAGACACGTTCACAGAAAATCAGGTACACACGCACTGACAAGCACGAACTCGATGGGAGGGTGCTAGCTGGTAGTGGGGGAGGGGCATGAGAGTTGGAAACATTCAAAAATTTGGCTAAGTCCACTCAATCTGCCAGATTTGCTGACTTTAATATTTACTCTTCAGAAACTCTTTCTCAGCCATCCTCTATTCAGCATTTAAACAGCATGTCACTGCGCGGTAAAACTCACTCTGAGATGATTCAATACCCCCTATTTTATGCTTGATCTGTAGATAAAGATCTGTGGATTTGCATATAATTACTTATCTAGCCAGAGTTATATATAAATGTTATAAATAGTTTAGATGTATATATAAATCTTAATGTAATGTACATTTTTCATAAATGTATTTTATTTGAATACAAAAAGCCATTTTTAATTTGTTTTAACATTTTACTAGATTTCAATTACACTTATGGTCACCCATTCACATGATTTTATTAATTTCTAGAAATAAACATAAAATATAAAAAAAATGTTTTTAATTTTATAAAAAGTTTGTACAGGTTGCGAGAATGGGGGTGTTTCATTCATTATTATTAGTGTTTTTGTTGTTGTTATTAATAATTGCTCATATACCAAATCCAAAGAGATTATGAAATAAGGAAAAACAGAAATAAGGTGTCCCATCTTGTGGCAATAAAAACATTCTCGTGTTTCTTTATTCTGTGGTGAACTGGTTTTAGCACGGGTACTTGAATTTTGAGTTGAAAACGAACTCACTATTTTCTCTGGTCGGGGTAAAGCGAACACACTCTTATGCGTTAACACATACTCATCCGCAAGAATCGCAGCTTGTGATAACATTGTGACCTTTTGCTCATTCAGGTACGTGACTACTCGTTCCGATAGACAATTCTTAAAATCTTCTAAAAGCATTAGCTCTCTTAACGAACTCTAATCTTGCACGTTGTTAGAAGACAACCATTTATCAAAAAGAATTCCCTTCTCACGGGCAAATTCCACAAATGTCTGAGCTACCTTCTTACGGTTCCTGAAACGTTGCCGATATGCCTCAGGCACCAATTCATATGCACGAAGAACAGCGTTCTTTACTATATCGTATTGCATGCTTTCCTCTAAGGTTAGTGCAGAACAGACTTCCTGTGCTTTTCCAACTAATCGACATTGTAGTAAAAGACACCAAACCTCTTTTGGCCACCGAAGTGCAGCAGCCACACGCTCAAAAGCAGCGAAGTACGCATCCACTTCGGATTCTCTAAAGTGAGGCACTAAAGCTATCTGTTTACTAACATCAAATGTAGTGGTCGAAACATCACTCACAGAATTTTCAGAATTTACTGAAATAACAGGGCTAGGCTGCGCAGTTCGACCCGAGACAACCTTCGCTGACTCCAACTCGAGCTGTCGCAGTTTCACCTGTGTCTCAGCTTCAAATTCTAGTTTACGTATTCTAGGCGTAGCTTAATTTCGGCTTGGCGCGTCTCAGCCCGTTCCTGCGCTTCCATCTGTATTCAGGCTAGGCGGACCCTCAGTCGCGCATCACCCCCAGAGTCAATGGAAGGCGGAGAAAGTGGGTAGAAGGGTGGTAAGACAGCCTTGGGCTCGGCCTCAACCTCCACCTCGGCATCCTCACCTTTTGCTTCCTCCAAACTTACCACACTAGTCATACGTCTCTCTCACTATCCGCATCTGGAAATAAAAATACTTTTAATTCGACCAAGTGTTTCCAAATTTCATTCTTAATAATGTGCTTTAGAGATTGCCTCACCACAGGAATGCGATAGTATTCAGCTATCTGCAACAAATCGTCTTTTCTACATCGATCAAAAATTTCCAAAGTTGGATCAGCAATAAATGATTGCAAATCAAAAGTATTCATTGTCAATATTCCCCCATACTCACTTCAACATGCACTAATTCGTTTCCAGAGCAGTTTCCCGCACCACACTAAAAAACACACACAAACAAATATTACACAAGATAATATTGTAACCAATATAAAAGTTAGGATGAGCCCCCAAATATGTTACGTACCTCGTTAATTAGATGTTATTTGTCTAGGAATATTATTAGACGTAACAAAAGTTTTGCATGTGTGTGTGTCAATACAGTAACAGGAATTGCAATGGAACAGGAACAGACAACAATCTATGACTTAGTTGAAAGATTTTAATGCTTCATCTGTAATAAATTAGTAATAAGTAATAAATATTTACAATTCGTACAACGTAACCAGAATAATCAAAAGTACAGACAAACTGAGGGAGAGGAAAGAGCAAAAGAGTGGTGCTTAAATCAAAAACTGAATATAACAAAAAGCCCCTTTAACTAAAGTTAAAGAACTAAACTAACTATCAACAAAAGAGGTAGAAATAAACATCTTCAGCGTACGAGACGCTATAACTAAACTATACTAACTAAAACAAAAACATACATAGTTAGCACCACTCCTAACACTAGTACATTAATAACACTAATACATCTCAATAAACTACGTGTGCAAATGTAGGTCGCGACCTGCTTACCTGACTCACAACCTCTCCCGTCAGTCTGCACAATGTTGAACGATGAACTGAGATGAATATTTCATGACAGCAATAAACACTTAGCAGGCACTGCAAGCACGTAAGTTACCAAGGGCAACACAAAACATATTCGCGCAAGTTACCAAGAGTAACACAAAGAGAACTGATCTAACTGCAAGATCACAAAAGCAGCGAACCCCAAACAATGATCAGTCTCTCAGACTGGTCTCTCGAACAAGAGAACCGTCTTCACAGAGTGTGCAAACTCTTTCCCAACCCAGAGTCTGTCTCGACTGCTGCCATTGAAGTTAGAGCCATTCATAAACTGCACGGCGACAGGCGATTGGTGGCGCGATTCCAGACGTCAGCAGATTGACAGGCGGACTCTCCAATCGAGCTTCACACCTGAAACAAAGTACACAGACATACACAACACGCATATGCAGCAACATACGCACAAACAAAAATTACGAAGCGCGGCGTACGTAACACTGGTGTTTTTTATTGTAAGTGTTTGTTGCCTTTTTGGACTTGTTGCCTTCGACCTGCACTGTCTCTTCCTCTGTCTCCTCATCTAATGGGCCTACCCTTTTCGCCACCTTCTCTGGGCCAGCATCCTCTAACCTGGTCTTTTTAGGGGACTCTCCTCTCAGGGCGAATGAGAGGATGCATAATTGCTTTTTACCTTACATATTTGAAAGAGAAAGACAGATACAATGATTAATGCATCCATGGCCAGGATATAATAAAAGACAAATATAAAAAAATATATAAAAAACATTATTTTAAAAGTGACCTATAATATCCACTATGCAATACACTTTAATTTATTTTGTGCTAATCAAATTATTAAGCCTTTTTGGAGAGAGAGAGAGATGTTTATAATGTGACAATATGTCAGTCATTGTGTGATAACGAAAATATGACTAAGCCTAGACTACTTGTTCTGAGCAGGTGTTGTCAGCTGAGCAGTGAACAGGCTGTAAAACTGTTGGCTAAGTTACACACTCATGAAAACCTGATGCTAATTATCTGGGAAACATTCTCTAACAGCAGTCAAGTTGTCACTATTTGTGTCAAACAAGTTGTGAATTTGTTGTAACATTAAAATAGGAGATCATAACTTACTCTGTGCTCAAAGTGATGCTCGGAGCTTGGAGTGATTTCCTCTATGGGTGAACGAAACTATCGGGCACATGAACAATTCCAGGATATGCTTATTTTCATTGGTTGTTGCGTTAAATCTTACCCAGATACAATAGTGCTATTTTCTGATTGGCTATTGTGTAGCCCTTTTCTTTTTTTTTTGATTGGCTGATACGTCGTGGCAGGCACGACCATAACGTGCTTGATTCCTGCTGAACCGTGAGAGCTGCACGGCCAGAGAAATGTTGGGGGCTGCGGCATATTAAATATATTATAAATAGTTTTTCCGCGTGAGAAATACAATGTGTGGCGGGAAGACCGAAATGAGTGACTGTCACGCTCAATGCGTGACACTTGAGAGCCCTGGGTGCAACCAGATATGTTGATCTGTGATCCATACAACAGGGCCCACGGTTCGGCACGCATGTGATTTGTGGATTAACTGCTAAGATTTACCATCTTACTGCGCGTTCACACCGAACGCGAATAGCGCGTCAAATTCATGCCTGCCGCGTCTAGTTATACGCTTGACCACTTTGTGTTAATTCGCGCGTCAAGAGCGAAATTGACGCGAGTAAAACAAAAGTTTGAAGCGAAATTTACGCGCATAAGAGGCGAAATCTGGAGGCGAACGTTTCGAAACCCGTTGGCGGCCATCTTTTTTAGATGTTTATCGAGCATTAGCAGTAGCATTAATCGAGAGAGTCACCGCTCGTATATGCTCTGGAGAGCAGAAACAGCTGCGTAGGGGACATCGACGCTGTACTCGGGTCCACCAGATCCTCTGGAGGTTTCAGGAGTTTCACAATTTGCTACAGGAGCTAGGTTTGGTGGACCTAACGGTGAGGCCGCTAACGAGAACAGCGTAGGCCGCATAAGGCCTCGGCCTCGAATGGTCGCTGCCTGACGAGCCCGCGCTGTACAGCACGGCGCGAGGTTCACCCTCGTCCGCACCCACCTAATCTGTCATTTATTTTTGTTTTGATAATAAATGGAGCCAGCCTCCAAAAGTTAAACCTGTCCTGTGATATTTTTTTTTTTTTGTATACACTAAATTGTGTTTGTTGTCTTTACATTAGATTAACAATGTTTCATATAATCTAGAATAGATATGGAATAAATAGCATTCAATACAAAATGAGTATCATATATTGAAATCGAGTTTTTATGTGAAAGATTTGCTTTATTGTTGTGCATTTTAGTCATATTACAAAATAATTTATTGAGGCCAAACATAAAATAACAATCTGTCACTTCACCACGTGACAACAGCAAGCAGGCTCCTGATTGGTTAACGCGGCGCGAATTGACGCAGAAGTTCAGATTTTTCAACTCGGGCGGCAAACGCGAATTTGTGTCAAAGGTGTGAATGCACAAATAGCACTAATAAAATCATTCGCGCTTAACGCGCCAGACGCTCAATTCGCGCTATTCGCGCAAACTTGACGCAGAAGTTCAGGTTTTTTCAACTCGGGCGGCAGACGCGAATTCGTGTCAAACGCGTGAATGCACAAATAGCACTAATTCAATTCAATTCAATTCAAAGCACTTTTTAAAAAAACAGATAAAAAACATTTGTTCTTGTTAACGTTCATAAGCTGGACAGCCCTCGGGATGAAGATTGCTTTCCTCCTCTGTGTCCGACAAAGCGGACAACGGAGTCTACATCCCGAGGGTAGCCACTCAAACTCCGAAAACAGAATGTTAGAGGGGTCATTAATAATCCTGCGTGCCACCTTTACAGTCTGTTGGTCACATAAGGCAGTAAGAGTTCGGACGGGCTGGTCAGTGATTTTTGAACAGACCTTAACCACACTCAATAGGCGGTTTCTATTTTGCAGGGTGATGGAGTGGAACCAGCTAATGAATGAGAAGGTTATTACATTTTCAATAAAAGCATAGTAGAATGTGTTAAGAATGACTTTGTTAACCCCAAATGACTTCAGCTTCCTAAGTAAATATTGTCTCTGATGACACTTTTTAAGGATCTCCTCTGTGTTAGTGGAAAACCTTAGCAGGTTGTCAAAAGTTGATCCCAGGTATTTATATGTCTCCACTATCTCCACTGGCCCCTGCTGGATGATAGTAGTGACAGCCTCAGCTAATTGTCTCTGTTTGGATGAGAAGGTCACAATCATGTCCTTAGTTTTATCTATATTCAGCTCAAGACAAGACTTTTCGCACCAAACTAAAAAGTCCTGCAGTGCTGGGCTATGATGTTGTGTATTACTGGAAAGCAGAGACAGGAGGACTGTGTCATCAGCAAATTTCACACAGTGGCAATTTGGCTGGGTGGATCTACAGTCATCAGTGTAGAGGATGAAGAGAAGTGGAGAGAGGACACAGCCTTGTGGAGAGCCCGTGGAGGTGAAGAGGTTGTCGGATAAGGTGTGGTTCACCAACACCCTCTGTGATCTGTTGGTAAGGAAATCTATAATCCACAGGATGAGTTGGTGGTTGAGGTGGAAGCGTGTGATGAGCTTCTCTGCCAAAATGTGTGGCTGCATTGTATTAAATGCTGATGAGAAGTCTGCAAAAAGAAGTCTGGCTGAGGTGCTTGGTATTTCCAGGTGCTTGTGGATGATGTTTAAGATGAATATGTTTGCATCATCGACACCCCTGCCAGCCTGATAAGCAAACTGCAGTGGATCCATCATCGAACTAGTTGCCTTGGTGATGTGCTCCTTGATGATCATCTCCATGGCCTTCATGACCAGGGAGGTGAGAGCGACTGGTCTAAGGTCATTCAGGACCCTGGTGGTGCCCTTCTTGGGAATGGGATCACTGTTGAGTTTTTCCACATCGCGGGGACTGTGCTGCTGTTCAAAGAGCCCTGGAACAGATGCTGGAACACACCTCCCAGCTGCTCAGCACAGTGCCAGAGGGTCTGCCCACAGATGTCATCTGGCCCTGGAGCTGTATTCTTTTTCGTCCTTTTGAGGGCCCTCACCACCTCTGATGTATTAATACTGAGGCCGTAGTCATCCGGTCTGAGAGTGGAGATGATTGATTCTAGCTGGATACTGTTGTCTTTTTCAAATCTAGTATAGAAGGAGTTGAGGTCATTCGGGAGTGAAGTGGAGCTGCTTCCTGCTACCTGGATGGGTTTGCAGCTGGAAGAGACAGAGTTCACTGCTGCCATGTTCTTGATGCCCTGCCAAGCCGCACGGAGGTTCCCTTTTTCAAAGGTCTGCTCCACTTTGTTCTTGAATTTCAGCTTGGCAATTTTTATGGCTCGCTTGACCTCTCTATTTACCTCCTTCTTCTCAGCTTTAGAACCGGTAAAAAATAATCTCTTTTTCTTATTCAATATATTTTTTAGATCTTTAGTCACCCAGGGTTTATTGTTAGGAAAAATTGTAACCTTCTTGGAGGGGATAATACTATCCACACAGAAAGTGATGTATGCTGAGACTGTATCCACTTGCTCACTGATGTTGGTGGAGCAGAATGTGAGGGTATTCCATTCCGTGGTTTCAAAGCACCCTTGAAGCCTGTCAATACTGTCCGGTGTCCACTGTTTAATGTCCTTGGTGACTTTCTCTATTCTCTTAACCACAGGTGTTTAGGCGGGAGCAAGCAATATGCTGCTGTGGTCAGCAGAGCCTAAAGGGGGGAGGGGGACGGCTCTGTAGGCGTCTGGAACTGACCCCCATAGCATTTGTCCAGTGTTTTCCCTAAACGGGTGGTGCAGTTGACGTACTGATAAAATCCTTTAATTGATTTATCTAAAAAACAGTTATTAAAATCGCCCATAATGAATTTGGGGGCATCCGGAGATATCAGCTCTAGTCTGTCGAGCGTATTTCTTATATAATCTGTAGCAGTGGATACATTTGCCCTGGGGTGGATGTAAACCAGAATGAAAAACAATTGTGGAAATTCCCTGGGAAGGTAGAAGGGACGCAGGGAGACAGCCAAGAGTTCAATGTCAGGATTACACAGTTCTTCTCTGACAACAACTGTTTTGCACCAACGTGGATTGATGTAGAGACAGACACCACCACCATGGTGCTTACCAGTCAGTTCAGTATCACGGTCTAACCTTACAGGGGACCCGAAGCCATCTATGTACATACTGTCACTGTTGTCACTTCCAGTTAGCCACGTTTCAGTGAAAGCAAGAATGGAAGCAGTCCGGTATTCATACATGTGATAAACGTTAGCTTGCAGTTCATCAGTCTTGTTACGCAATGAGCGCACATTAGCAAGAATCACTGAGGGGAGCGCACGGTGCTTATTTCCTCCTCGCCTAAGTTTTGCTTTAATTCCACCCTTCTTCCTCCCCCGTCTCGTTACCTTCTTTCTATTGTTGTGCAGAGTGTCTGTCCTGTCGGTTGGGAGTTTACGTTGTAGCTCCTCTGGCAACTTGTCAGTGCCTTGGTGGAAGTGAAATTGCAACTGCAATAAAAAATCCCTGGAATAAGTAATCCGTCGGGTGTCCGGAAGAGTATATCCACATGATGCAGCAGGCAGATAATCCAAAACGAAAAATAAGAGCATAAAAGTCCAGAGTGTCCATGTAAAATCCATACTTTGGAGCAGTGAGCGCAAAAGCTAACTGGTTTAATTAACGTCGGCTTGTTGATCCCAGTATGTGAGGAAGTGGCAACACCCTCACAAACACACCACGATAGTGGTGAACTAGAACTATACGGTAGTAGTTGATAGTCGATCGATACCCGGAACAAAACACTCACAAACTCACGTTACGAAAAGACAAACATTCAAAAGCTACTTTTCTCCACCGAACGGTCAACCGCACGAGCAGTCATTTAATAATCATTTTAATCATTTGATAATAAAATCATTCGCGCTTAACGTGCCAGACGCTCAATTCCCGCTATTATAATGAGGCGTATTCGCGTCTACCGCGCCGCGCTCTACGCCTCATTCGCGCTGCAGCAATTTTTTACGCGCGTAACGCATCTTTGCATTGACTTAACATTGAAATCACTCGCGCCTGACGCGCTATTCGCGTCCGGTGTGAACGCACCATAACGGTGCGTGTCCACTACAGCGGCAAAACTCCGCTCAGTGCCGCTGGCAACGCTGTAACGTCTCCGCTTTGGGGTGTGTCTGTTGCTGTTGTGTTTAATCGAAGTTTTTTTTCAACACACGGACATTATAATCACCAGCAATGCACGCGATTACATTTAGAAATAGATAAGCTTTGTTTCCAAGTGCACCAAGCAAAGATATCCTTTCAATTTTATAAACTTTTATAAATCCAGTCAATATAATCACAATGAACACGTCAAAAATAAAACCTTTAACATATATAACAACTGCAAAGCGTCTAATTTGTAAACAAAATGATTTACGCACTAAATCCAGCATAAACTCCGGCACAATTTGCATTTTTTTAAACTCTCAAAACAGACGTCACATCCCGAACCTCACAGCAATTGGCTGCCGACCGCGTTTTTCGCTTGATATTTGCATAAAGTCGAGAACTGTCCAACCTTTTGACGCTCTCGGTTGCTCTCAACGCTTTCTCCGGTCCGCTGGCAATCCCAAAATGCACTGCACGAGCGTGAAGCTCGACTTCCATAGGAATTAATTGAAAACGCTTGCTCCGCTCCGCTCGCTCCGTGCCAGTGGACACGCACCGTTAGAGTGAAAGTTTATCATTTGGACGTGTTTTGTCTCGCCAATTTGCACATTTTAAATGCAGAAGAAGAGGTGAAAATCAGGACTCATGCTGTTATCTGTGCGCAGTTATAACTTTAGTATAGTGTCTGTCTACTTTCTGATGTTACATCAGTGTTCACTTTCTCCCTTCACATTTCTCTCTTTGATGTTTTTATGATTTACAGAAAACTTTTTTACTTTCATTTTAGACTTGCAGGAGAATGAGGAGAGCGAAGAACTGAGTGAAGCAGAAGAGAAACATGTCAAAAAAGGAGATAAATCTTTGAGTCACTCACAGACTAAAAAAAATGTTTTACTGAAAGGAAGATCAAACAAATCTTTCACCTGCTCTCAGTGTGGAAAGAGTTTCTCATACAAACAAAGTCTTAAACTTCACTTGAAAATTCACACCGGAGAGAAGCCTTTCACATGTGATCAGTGTGGGAAGAGTTTCACAAGAAAAGGAAACCTTAAGGAACACATGAAAATCTACACTGGAGAGAAGCCGTACACATGTGATCAATGTGGGAAGAGTTACACACAAAAAGGAAACCTTAAGGAACACATGAAAATCCACACTGGAGAGAAGCTGCACACATGTGATCAGTGTGGGAAGAGTTTCGCACAAAAAGGAAACCTTAAGGATCACATGAAAATCCACACTGGAGAGAAGCCGTTCACATGTGATCAGTGTGGGAAGAGTTTCAGACATTTAAGCGCTTTTAAATCACATCTACGTTCTCATTCAGGAGAAAGACCATTTAACTGTGATCAGTGTGGTAAAAACTTTGTTAATGCAGAATACCTGAAGAGCCACCTGAAAGTTCACACACATGAGAAGCCTTACGTGTGTTCTTTGTGTGGAAATAGTTTTGGTCATCTGTGTGCTTTAAAATTACACCAGAAAAGACACAGTGGTGTGAAGAATCACATGTGCTTTGATTGTGGAAAGACATTTACTACAAATGTTGAACTGAAACAGCACCAGAGAATTCACACTGGAGAAAAACCTTACAAGTGTTCACACTGTGACAAGAGATTCAGTCAGTTAGGAAGCCTGAAAACACATGAGCGGATTCACACCGGAGAGAAACTGTATCACTGCCCTCTGTGTGGGAAGAGTTTCACTCATTCAGCTTCTCTACTCTATCATACAAAAAAACAATGTATGAAATCATGATCATGAATCATGTTTAAATTCATCTTCAGATCCAGCTCTTTCAAATGCAATGCTGCGTCCTCATCAAACGTGACTCAATAAGATGTTGAGCAATAACATTACATATAAATCAGGACCAAATCAGACATGAAATCAGACATCTACTGCACATCTTTCTTTTGCATGGGTGATGTATCTGCATTGTATTCTTTCATGAGAATGTAGTACCTCATCCACCCCAGAGGATCAGACTACTTTAATATCCAACAAACTTTTCTTAGTGTTTTTTTATTTTTTTATTTTTTTGCTAACTCATAACCAGCTTCATTCCGTTATGCCAACATGTGTCGGTATTGTAGTGAAATATTTTAATTTTGATAGATATTATGAACCTACAAACACACTTCCAGATACATATGCACGCACAAAGATACATAAGAAGCCCAAAGCGCAGAAGACGGAAAGGAACAATGTCGATATCAGAAGAAGGTTGTTGTAGGAACAATGTAACCCAGTTCCGTATACAGTGGTGGTCAAAATTGATGGCACCCCTGGTAAATATGAACAAAAATGGTTGTAAAAAAATAAACCTGCATTGTTTATCCTTTTGATCTTTCCTTCAAAAAATGCACAAAAATCTAACCTTTCATTGAAGTAAAAGAATTGAAATTGGGGGGTAAATCACATTGTGAAATAAATGTTTTTCTCCAAAACACGTCGGCCACAATTATTGGCACCCCTAGAATTTTTTAGGAGAAAAATATCTCTGAAGTATATTCTCATTAATATTTACCTTAATTTAGCACACCAGGGTGACTAGGAACATGAAATTGTCCAGCTATGACTTCTTGTTTCACAGGAGTTTAAATATGAGGAAACACAAAGGCCAAATTCCCTGAATCATCCATCACAATGAATAAAACCAAAGAATATAGTTCTGATGTGCATCATAAGATGGTTGAGCATCACAAAATAGAAAGTGACTGTAAGAAAATAGCTAAAGAATTGAAAATCTCCATGACTATCAGGGCATTAATTACGAAGTTATAATTAACTAAAGATGTTACGAATCTGCCAGGAAGAGGACGTGTGTCTATATTGTCTTAATGGACGGTCAGGAGGAAAGTTTGAGTGGCCAAAGACTCCAAGGATCATAGATGGAGAATTGCAGAGATTAGTTGAGTCTTGGGGTCAGAAAGCCTAAAAAACAATGATCAAACAACCTCTACATCACCACATGTTGTTTGGGAGGGTTTCAAGAAAAATCCTCCTCGCTCCTCCAAAAATAAACTCCAGCATATTCAGTTGTCAGACACGACTGGATCTTCAAAAGGGACCGGATTCTGTGGTCAGATAAAAAAAAAAAAAAAAAAGACTTTGGCGGAAAACCCGGTTAAATACACTGCTGGTTAAATACACTGCTGGATCTTAGATGTTGTGGACCTATTTATTTGCTGGAGGTCCTGGACATCTTGTTCAGATACATGTTATTATGGATTCTAGAAAATACCAACAGATAAAAAATCAAAACCTGACAGCCTCTGCTAGAAATCTTATAATGGGCCGTGGTTGGATCTTCCATCAGGACAACGGTCCAAAACAAACATCAAAATCAACTCAAAAATGGGTAACGGAGCAGAAAATGAAGCTTCTGCAATGACCGTCCCAGTCCCCTAAACTGAACCATATAGAAAATGAGTGGGATGAACTGAACAGAAGCAGCACCAACATGAACTTGTGAATCTGAAGGATCTTGAGAGATTCTGTATGGAGGAATGGTCTCTGATCTCTGGTCAGGTGTTCTCCAAACTCATCAGGCATTATAGAAGAAAACTCAGATCTGTTATCTTGGCAAAAGGAGGTTGCAAAAATAATTTAATAACAGGGTGCCAACAATTATGGCCAGCGTGTTTTGGAGAAAAACATTTATTTTATAATGTGATTTACCCCCCACTTTCAATTATTTTACTTCAATGAAAGGTTAGATTTTTGGCACTTTTTTTTAATTAAAGATCAAAAGGATAAACGATGCAGATTTATTTTTTACAGCCATTTTTTATCATATTTATCAGGGGTGCCATCAGTTCTGACCACCACTGTAAATATGACTGCAATTTTTACTATGAGTTGTTGCATTTTTGATTTTGATGTTGTGTGCATCCCTGGGGAGAAATTAGTTCTCTTCTAGCTCAGTTTATTAACTGAGATTCTTTTTGCTTATATTGCTCTGCTGTATTATATTAACTTGAAGATCTCGGATGGGAACAAGTTATTTTTTATATCTATTGCTTGATTCTTCTTACAAGGTAAATAGCCTGTGTAATTTTCCACTCATACAGGACTGCCCTGTTGAGATTGGATAAGCTGAAGTATTATAACATGTAACCTTATGATGATTTGCTACAAATGTTAACTATTGTGTAACCAGTATTTGTATCTTTTGTTTAAATAAATGTTTATTTCTAAAGACAACCACTGTTAAGTTTTACTTCAGCTTACAAAGACAGCTATATTAGTAATAGACAGAGCATTATAATAATCTTTGCAAGACCAAGGACAACAAAGGTTCCAGGAACGATTCTACTGGAGGGTAAACATGAATTTGATCCATATGTCTAGTTGTCAATGATTATTATTGTTTCACGAGAGTGTAGGGACTACACCTAGATTTGCTGGTATAATTTAAAACAAGCTAGTGAGGAAATGATCCTATTCTGACCTGACAGCAAAAGATTACCTGTGATACTAGGGGTTATTCAGGAAAATAAGATAAATACCAGATCTCACCACAGTATCCAACAAATACAATTATACCCTCTGTTTTCGATCTATAAAATAATGCAGATGATATACTTTTGAGAGCTGTAAATTACAGAAAACCCTCAAGACTTTTTCTTTAGGTCTATTGTGAAGCTGCTAAGAGCGACGAGCCGGTCCCCGATCTTTTCGAGGGGAAGCACGACTCGCCACACTCTGCTTTTGAGCCTTTCTTTTTTGTACCTTTGATGCTAACGAATCATATTTTGAGGATTATGTTTTCTCACTGAATTTCATAGAGCATCGGAAAATTGTGTTGGATAGCGGTTCATGTTTAAATGAGGTCATCTTCTGGTTTAATGCTAATTCAGGGCATAATATTCAGTGTGTCTTTGGTGGTAGTTTCTGGTGCTCGAGTTGCCGATTTGTCAACTGGGTTTTAAACCAGGCTAATGTCTTCTGCTGGTTAGCAACTAGTTAAGTTTATGTGTAAAGGGAGACTATTCCAAAGACGCTGTGCTGCTACCGCAAAGGCACAATCTCCCTTAGTTTTCAACATAGATTTTGGAACATTTAAAATTAAGCTTTGAGAGGATTCTTAGTGGTCTAGCAGCAACATGATTCTGTAACAAACTCGAGATATAGACATGTAAGCCATTAAAAGGACCTTGAATTGCACCCTATACTCAACAGGGAGCCAATGCAGAGAAGCCAGCACCGGAAAGATACTTGAATATTTCCTGGTGCCAGTCAACAGTCTGGCCGAAGCATTCTGCACCAGCTGCAGCCGTGAAAGCAACTTCTTAAAAAACCCAAATAAACAGAATTACAGTAATCCAATCTGGACGAAATGAATGCATGGATGACAGTTTCCATATCTTTAAAAGACAGGAAGCCTTTCAATTTGGCAATGCCCCTCAATTGAAAAAAGCTACTCCACAGTGTTTATTAGTTTATCGAATTTCAGTTCGGAATAAAAAAATTAAATAAAATTAAATAAAATAAAATCACACAAAGGTTCCTCCCCTGAGTACTAACATTAGAGGCTAAAGGGTCCAAGTCAAATGCAATCTGATTTGCTAGCTTTGGTGGGCCAAAAATCATCACTTCATATTTAGATTCGTTCAAATGAAGTAAACTTGATGCCATCCACAGCTTTATTTCGTCCAGACAGTCAAGCAACACTGACCATTTCGAGATGTGATTCGGTTTCAAAGGAAGATACAACTGGGTATCATCTGCATTACAATGATATGCCACGCCATACTTTTGACCGATTAATCCCAGAGATAGCATATATAAAGAAAAGAAGACAGGGCCGAGACAAGAACCTTGAGGGACCCCAGAGATGATGGGACAAGTGGAGGAAATAGAACTCCCTATTTCCACCGCAAAGGTTCTCTGCTTTAGATACGATGTGGCCACCTTAATACAGTCCCCATAATGCTCACCCACAGACTCAGACGCTCAAGGAGATCCACTATTGAAGGCTGCACTCAGATCCGGCAGCACAGTTCCCAGAATCCACAGACGAAAGCAAGTCATTGGTCACCTTAAGAAGGGCAGTTTCAGTATTATGCTGAGGTCTGAAACCCGACTAAAATGTATCAAAAATATTATTTTTATTTAAAAAATATGAAGTTGTTTAAGAACTACCTTCTCCAGCATTTTAGCTAAAACAGGCACCTTAGAAATAGGTTTATAATTGCTTAACACAAAAGAGGCTGCACAAGAGCGTGCTTAAAATAAGATGACTACCGCACCTCTACAAGGCTCTGATTCAGTACAGATGATGTAGTTGGACCCACCGCATCCCAAACCTTAATTAACAAGCAAGGCAGGATGGTATCAAGAGAGTAATAAGCAAGCTTGAGATGTTGGGCAATTTCTATCAGGTCTGAAGTAGTTATCAGCTCAAATGTACTTAACTGGCCAGAGGTAATAGAATCAGGGGGAGATTGAAAATGGCTTGGAACCCGGATAGAACTAGAGATGTTCGCTCTAATAGCAGAGATTTTATCCATAAAAACTGCAAACAATTTTCACAAGCTCTCTCTGAATTATCAAAAACAATAGGGCATGCAGGATTTAGAACTGTATTAATCACACAAAATAAAATTTTAGGACTGTGCTGATTCTTAGAGATTAAATAGGAGAAATGCTGCGCCTTAGGCTACCTCTACTAATCCGGATAAATTTGAAAAAGAGTTTGTCTAAAAATGCTCCGCGTCCACACTATTATTTTCAAATGTTTTCCAAAAGTTGCTCATCCACACTGAAGCATATAAAAACGCTTACATCCCCGTACTGCGCATGAGTAAAGATTCGACCTGTGTCATTTCCACTAGGCGTTTATTTACTTTCCGGCTCTTTGAAACTTTGCGGCAATGTCAAGGAAAGGCACTGAGTTTTTTAAATGGGCCAGCAGTGAGGTGGAGTTGTTGCTGCGAGTAACACAGGAGTATAAATTGGCCAAAGCAAGCGAGAATGTAGATTGGGAGATGTGCCAAAACAAATACAGCGAAATACCGCTTCAAAGAGCAATATCCTGTAGATGACGTCGCTTACCCCCACAGTAAGGACGAGGTCACAAAACTCACAATAACTACAAAATTAAAGGCTATCAGGCTTAAATACAGGCATGCAGTAGACTCCGGAAGGAGAAGCGGCCATGGAAGAGTGGTACACTCTACTTTGAACTCTGTGAACAGATCTGGGGTGGTTCTCCAGCTGTCACCACCATTAATTGTGGCATTGAAACAAGCGACATAAACAACAGAAGGAGCACCACCAGCGATGAAAGTTATCCACCGTCAGTCAGTCGCGATAGCCCTTCTCCTTCGCTCTGTAGTTCGGCTCCTTCTCCTGCTACAGCAAGTGAGGACTCAGATGGTATGTCTACAGAGACTCAGACGTGACAGGCTTAATGCAACGCTGCCACCATACAGACAAGAGAGGCTTAAGCGAAAATTGTCAAATGAAGGACAGTTCATTACATTTGCACAGGAAGATCTTAAGCTAAGGAGGCAGACATTTGAGAGGATGGAGGCTGCAAACCGAGTTTTCAGAGAACATTGGCCGACTGACATCAAACATTGAAAAAATTACAAATTCAGTTACAGACGTATTTTTACTAATGAGATAATCAATGGGCTTGACTCCATTTGTTGCACCACCGCCGCAGCCACGACGTTACAGCTCACACCATCAGCAATGGTTACCTTTATGGTTCAGCTGTTGCCTCTGCTCCCTCTTCAGCACCAGCCAGACAAACACCACCACAGCACCATGAAGATTCTGCTCCATTTTCGTACACTGAATATCTTTACTCGAATGAGACCGAGTAGTCATGTCAATAATACACATGATATAAGTGCTTGTTAAAAAATAAACACTTTTTGTTATTGTTGGTTTAATTCTGATGCCTTGTTCAAGTTTCCTGTAGCCATGGTTACAATGTTGGTCCTGTATTTAAGTTGTTTGACTTTTTTGGTAATGTTGTTTTTCTCTGACTCCTCTCTGATGACAGACATTTCACGAGTTCACACTTACATATAATTTGAGGGGGTAAAGTTTAATGCGTATTTGGCGTGCTGTCCGGAGGGAGGGCTCCGAGCTCGGAGTTCGGCCCGAACCCAGAGTACTCCCCCCGTATGTAAGTGCTTAGGACTAGAAGCGTGGAGAGATGCTGCAAAACTGTCAATGGAATGTGGTGAGACTGCTGAGTATATATACACCTCTTACCATTGATTGCTGAGTGCTCTCCACTTGTGTTAATTATCTGAACGTGCTCCTCCCGAACCTTGTTAATAAAACATCATTTCACGAGTTCACACTTACATATACAGTGAGGAAAATAAGTATTTGAACACCCTGCTATTTTGCAAGTTCTCCCACTTAGAAATCATGGAGGGGTCTGAAATTGTCATCGTAGGTGCATGTCCACTGTGAGAGACATAATCTAAAAAATAAAAAAAAATCCAGAAATCACAATGTATGATTTTTTAAAACTATTTATTTGTATGATACAGCTGCAAATAAGTATTTGAACACCTGAGAAAATCAATGTTAATATTTGGTACAGTAGCCTTTGTTTGCAATTACAGAGGTCAAACGTTTCCTGTAGTTTTTCACCAGGTTTGCACACACTGCAGGAGGGATTTTGGCCCACTCCTCCACACAGATCTTCTCTAGATCAGTCAGGTTTCTGGGCTGTCGCTGAGAAACACGGAGTTTGAGCTCCCTCCAAAGATTCTCTATTGGGTTTAGGTCTGGAGACTGGCTAGGCCACGCCAGAACCTTGATATGCTTCTTACAGAGCCACTCCTTGGTTATCCTGGCTGTGTGCTTCGGGTCATTGTCATGTTGGAAGACCCAGCCTCAACCTATCTTCAATGCTCTAACTGAGGGAAGGAGGTTGTTCCCCAAAATCTCACAATACATGGCCCCGGTCATCCTCTCCTTAATACAGTGCAGTCGCCCTGTCCCATGTGCAGAAAAACACCCCCAAAGCATGATGCTACCACCCCCATGCTTCACAGTAGGGATGGTGTTCTTGGGATGGTACTCATCATTCTTATTCCTCCAAACACGTTTAGTGGAATTATGACCAAAAAGTTATATTTTGGTCTCATCTGACCTCATGACTTTCTCCCATGACTCCTCTGGATCATCCAATTGGTCATTGGCAAACTTAAGACGGGCCTTGACATGTGCTGGTTTAAGCAGGGGAACCTTCCGTGCCATGCATGATTTCAAACCATGACGTCTTAGTGTATTACCAACAGTAACCTTGGAAACGGTGGTCCCAGCTCTTTTCAGGTCATTGACCAGCTCCTTCCGTGTAGTTCTGGGCTGATTTCTCACCTTTCTTAGGATCATTGAGACCCCACGAGGTGAGATCTTGCATGGAGCCCCAGTCCGAGGGAGATTGACAGTCATGTTTAGCTTCTTCCATTTTCTAATGATTGCTCCAACAGTGGACCTTTTTTCACCAAGCTGCTTGGCAATTTCCCCGTATCCCTTTCCAGCCTTGTGGAGGTGTACAATTTTGTCTCTAGTGTCTTTGGACAGCTCTTTGGTCTTGGCCATGTTACTAGTTGGATTCTTACTGATTGTATGGGATGGACAGGTGTCTTTATGCAGCTAACGACCTCAAACAGGTGCATCTAATTTAGGATAATAAATGGAGTGGAGGTGGACATTTTAAAGGCAGACTAACAAGTCCTTGAGGGTCCAGAATTCTAGCTGATAGACAGGTGTTCAAATACTTATTTGCAGCTGTATCATCAGGGCTGGACTGGGACAAAAAATCGGCCCGGGCATTTTGGCCCAGACTGGCCCACTATATGATCATACATCAACACCACCCATCTTTGCACGCCCTTAATTATATGCATACCAACTCCTATTCCTTGAAACCACTAATGCCATGTAATGAGTGAGTATAGGAACGAGTGAAAATTTGACATTTATTAATTAATACAGTTGAACTATACTCCACAGTGATGAATCCTAAAACAAGCTATAAGCTGCAATGACATAGCAATACCAGTGTTTCTCACAGGATTTTTGGTAAAACTGTGATGGGTGGACCTTGGTTCTTCTAGGGGGGTCCGGGGGCATGCCCACCCGTGAGAAAATGTTGTGCATTTTAATGTTAAATTCATCAATCTGGTGCACTTTGAGAGTTCAAAATTAAAAGCTCCAACCCATATTCAGTGTGCAAATTAAACGAAAAATTCAAACCTCTTTTAGTTACAGTGTCTATTTACATTACACCTACTACATAATAATAGTTATAACATTAATCCAATGACAGTAATAGCCATATTTTGTAAAACAAATGCACAAAAAAATAAAGGAAACTTTCATAATTAGTTTTGTACCAATTTCTATACTTGAAAGAGATAAGCACATGATCTTTTATTTTGACGCAAACTGCATCAAGCTTTTATTTTGGCGGAAAACATGGTTTACAAACGCATATCATTAAATTTCTAGTGAATTGCGGTAATCGTCTTTATATACTTTCTATGTAATCGTCAACTATGCAATGTGGAAATAATCTGTAACTGGGTTATGGGTTCCTACACTCGATCATGACATAGCTTAAGTGTTTTGAAAGTAGTTCTGCTTACCGCAGGCTCTACACTTTCTCATCTCTCTCCTGATCCTCCTCACTATCATCATCATCATCATCACTGGAGCTGATGAAGGGCAGAAAACATATTTTGACACATTTTACAGTGTCCTGCTTTAAGGGCCTGTTTCTATTCTTTCACGCTATTTCTCTGCACAATCCTTGCGTTTCTTCTCCATCTCGCAGACTATTTTGACAGATACAACTGACACTGCTGCACGCTCGCTCACTCGTTTAAAGTTGTGATTGGGCCAGCCCAGTGTCAATCAAGAAAACAACCAATGGGCCGCTGATCTACGTGTTTCATGGGCTGGTCTGTCAGAAAAAAAACAACTAACACTGACTTTTTTTGACCACTGCATTACACCGGCACAAACCCAGCGCCGCCAATTAAGCGAAACAAAACAAAACGAATTGGCCGCCGATATACAAATTTTATGGGCCGTTAAAATTTTTTTTTTTAAATAATAATAATAAAAATGATGTATGAGTATGAGATGTATCGGCCCAAAAAGCACGTCGGCCCACCGGGCAAATGCCCGGTATGCCCAATGGCCAGTCCAGCCCTGTGTATCATACAAATAAATAGTTAAAAAATCATATATTGTGATTTCTGGAATTTTTTTTTTTTTTTTGATTATGTCTCTCACAGTGGACATCAGGCCTGGACTGGTAATCTGGCATACCGGGCAAATGCCCGGTGGGCTGATGTACTTTTTGGGCCGATACATCATAATTTATTTATTTTTTTGGTTAAACGGCCCATAAAACTCGTACATCGGTGGCCCATTCGTTTTGTATTGCTTAATTGGCGACGCTGGGTTAGTGCCAGTGTAATGCATTGGTCAAAAAAAGTCAGCGTTACTTTTTTTTTTTTTTTTGACAGAACAGCCCAGCGGCCCATTGGTTATTTTCTTGATTGACACCGGGCTGGCCCAATCACGTCTTTAAACACCTCCCCCTTTGGGCTTTGAGTGAGCGTGCAGTGTCAGTGTGTATCTGTCAAAATAGTCTGAGAGATGGAGAAGAAACACAAGGAATTGTGCAGAGAAATAGCATGGAAAATAGATACAAGCCCTTCAAGCAGACGCTGTAAAATGTGTCAAAATATATGTTTTATGATCATATGTACATTATGTAGTGGGCCAGTCTTGGCCAAAATGCCAGGGCCGATTTTTTGTCCCAGTCCAGCCCTGGTGAAAGCACCTACGATGACAATTTCAGACCCCTCCATGATTTCCAAGTGGGAGAACTTGCAAAATAGCAGGGTGTTCAAATACTTATTTTCCTCACTGTAATTTGAGGGGGTAAAGTTTTATGCGTATTTGGCGTGCTGTCCGGAGGGAGGGCTCCGAGCTCGGAGTTCGGCCCGAACCCAGAGTATCCCCCCAAAAGGCTAAAGAGCAGAGGACAGCCGCCGGACTGAGTGCCAAGTCGAATGAGTGCCAAGTTAGGCGGGCTGGAATCTCGAGAAGGGGCCTGGATGCTTGGCCAGGAGGGCCCGTGATGGCGGCTCACTGTGCCAGACTGACGGGCCCTGCTGGCCTGCGAATGAGGAGTAGTTGTAATTTGGAACGACCGAACGGGAGGGTTTTGCACCTTTCTTTCTCCGCTGTGAGACCAATGCTCGCTGGACAGAAAGAGGAAATAGAAAAAAAAAAAAAAGGAGTACTTGACCGGGATATTTTCTCACTGCGTCCTCTGTGAGACCAATGCTCGCTGGACGGAAGAGAAAATGTAAGTGCTCTACCGGGAAGTTCTCACTGTGTCAGTTGAGACCAATGCTCGCTGGACGAAAGAAGAACAGGAAAGAGGAAAATGAGTGCTTGACTGGGAGGTTTTCTCTTCTCACTGCATCCGCTGGGAGACTAATGCTCGCTGGACGGAGAAAGAGGAAACAGATGTGTGCAACGTCCGCTGGAACAGAGAAAGAGGCTGGACAGAGAGGAATCGCATAGGGGTTTTAACAGGCGAGTTACAAAAAATTAGCCAGAGAAACAGAGCTCCTGCTGGAGCATAGGAGACATCACTGCTCTGACAGTGGATAAATTAGCCGGAGTAAAAGAGCTCCTGAGGGAGCAGAGGAGACATCACTGCTGTGGCAGTGGAGAAGATTAGCCAGAGAAAACAGAGCTCCTGCTGGAGCAGAGGAGACATCACTGCTGTGGCAGTGGAGAAGGTTAACCAGAGAAAACAGAGCTCCTGCTGGAGCAGAGGAGACATCACTGCCGTGGCAGTGGAGAAGATTAGCCAGAGAAAACAGAGCTCCTGCTGGAGCAGAGGAGACATCACTGCTGTGACAGTGGAGAAATTAGCCGGAGTAAAAGAGCTCCAGTGGGAGCAGAAGAGACATCACTGCTGCGGCAGTGGAGAAGATTAGCCAAAGAAACAGAGCTCTAGTAGGAGCGGAGGAGACATTACTGTTGCAATATTAGAGAAAAATTAGCCCGAGAAATTGAGCTCTAGTAGGACCAGAGGAGACATCACTGCTGCGGCAGTGGATAAACTTACCTGGAGAAACTGAGCTCCTGCGGTGTGTGGCTGAACAAAGGGAGGAGAGTGGGGTTTAGCGGGGGAGGTGAGAGGTGAGATGAAATCCTTGCAGGATTATGCACATTGAAGTGACCGAGCAAAGATAACAGTTCACATTTAGAACAATTTTGACTGTCTGAAGTTAATTTATGGTAAAAGACAAAGCTTTGC
This sequence comes from Leuciscus leuciscus, assembly GCF_965113295.1. Lineage (NCBI taxonomy): Eukaryota > Metazoa > Chordata > Actinopteri > Cypriniformes > Leuciscidae > Leuciscus > Leuciscus leuciscus. The sequence goes on along the minus strand of NC_138739.1, from coordinate 22,188,178 downwards.
ATAAATGTAGGCATCTTGCATTTATTTAATTGTGTTTCACTTAAGGATTACTAAACTCTTGGCGTGAAACACACTGCTTGTAGCCAGTGTTGGGGTAGTTACTCAAAAAAAGTAATTAGTTACTAGTTACTAGTTACTTCTGTAAATTGTAATGAGATTACTTTACTAGTTACTGCATTTGAAAAGTAACTTCACTACTTATTACTTTACTTTCCCATTTCTTAATTTACCCTGTAGATACGGACAAAAATCATAGCCCTATCATCACTTAGCCTGTCCGCATAGTGTTTATAAATGTAGCCTATACAAAATGGCATGTAAAACCATATGAAAGAACAATATCCATGTCTGCACAAAGAAATATGCCTCACTGTAAAATCCACAGACAACAGGATAAAGGACAAATGTCTGCGGTGGTAGACACATAATCAGGGCTGGACTGGGACAAAAAAAAATCGGCCCTGGCATTTTGGCCATAATAATAATAGCACACTAATATGCATATATTGTAAAACAAATGCACTGAAAAATAAAGGAAACTTTCATAATTAGTTTTGTACTAATTTCTATACTTGAAAGAGATATAAGCACATGATCTTTTATTTTGATGGAAAACATGGTTTACAAACGCGTCTCATTAAATTTATAGTAAATTACGGTAATCGTCAACTATGCAGATGTGGAAATAATGTGTTACTGGGTAATGGGTTCCTACACTCATGACATCCCATACACAAAATAAATATATTTGAAATATATTTTCAGAGTATATTTTGGAATATATGCAAATATTTGAAATTGGCCCAATAAATATATTTCACACTTAACATCATATATTTTTGTTATATTTCAGAATATATTTCAATGTATTTGGAATATATGCCACATATATTTTGACACTTTTGGGGACCCATACAGAAAAAAAGTACATTGAAATATATTCTGAAATATAACAAAAATATATGATGTGATATAATATGGTGTGAAATATATTTATTGGGCCAATTTCAAATATTTGCATATATTCCAAAATATACTCTGAAAATATATTTAAAATGTATTTATTTTGTGTATGGGATAGCCTAAGTGTTTTGAAAGTAACTGTTAGTTCTGCTTACCGCAGGCTCTACACTTTCTCATGTCTGTCCTGATCCTCATCATCAGCCACGGGAGCTGATGAAGGTCCTGCTGCTGCAGAAAACATTTTGACACAGTTTACAGTGTCTGCTTGAAGGGTCTGTGTCTATTTTTCACGCTAATTTTCTCTGCACATTCCTTGCGTTTCTTCTCCATCTCTCAGACTATTTTGACAGATACACACTGAAACACTTGTACGCTCGCTCAAAGCCCAAAGGGGGAGGTGTTTAAAGATGTGATTGGACCAGCCCAGTGTCAATCAAGAAAAGATCCAATGGGCCAAGGTGTTTCATGGGCCGGTCAGCTATCAGGAAAAAAAAAAACTGACGAATACTTTTTTTAACTAATGCATTACACCGGCACGCACTTACTTAACCCAGCGCCGCCAATTAAGCAAAACGAATGGGCCGCCGATGTACGAGTTTTATGGTCCGTTAAAAAAAAAAAAAAAAAAAAATTGAGATGTCGACCCAAAAGGCACGTCAGCCCACTGGGAATCTCCCGGTAGTCCCGATGGCCAGTACTTGCTGCCTGAGCATATAAAGTGCATTTCACGCGAATATTTTGGTCCTTTCGAGCAATAAACTGAAAGAAATGTGAATATCGCCACTGGCCGAAACCCCCTGTCCGTCTCCTCCGTCTCCATTTCCCGCTCCCCTTCGCACCAGCAGCTACGTCACTCAAATCGATCTCTATGACAACGGTGCCGCGCGCGCACACACACACACACAGACAGACATGCACGCAGCACAAACAGATCAGAGCTTTACACGCAGGCAAACACGAATTGGGTAACGCAGGAAAACGCGTTCCTATAGTCTAGTAAAGTAGTGTAGTTACCGATATTTTTAGTGTAATGCGTTACTTTATTTCGTTACCCAAAAAAGTAATATCGTTACTGTAATCCGTTACTTTGTAACTCGTTACCCCCAACACTGCTTGTAGCCTATATATAGTTTTTTTTTTTTCGTGGTTTTGAAAATAAATTGCAGGACAATGTTCTTAATGATTCTGTGAGCAATCTGCATGTAACGTGCGACCTACTGTTTATGTATGACGGTAAATCATTTGTAGGCTACAAAAACAATTTAAAAACGTGCATTACCCTGATCAAAAATGTTGTATAGGCCTACAGATGGCATAACTGGCTCGTGACTCAAACAACAATGCCAAGCTCAACCAAGGACAGACACGAGAAGGGCCGAGCTGAGCACTCACTGAGTTGACCCGGCAGACGTTGAGCATGGACTGGCCGGGACTGAATCTGCGGCGCGGCTTACTTTGTCAGGAAGACCGTTCCCCTCGCGTGAAGAGGGCGGTATTGCCTTACTGACCATTTCTCTATGGCGGGAATTATTGTATGGACCAGTGTAGATAAATACACGGAAGGAGATCGCGGATGTTTCGCCCGCGGTTATGATCCCGTTTGTTAAGCTTGACGCCCACGAGATTACACCAGAGGATTGCGGCAGAGGTTCCTCAAAGACGAGAGATTATTAATCGGACGGGAATTGCTCGATTCGGACCTGTTAGGACGGTACTGCCGGGCTAAATGCTGCAAAACTGTCAATGGAATGTGGTGAGACTGCTGAGTATATATACACCTCTTACAATTGATTGCTGAGTGCTCTCCACTTGTGTTAATTATCTGAACGTGCTCCTCCCGAACCTTGTTAATAAAACATCATCTAAAGTTTACATTAAAGTGAAATTTGTTTTTGTGGACATTTTCAGTTTCAGCAATTCATGTTTACAATGCCTACAAGGGCATGAGTAAATTTTCACTGTTGACAGAGTGGAGTTTTTTTTTTTCTGCAGTAACAACAAGAAGTAGCCTAACTTCCCCCCGAGAAGAAATACAGGAACAGGATCTTCTCCCTCCACGATTACTTTTGGACAAGAAGGAATCTTTCCATCTCTCAAGCAAGCATTGATTTTTGAATTTGCAAATATTTGCGCAATGTGAACGCTGCCAGGCCATTTAATAACAACGTCCATGAATGTGTACTTGTAATCACAGGTAGCCTGTACATTCAAGAAGAATTTGCCTTTCCTATTGATGTAATCAGTGGAGTTTGATGAAGGCTGCTTAATTTCGATTTCGATATGCGTGCCATCAATAGCCCCTAGACACTGTGGCATTCCGTGTGTTTCATAAAAGTTTGTGACAAGTGTCTGTATCTCTGGTTCTGTGAATGGAAGTGAAAAATACTCGGGACCCAGGTGAAATGTGATTGCTTTGCACACTTCTCTGATTATTTTAGACACAGTTTGTCGGGCTAATCCAAACGCATTCGCTGTTTTCTGCAGTCTACCTTCGTCACTTAATAGTACATGCAACTTTTGAAACAACGTCCACCGGTGATCTCAGTCGTCTGGCCTTGAATGTGAGGTCATAACAGTTCAGTCAGATGATACAGAGAATACCTAGACATCCTAAAGTTTTCACGCCACTCCTCAGGCACGACAATGCCATGCACAAAGTTATCCCTCCACGCACGGTAGCATCCAGGTCTGACACAAAATCTCCGCTCCATGTACAGTCTGAAACGCAACCATGTACAGTCTGTTTCGCCGCTAAAAAGCAACTGCGAGTAAACATTCTGGCTCCTTTGAAGAAACGCAATCTGCAGTATGTACAAACTAACATTAATTTTTAACAAGGCTGTCAAACAGAGCATCCAAAACAACTGCTGTACAATGTCATTCATCATCTTGGCTGAATTGGTCATATGACTGCATCACATGACTAAAAATGAGTCATCGTACTCAAAAGCCACCATTTTCACAGGCCACACTACAACACGAAGACGGCATTTTCAAATTTATCCGCTTTGTAGAGCATTTTCGTTGACTTAAAACGCCGTCTCAGGGTAGACAGAAGGCCAAACCGGAGAGAAAAATATACGTTTTCATTTGAAAGCAATCCAACGCAACGGACCAACAAACCAAATTATATCATAATTCTTGCTGTCCCGATGAAGCCTTGATTCTTGCTCTGCATTATAACATTCATATAGTGTTTGTTTGTGTCTTGACACTGTTAATCACAGCACTTTGAGATCCAGATTTAACAATCTAAGCGTAGGCTAGTCGGGCTGAAACTAGCAAACAACACTGTATCGCTCCGGGTAGTGGCCAGAGAAAGCGTATGAATTTGTATTGTGAAAAGTTGTAAGAGTTTTGTGTTTACTGAAGATGTCTATAATGTGCACCACATTGACTCACTCTTCTGAAATAAGATTGGGAGTTTACAGTGCTTTTTATATTTACACAATCATAAAAATTGCTTTAGTTACCCTACTTTACATTGTTAAAATGAAATTGAATACCCATTTCACATTTCATGTTACTTCTAAATATTTTATACTGAGGCTGTGAGAAATGAATGATCTAATTTCTTTATTGCTAATGTAGTTATTGGAAAATCAAACTAAATTTATGTTCAAATGAATATCTTATTCCGCTGTTATAGGCTAGTTAAGAAGCAGCAGAAAAAAAAAAAAAAAAAAAAAGAAAAAAAACCCACTACTGCAAAGATGGGTGTAATTTATATTTTTTATGTTTTTTTTATATTACTGATGTTTTATTTGATGACAAAGCAGTTTTTTTAGTTCAGCATATCCTGACTCAAATAAAGTCAGATCTCTGCTGTTGATCTGTAAAGCTTGTTTCAGGAGTGTCACTATTAACAGCTGCTAAAAAGCCTCTATTTTGAATGTCTATAGTTTAATAGTTTTCAGCTCATTCATTATGCTGATGTCTTCAATCATCTGTAAACTGACACTTAAAGCTCATTTCACTGGTGTCAACAGACTGAGACAAACTGCATAATCACCACTTTTGAAATCTACAATTTATTTTGTTATAGTCTGTGATAAACCATGTTTTATGTAAAAACGACTACAAACTAAAAAACAATTAATAAAAATTAATCTAAATGTGTTATTTGTTGCTTATTGATCTGTAGATTCATTTTTGAATTAGTTTATACTACTGTATTTATATTCTTACATTCTTTTTATATTTGGGTTATTTTAATTCTGATATTTATTCATGTTTTTCTACATGTCTTGTACAAATGTACATTTTGATAGATGAACAAATGCATACAATGTGTAAAATTGTGAAAACAAATTTGATGATTTATTTTTGATGTGGGCAGATCTGCTCCTCCTACCACACACTGATTCCCCTTCAGTGAAGCTCCTCCCACTGCAGTTCACCAATAAATGCTGGATTATTCCCATCAGTCTACAAGTGAAGAAGATTGAGGACAGTGAGAACATGAGTGATCCAGAGTCCTGCAGGATAAAAGATGAAGAAACTGAAGAACAAAGAGGTTGGTGTTTATTTTTGATTCTTTATTAATGATGCTGAAGATCATTAAGGTTATAAAACTTCAAGCAGTTCAACAGATTTTGTGGTTGTAGTAAAAAAGAGAAAAAAAAAGAAAAGAAAAGCTATAGGAGCTGTGAAATAACATAGTTAAAGTAAAAAAATAACGTACAGGGCAATTTTTCATTTATGTTTTGACATTTAATCAGATTTCCACTACACTTATGTACACTTTTCCCCACTAAATTCTGCATTTCACTTAATGTTTAGGTTTTATAAAATTACTGTGCACCATTTTTTTTTTTGCTGCTGAATTATCGACTCTCCTTTATAATATATTTTGTGTTGTTGTAGATTGATCATTTTTGTTGTTGTTTTTCTCTATAATTCTCTAAGTAATGTGTGTATTTAGTGCAATGTGTTTAGTAACCAGTTCCACACACATAGAGTTATAGATAGATATACTACAATTATCAAGAAAAAAAAAAACAGCAATGTTTTCGGATCGGTATCAGCCGATACTAAGAATTTGGAATATCGGATGGTTTATGAAAATATGGTATCGGTGCATCCCTAGTTGTCAACATCAGTAACTCAAACTAAATACTATCCAAGTGGTTTTATTTTACATTTTACATCTGGTTCACAATTTTTGCAACCATGTTACTGAACTTTTGTTGTAAATATTGAAAATATTTGACATTCACATGATTTTATTAATTTCTAGAAATAAACATAAAATATAAAAATTAAACCGTTTGTTTTAAATAAATAAGTTTTTCTTAAATAGGTAACAGGAATGCAACTTTTGCGTAAATGAACCAAATACTTATTTATAGTGAGGGGTGCACATACATAACTGGTGCACATGTGGTAAAAATAAATGATGCGCACCAGAAAACACATGTGAGTCGTGGATTAACTGCTAAGTTTTACCAACTGTGAAAGTTTATCATTTGGACGTGTTTTGTCTCGCCAATTTGCACATTTTAAACGCAGAAGAAGAGGTGAAAATCAGGACTCACGCTGTTATCTGTGCGCAGTTATAACTTTCGTATAGCGTCTGTCTACTTTCTGATGTTACATCATTGTTCACTTTCCCCCTTCACATTTCTCTCTTTGATGTTTTTATGATTTACAGAAAACTTTTTTACTTTCATTTTAGACTTGCAGGAGGAGAATGAGGAGAGCGAAGAACTGAGTGAAGCGGAGGAGAAACATGATGTCAAAAAAGGAAATAAATCTTTGAGTCACTCACAGAAAAGAAGATCAAACAAATCTTTCACCTGCTCTCAGTGTGAAAAGAGTTTCTCATACAAAAGAGGTCTTAAACTTCACATGAGAATCCACATTGCAGAGAAACCTTTCACATGTGATCAGTGTGGGAAGAGTTTCACACTAAAAGGAAACCTTAAGGATCACATGAAAATCCACACTAGAGAGAGGCTGCACACATGTGATCAGTGTGGGAAGAGTTTCACAAATTTAAGCTCTTTTAAATCACATCTGCGTTGTCATTCAGGAGAAAGACCATTTAACTGTGATCAGTGTGGTAAAAACTTTGTTAGGGCAGATTACCTGAAGAGCCACCTGAAAGTTCATACAAAGGAGAAGCCTCACGTGTGTTCTTTGTGTGGAAAGAGTTTTAGTCATCTGGGTCATCTAAAAGTACACCAGAAAATACACAGTGGTGTGAAGAATTATTTGTGCTTTGATTGTGGAAAGACTTTTATTACAAATGCTGAACTGAAACTGCACCAGAGAATTCACACTGGAGAAAAACCTTACAAGTGTTCACACTGTGACAAGAGATTCAGTCAGTTAGGAAACATGAAATCACATGAGCGGATCCACACCGGAGAGAAACTGTATCACTGCCGTCCGTGTGGGAAGAGTTTCACTCATTCATCTTCTCTACTCAAACATACAAAAAACAAATGTCTGAAATCATGATATAATGTTTAAATTAATCTTCAGATCCAGCTATCCCAACATTCATTCCGTTATCCCAACATGTGTCGGTATCCAACAAATACAATTATAACCTCTGTTTTCAATCTATAAAATAATGCAAATATTATACTTTTGAGAGCTGATGAAGAATCAGAACAAATTACAGAAAACCCTCAAGACGTTTTCTTTAAGTCTATTGTGAGGCTGCTAAGAGCAACGAGCCGGTCCCCGATCTTTTCGAGGAGAAGCACGACTCGCCAAACTCTGCTTTTTCTTTTTTGTACCTTTGATGCTAATGTCACGGGTGACAAAAACGCTCAGCGAGCGGAACCCTTTGATGAGTCACGAGTTTCCCGAGGGAATGATTTGTGTGCAACACATCCCACTCCGGTTCCGGGGGTGCTTTTCAATATCCCTCCTCGTCTCCTCTCTCCTCCGTCCTCCATCCTATGACCCGGAAACCGATCGAGCTCAGCCATCTTGAAGGACATCTCAATTCTCTAATTGCACCGCGAGGAGTCTAGGATCGAGGAGTTAGGAGGCTTCCTGAGGAGTCACGAGCGAGGATACACAGGTGTATCCTATGCGGAAGAGTTTTATCGACTTAAACGTGACGCACGTCTAAATTCTCCTCCCCCTTCACATCGGTCACAATCATTTTAATTTATACTTTACCTTTGCAGTTTATATAAACCACACATCTCACATATTTCAACAGGGTATCTTGCTTTATTATTATTTATTATGAATTTCTTAAATAAACAAACTTCAACAACATAAGGGCAGATCCTTTGAGCGCTGCTGATGACGCGATGAAGTGACGCTTGAGTGATCAAGTATTCCAATGTTTTAAAAAAGTTACATTCGATTCCTCCGTCCTCGCGTCTTTTCCTTGCAGCCTTCCCTCGCATCCTACAGGGGGCGGAGCTGAGACGCGAGGAAAGGAAGCGAGGAAAGGAAACGAGGATGCACAAATAAGAAATGAGAAGCACCCCGGGTGTGGCAGGAATATTGCCCGGCCTGATTAGCGCTAATGCATGGCAGGTGCGGGAGAGAGAGAAGTGGCGTTCGCATAGGCTTCCTGTTTCACAAGCCAAGGATAAAAAGGGCCACTCAGAGAGGTTTGAGAGGTTCTCGCAGTTGGGTTTTGTGGAGTAGTTCTGGGCACACGCTTGTTCGGGGAAGTTGTTTGGATGTGAAGGTCTCCTGTTGAAGTCTCGTTGGAGTGAAAGTCGCCCATTGAAGCCTGCTGGATCAGAGTTCGTCCGTGGGAATCTGCTGGACTGATTTATCGATTGGATCTGCGCTGTGAAGGGAGAGAAAGAGTTAAGTGAATTGATTTTATCTTATTAACATTTGAAAAGCTTGAAGAGGACGTAGTGAATGTAAATCTGACTGTTGGGGAAGTTATGCATTTCAGAGTGTGCTGAAGAGGAATGGAGTATTGAATATCCCCCCACGAGAGTGTAACGAAGGGATTGAGGCCTCGGATCAGCCTTAATGTGTGAGTGAATTGCAGTGCTTTTGTTTTATTGATACACATTGACTCATTGCTGTGGATTTGAAGTGAACACGAGCGCGGTGTGCTTTTGCTGACAAGCGGCTGCAACCCCTGCTTACACGTTTGTGAAAAGTTATGATACCTGCTCTCGATTAGAATCCCAGAGTGTTACAGCTGTGCTGGTGAAGTATCTTGTATTATCCTCTCTCGGGCCGTTTGAGCTCTGAGTATTACAATGCCTCACTGAAACCTCCTCTTAATCCACTCTCTCTGTTTGTGAGCTCTAGAAAGTATTATGTACTGAGAAGAACCCTTACCTGTCTACTCACCGTCTGAGTCTTGAAGTATGCAGCATCGCTGGTGAAGTAAGCTTTTAAACCACTGCCTCACTACTGTGCATTGACGAAAGTATTCTGTACTGAGAAGAACCCTTACCTGTCTACTCACCGTCCGAGTCTTGAAGAATGCAGCATCGCTGGTGAAGTAAGCTTTTGAATTCTTGTCCCACTACTGTGCACCGACGACAGTATCCTGTACTGAGAATAATTCTTACCTTTCTACTTACCGTCTGAGTCTGGAAGTATGCAGCATCGCCGGTGAAGTAAGCTTTTAAACCACTGTCTCACTACTGTGCACTGACGAAAGTATTCTGTACTGAGAAGAACCCTTACCTGTCTACTCACCGTCCGAGTCTTGAAGGATGCAGCATCGCTGGTGAAGTAAGCTTTGAATTATTGTCCCACTACTGTGCACCAACGACAGTATCCTGTATTGAGAAGAACCCTTACCTGTCTACTCACCGTCCGAGTCCTGAAGCAAGCCGTATCATTGGCGAAGTCGCCCTCAGGGCGAAGCTGCGACGTTCGATCAGTACCTACCCGTAGCTGAAGAAGACCTAGAAGACACGGAAGTCTATCACGCTTGTGCTCATTGATAAATTGTGTTCAATAAAGATTGTTATTCCTTTGAAATTATCTCTTGTCTGCGTTGTCCATCTGTTGTGGACCTGTGGTGTTGGCTCCCCACGGTGGTGTCTAAAGTCCGGGGTGGCTGGTCATCCGAGTCCGCACCGGTGACACTAACGAATCGTATTTTGAGGATTATGTTTTCTCATTGAATTTCATAGAGCATCGGAAAATTGTGTTGGATAGCGGTTCATGTTTAAATGAGGTCGTCTTCTGGTTTAATGCTAATTCAGGGCATTATATTTAGTGTGTCTTTGGTGGTGGTTTCTGGTGCTCGAGTTGCCGATATGTCAACTGGGATTTAAACCAGGCTAGTGTCTTCTGCTGGTTAGCAACTAGTTAAATAGTTATTTAACAACTGTTAAATAACAGATAAGATCAAAATAATTTTGGATTTGTCTCGTAATAAATAAACAAAAAACAGAGATGAAAAATTAACTTCAGAAATTTATTTTTGCAATGGTTAAATAAATGTTCAGTGATGTCTCCCAAAGATTTCTTAATTTTGGCGCAATTTTTTTCTCTATATAGTGTTGATATGGCAACTAGTAAATGCACGTCATGTTGGTATGTGTGGAGGTATATAAAACAAGTGTGTTACATCTAGACCTGTGTTAGCTTGTGTCCCGCTTATACCCCTACAATTATCTCGCCATTCAGATGCAATTAAACCTATAAATTGTTAAAAAAAAAATATTTGTCTTTTTTGCCAGCGCTATTAATAAGGCCTCGTTTACACTGCAGGTCTTGATGCCCAATTCTGATTTGTTACCTTTATCTGATTTTTTTGATCGTCCGTTTACACGTTCTTTCAACTGTGACCCATATCCGATTCATGTGTTTACACTTGCCATACTATTTGAAACATCGCACATGCTTAAAGGGTTCAATTCTCTTGCACAGATAAAACACAGGCTTAAATACAGGCATGCAGTAGACTCCGGAAGGAGAAGAGGAAGAGTGGTATACCCTACTTTGAACTCTGTGAGCAGATCTGGGGTGGTTCTCCAGCTGTCACCACCATTAATTGTGGCATTGAAACAAGCGACATAAACAACAGAAGGAGCACCACCAGCGATGAAAGTTATCCACCGTCAGTCAGTCGCGATAGCCCTTCTCCTTCGCTCTGTAGTTCTGCTCCTTCTCCTGCTACAGCAAGTGAAGACTCAGATGGGATGTCTACAGAGACTCAAAACAGACATGACAGGCTGAATGCAACGCTGTCATCATACAGACAAGAGAGGCTTAAGAGAAAATGATCAAATGAAGCACAGCTCATTACACTTGCACAGGAAGATCTTAAGCTAAGGAGGCAGACATTTGAGAGGATGGAGGCTACAAACAAAGAGTTTTCAGAGAACATTGGCCGACTGACATCAAACATTGAAAAAATTACAAATTCAGTTACAGAAGTATTTTTATTTATGAGATAATCAATGGGCTAGACTCCATTTGTTGCACCACCGCCGCAGCCACGACGTTACAGCTCACACCATCAGCAATGGTTACCTTTATGGTTCAGCTGTTGCCTCTGCTCCCTCTTCAGCACCAACCAGACAAACACCACCACAGCACCATGAAGATTCTGCTCCATTTTCGTACACTGAATATCTTTACTCGAATGACACAGAGTAGTCATGTCAATAATACACATGATATAAGTGCTTGTTAAAAAAGAAACACTTTTTGTTATTGTTGGTTTAATTCTGATGCCTTGTTCAAGTTTCCTGAAGCCATGGTTACAATGTTGGTCCTTTTTTTAAGTTGTTTAATGGACTTTTTTGGTAATGCTGTTTTTCTCTGACTCCTCTCTGATGACAGACATGTAAAGTTTACATTAAAGTGAAATTTGTTTTTGTGGACATTTTCAGTTTCAGCAATTCATGTTTACAATGCCTACAAAGGCATGAGTTAATTTTCACTGTACTGTTTGACAGAGTGGAGTTTTTTTTTTCTTTTTCTGCAGTAACAACAACAAGTAACCTAACTTTTTTCCCCTGCTACATATCTTGAAGCAATTACACAATAAATGATTGTTCGTAAACAAAATAAATTTTATTCATTTGTTGAATCAGTGTATCGCTTTTTACAGATCTGATGAATATAATGTGTTACAATGTTGAGTTAACACTTTCCAGGAGCATAAGCACGTTCGATTTTATATCATGTTAACAGAAAACTGTATATAAAACAAACTGAATGTATAGTTTAATCACACAAGCTCAATGTCATCCAAACATGACTCAGTGTCTTGCTTTATACAGATATGGTGAATATAATGACCATTTCAATGCTGTTTGCATTAACACTTTACAGGAGCCTAAGCACTTTGGACATTAAATCACGTTCACAATCTGAATGTATAATTTAATCAGACAAGCTTAATGTCTACCAAACTGAATTTTGCTTAACTTTTTCATTCAGAGAAATAACAGTAAGTGGCAAAATTTATATGCAATAATCTGAAATGAGCATCATTCAAGGGTCAAGAAACTTTGTGAGCACATTTCTTACTCGCCTTCCCTCAGTTTCATTGCATTCTGTTCTGATATTATGTGCTGTGTTGGTGGCTGGAAGTTTCTGTCATATTGGACAGCTGCAGCAACATTTTGGTCTGGATTGATTTCTCTGTTAGCTTCACAAAAGTTATGCAAAACAAAAAAGGCATTGATGATGAATGGAAGATAATCCAGATTTATGTCCATTGCCCTCCGTAATGCTCCAAATCGTGCTTTTAAACGTCCAAATGAGCATTCAATCACCGTTCTGCACTTGCACAGTGAAAACCCAAAGTACTGTTCCTGAGGAGTAGAACCTTCACTCGCATACTCTTTCATAACATAGGGCAGCAGGGGGTATGCTGGGTCTCCGAGAAGAAATACAGGAACAGGATCTTCTCCCTCCACGATTACTTTTGGACAAGAAGGAATCTTTCCATCTCTCAAGCAAGCATTGATTTTTGAATTTGCAGATATTCGAGCATCGTGAACGCTGTCAGGCCATTTAATAACAACGTCCATGAATGTGTACTTGTAATCACAGGTAGCCTGTACACGGAGAATTTGCCTTTCCTATTGATGTAATCAGTGGAGTTTGATGAAGGCTGCTTAATTTCGATATGTGTGCCGTCAAAAGCCCCTAGACACTGTGGCATGTTTCAGCCCCTCCGTGTGTTTCATAAAAGTTTGTGACAAGTGTCTGTATCTCTGGTCCTGTGAATGGAAGTGAAACATACTTGGGACCCAGGTGAAATGTGATTGCTTTGCACACTTCTCTGATTATTTTCACTTTTTTCTGCAGTCTACCTTCGTCACTTAAATAGTACATGCAACTTTTGTAACAAAGTCCACCGGTGATCTCAGTCGTGTTGTCTGGCCTTGAATGTGAGGTCGTAACAGTTCACTCAGATGATACAGAGAATACCTAGACATCTTAAAGTTTTCACGCCACTCCTCAGGCACGACAATTCCATGCACAAAGTTATCCCACCACGCAAGGCAGCATCCAGGTCTCACCCAAAATCTCCGCTCCATGTACGGTCTGAAACGCAACTGTCCTCGAGTTTGATGTCATTCACCATCTTGGCTGAATTGGTCATATGACTGCATCACATGACTAAAAATGAGTCATCGTATTCAAAAGGCTCCATTTTCACAGGCCACACTACAACGCGAAGACGGCATTTTCAAATGTATCCGCTTGTAGCACCTCTACATATTTATATTTAATTTATGTCAGTGTGTGATGCAAGAATGGAAATGGGATTAAGGTTATCAAGTTGTATCTTGATTTCTAGTACAATGAAGTTCTTGACTCCATTTCCTATAATGCTGTGCTGGACTCTTGTATTATTTCCTGTTTTTGTGTCTTCCTGTTTGGTGTTTTCTTCATGAATGACGATTGCATGTGTATATAAGGGGGTAGGAACCAATGTGTGGTGTGTTGTTTTCCCGGGAACTCTTCCAATTGACGGACCTCAAACTTACCAGGTGGATATCCTTGTTTGCAGCATGCCTCACTGGCAGGATTTACTTGTGTTGTTTTGGAGTGTTTCGTGACATTGGACTTTTTGATGCAATGCAGCACCAAAGACTGGGGTACATTTGTCTGGGACTAATGAAGGTTGTGGTAAGAGTTATGCGACTCATTTGTCAGTGCAAAGACAATGGGAACTATGATGAGTATTGACCAGTTGGACTTTGTTCATTTGTTGGATTAATGATATGTACTTTCTGGGTGTTTATATAATACACATCACCTTTGCAACGTGAGATGACTGAACTGTTTGTATTTTATTGATGTGACATCGCTAATATTGAGAGTGTTACAGATTGGTGGCCCGTACGGGGAAGTTGTTTATGTGCAAGTGGTGTGTATATTATTGGAGATAATGGAGAGTGGTAATGAGGAGAATGTAGAGGGACAAGACAAAGAACAAAAGGGTAATGAGACAGATTTTTCTGCTGAATCTTTTGTATTAAGAAGGAACTCCACCAATGAAATATCTTCTATGTCAAGTTCATTATATGTTACATCTGATGGAGATGAGTCTGATGATGATGATGATGAGACGAGAAGTGTTGTAAATGTTTTGTCACAAACTGAAATGGCGCAAATGAAAACTGAAGTTGGGAATGTGAAAGAACAGATACAAGTTTTAGAAACTAAATTAACTGATGCCATTAATAGCTCTCTAAATAGAGAGACCAGTTTGAGGGAAATTATCGATATCAGTCTCTCCAAATTAGAAGAAAGATATAATCAGGGTTTGGAGAGGTTGGAAAGGGAAGTGGTGAATTGTTTGCTTCGTCGAGATGAGAAATGGGAGAGGAAATTGTTGAAAGTTAAGTTATGTAGTACCCCTACTTCTCCACGGTTACTTACTAGTAGAACCACGACTCCCCAAGTCCATGTTGAGCCTGTGAGTAATGTGTCTCAGATTAATACACATAGCTTGTCTGGTCTGGCCGGTGCATCCTCCTCCTATGCAAATCCTCCGATTAGACTAGAGTTTCCGGAATTTGGACTATCCATGGAAATTGCGGATGTATTGCATTTCATAGAATGATGTGAAAGCTACATGGAGATAAGACCTCTTTCATGGCCTGACTTGCTTGGGACATTGAGTACAGTTTTAAAAAGTTCAGCCTCGAGTTGGTGGAGGGCGGTAAAGTGTACAGTCCATGATTGGAAATCATTTAAAGAAGCTTTCATGGCAGCCTTTCTCCCTGCAGACTATATGAGTGAAGTGGAGGAGAAGCTGAGAGTGATGGTGCAGCAACCTGGAGAAAAGCTCAGAGACTTTGCATATGATTACAGAGCTTTGTGTATAAAATGGAAACCTGAGTTGAGTGAGGAAGAGTTGGTTAACAAGATCCTCAATGATGTCAACCCCAAAATAGCAGGTTCCTTGAGGGGCACTGTACATTCGGTTGAGCAGTTAGTGAAGATTGGATCCCTGGTGGAAAAAGATTGTATGAGTATAAAAGATTACTGGCAAAAAGTCAATGACCAAGCTGGAAAAGACAAGATAAATAAAAGAGGCTCTAACAAACCCGTTGCTCCCAGTATGTCAGCAGGTCTATCAGTGATACAGCGCCATCACCATCGGAATCAAATTAATCCAGCATCACTTCTGGTGGTCCCTATCATGCTGAGTGGATGGCAGGTTGAGGCTGTGGTGGATACGGGAAGTGCCTTTACCCTAATGCAAGAGAGCCGATGGAAGGAGATTGCAGGTATGCATGATGAAATTCAGAATGTTAAGCAGAACTTTGTGATGGCTGATGGAAAGATGCATCAATCGAAGGGACAAGTTGAGCTGAAGTATGAATGGCACCAAGAAAGAGGGAAGGTGGAGGTGTATATAATGGAAGACTCCCACCTGGTTTTTCCCGTTGTTCTGGGATTGGACTTTTTGACTCATGTTGGTGCCACCTTTGACTTCTCACAACTCTGCTACAAACTACCCTCTAAAAGAGGTGACTCTGGTTATCCTTTTATCTGTAGTCAACAACCATCTTTTATCCAAGGATCTGGAAATCAAATGATTGGCTCTCATCCACGGAGCAACCTCAGCTTGTATTATCCTATAACTGAGGAACAATCATATTCCTTTTCGAGAACCAGAAAGGATGTGCCAGGAATGGTTGACGGAGATCTGTTCCCTCCTGAGGTACAGCAGCTGATGCAGGAATGGCCGGATGTAACATCAGGAAAGTTGGGAAAAACTTCAGTGGTAAAACATCAAATTCAGACCTCAGACGAAGTTCCAGTAAAATCCCGTGCTTATAGGGTTTCACCATTTAAAAAGAAGATTATTGAGGAAGAAGTAGAAAAGATGTTGAAAGAAAACATCATTGAACCCTCTCTCTCTCCTTGGTCGTCACCCGTTGTCCTGGTAGAGAAAACTGATGGAACATTCCGATTCTGTGTTGACTATCGGAAGGTAAATAGCAAGACCATTTCAGATGCCTATCCTATGCCCATGATCCACGAAATTTTGGAGTCCTTGGACGGGGCAACGTGGTTTTCTGCCTTAGACCTGAAGTCAGGTTATTGGCAGGTGGAGATGGCAGAGGACTCTAAGCAGAAAACAGCCTTTGTTACTACAGCAGGTCTATTTCAATTTAAGACCATGCCGTTTGGAGCACGGAACTCATCAGCCACTTTCCAACGGTTGATGCAGACAGTATTGAGTGAGATCGTTGGAAAGATCTGCTTCGTGTATATTGATGATATCATCATATATTCCAAGACAAAAGAGCAACATCTAGTCGATTTGAGGGCTGTAATGGAGAAATTGTTTAAAGCAGGATTAAGTCTGAACATGAAGAAGTGTCACTTCTTTCAACGTCAGCTGAAGTTCTTGGGACACATAGTGTCAGACAATGGTGTGGAGGTGGATCCTGACAAAACCCAAGCCATAAGTGAATTTCCAGTGCCCGGTGATCTCTTGTCGCTACAGAGGTTTCTAGGACTTGTAGGATGGTATCACAAGTTTATACCTCATTTTGCGGATGTTGCTGCGCCTTTAAATCATATGAAGCGGAAGGGAGTGAGATGGAATTGGACGCAGGAATGTCAGGACAGTTTTGAGCAATTGAAACGTGCAGTCACAAATCCTCCTGTGCTATCTCAGCCTAATTTGTCACTCCCCTTCCAGGTACATACCGATGCAAGCGACGTGGGGCTAGGTGCTGTCCTTACTCAATGTACTGAAGAAGGTGAGAAGGTGATTGCCTATGCTTCAAGAATGCTAAAGGGGGCTGAAACGAATTATTCAACTTCCGAGAAAGAGTGCTTGGCAGTAGTCTGGGCTGTGGATAAGTGGAGGCATTACTTGGAAGGAGTGGAGTTTGAAGTTTATACAGACCATGCAGCCTTGACTTGGGCCTTTAATTGCCTGAAGACGTCTTCAAGGTTGACCAGGTGGATTCTTCGGCTGCAAGCTTTTTGCTTTAAGGTTTTCTATCGACGGGGTTGCCTCAACCAGGTACCAGATGCTCTTTCAAGAATATATCCGGCCCGCTCTGAAGGTGTGTTACCCTGCATGGTTATAACAAGATCCAAACTCACTACTGACTTGCCACACAATCTGTCTGAGGTAGCTAAAGCCCAGGCTAGTGACCCTGACATTCCATCATTGAAGAAATGTAATCAAGATCTGCCTCAGAAACCAGGGAGGATACAAATGGAGGAACATCAAGGCATTCTGTATCGACGAGTACCTCTAAAACAGGATGGGCATAAATTCCAAGTGGTGGTCCCACAAGTCTTGGTGAAGTCGTTCTTGGAGTACTTCCATGACAACCCCTTGGGAGGACATCTAGGCAGATTAAAGACACTCATGAGGGTCCTAGAGGTGGCCTGGTGGCCTACTGTTCGCAAAGACGTTTGTGAACATGTCAAGACATGTAACGTTTGCCAGAGATACAAGGGGGAATGTTCCAAACCGTCTGGGCTTATGCAGTCAACAGAAGTTACGGAACCCAGCCATACGCTGGGAATTGATCTAATGGGTCCTCTTCTTTTAAGTAAGAAAAGAAACACGATCCTGCTGGTGATTGTTGACTACTATACAAAATGGGTAGAACTCTTTCCATTAAAAGATAGTACAACACCGAAGATAGTGAAAATACTAAAGGAAGAGATATTTACCAGGTGGGGGGTACCTCGATATCTTGTATCTGACAGGGGGCCTCAATTCACTTCAAATCTTTTGGTTGAACTATGTAAAGATTGGGGAGTGGGACAGAAATTAACAACCAGTTATCATCCCCAAACAAATTTAACCGAAAGAGTAAATAAAACCTTGAAAACTATGATTGCATCATTTGTTGGAGATAAGCACTCGAATTGGGATCAGTGGCTTCCAGAGCTAAGATTCGCTATCAATTCAGCACATCATGAGTCGACTGGTGTAACTCCGGCACAACTGATGCTTGGAAGATCTTTGAAAGGTCCGCTTGAAAGACTTTATATAAAATCACCATCTCCGAATCAAGCTGCCTATACATTGCTAGACAGACAAAGAAGATTGTCAGATGAGGTGGCACGTAGAGTGGGATTGCAACGTGCCAGACAAGCCAGATATTACAATGCCCGGTATAAAGATGCGCAGTTTAAACCAGGTGATCTGGTCTGGTTCCGTTCTCATCCTATCTCTAGTGCTCCTAACAGGTTTTCAGCCAAGCTTGCGCCTAAATGGGAGGGGCCTGCTAGGGTGGAAAAGAAATTGGGGCCAGTAAACTACAGTATAAGATGGGGTTCTCCTGAAAAAGCTGACAGTATTAATGTTGTTAATTTGAAAAGGTACTATGGTCCTATTCCTACTATGTCATAGATTGGGGGAGGGAACTATGTAGCACCTCTACATATTTATATTTAATTTATGTCAGTGTGTGATGCAAGAATGGAAATGGGATTAAGGTTATCAAGTTGTATCTTGATTTCTAGTACGGTGAAGTTCTTGACTCCATTTCCTATAATGCTGTGCTGGACTCTTGTATTATTTCCTGTTTTTGTTTCTTCCTGTTTGGTGTTTTCTTCATGAATGACGATTGCATATGTATATAAGGGGGTAGGAACCAATGTGTGGTGTGTTGTTTTCCCGGGAACTCTTCCAATTGACGGACCTCAAACTTACCAGGTGGATATCCTTGTTTGCAGCATGCCTCACTGGCAGGATTTACTTGTGTTGTTTTGGAGTGTTTCGTGACATTGGACTTTTTGATGCAATGCAGCACCAAAGACTGGGGTACATTTGTCTGGGACTAATGAAGGTTGTGGTAAGAGTTATGCGACTCATTTGTCAGTGCAAAGACAATGGGGACTATGATGAGTATTGACCAGTTGGACTTTGTTCATTTGTTGGATTAATGATATGTACTTTCTGGGTGTTTATATAATACACATCACCTTTGCAACGTGAGATGACTGAACTGTTTGTATTTTATTGATGTGACATCGCTAAAATTGAGAGTGTTACACGCTTTGGAGAGCATTTACCAAAAGCTACCATTTTGTTGACTTAAAACGCTGTCTCAGTGTAGACGGAAAGGCCAAAACGGAGAGAAAAATATACGTTTTCAAACGGAAACGTATTAGTGGGGACATGGCCTTACCCGCTTTGACAAAATGTTGATAAGATACCATACACTCTCCAAGTATCTCATATGAGACCTGTAGTTTATCTGTCTTCCATTTCCTCTCTGCCTGCCTCCATTTTTTTCTAAGCAGCCGACTCTCTTCATTGAGCCAAGGCTGAGTTACAGTTTTTGATTTTACCTGTTTTCAGGGGGCAATACAATCCAAAATATGATTACAGCCCATACTGAAGTCAGATACCAGCTCCTCTAAACCCCAAATAGATGGATTGTACTCAATAACTGACATAACGGCATTGTACTGGTCAGAAAAGTTAGAGGCAGAACCAGCATTGATCGCCTGAGCTCAACGGCTAACTGGCACGGACCCCGAAGGGAGCCCAGCAAATGTGACGTTAAACATAATAACAAAATGATCTGAGAGCCCCATGTTCTCAATAGTCAGCTCACCCACTGGTACACCCCAGGACAGAACCAAATCAAGAGTATGCCCCTGCTTATGTGTAGCACCATCGACAGACTGTGTGAGGTTGAAAGAGTCCAACAGCAACAAAAAATCTTGTACCAAGGGCTTCTCAGGGCAGCAAATATGAATATTTAAATCACCTAATTTAACAAGGCTATCACAACGAGTGATCAGAAGATAAAAACTCCCCAATAAAGTCCTTGTTATAATTAGGAGGTCTGTATATTAGTGCACAAATAACTGGCCTAATCAAGACCACTTTAAAAACTTGCACCTCAAAACTAGAAAACTTGTCCACTGTCAACAGCCTGCATTTAAAACAATTCTTAAATTGACGCAACCCCCCTCTTCTTAACACGACGTCGCGAAACTTTAATCAACCTTGACAACTCTCGGTTCTGAGGAACATCCGAAACCAGATAAGAGTATCTTGCATCCTGTTGACACGAAGAGGTACGAGATGAGTCGATGACATCCACCAATGAGCCCACATGCACGGCCGGACCAGCCGCAAAGGTACGGGCTTGTCTCTGTTTCACCAACGCCTCCACGCTTGCCCAGTCATCTCCTATTGCGTTTCCGAGAGGCCACACAGATTCACAGCTGCGTGTGCGATAAACGGGGAATCACAAAACTTATTTAACAGCTGGAAGCCACCACCGCTGACTCTTGGAGACTTAAAAGAAAATCGCGCTCATAAACGCGAAGAGAACTAACTGGCTGCACAAACAAGGATAAAAACGAGACAATTAAAGCATAAAACACAAACAGCGACCGACGGCATGCCAAACTCACAGGTGCCATCTTTCCCATTATTTCCTTATATGCAAATGTATGTGTCCAATGTGAGTCTGGAGAGCTTCACACAAGTCCTGTCATCTTCTCTACAGAAAACCCTCAAGACTTTTTCTTTAGGTCTAGTAGTGTGAGGCTGCTAAGAGCGACGAGCCGGTCCCCGATCTTTACGAGGGGAAGTACGACCCTTTCTTTGTTGTACCTTTAATGCAAAGAAATCATATTTTGAGGATTATGTTTTCTCATTGAATTTCAAAGAGCATCGGAAAGTTGTGGTTTACAGCGGTTCATGTTTAATAGAAGCGTTTTGTGAGGGAACTATTTTTTATTCGATAATGAGGTCATCTTCTGGTTTAATGCTAATTCAGGGCATTATATGTAGTGTGTCTTTGGTGGTAGATTTTAGTGTGGGGAGTTTTTTTTTTTTTTGGTGCTCGAGTTGCCGATTTGTTTTGTAAATTCTTGCGCAACTGGGATTTAAACCCGGCTAGTAACAAGTCCTGTGTAAACAGCAGCTATGGGTCATCTGTGTTGTGTATGTGACAACTATTATATAAAAAAAGAAACTTGAGTTTTGTTGTGGTGTATATGATGTTTGTGCTGTGGTTTCATTCATTTCATTCATTCATTATTTACAGTAAGATTACCCATAAAACATATAATGCATGGCTGGCTGAATTCTGAATTGAGAGGGTCCATACTGGAGAGAAGCCGCACACATGTGGGAAGAGTTTTGCGCGAACAGGAGTCCTGAAGGATCACATGAAAACTCACACTGGAGAGAAACCTTACAAGTGTTCACACTGTGAGAAGAGTTTCAGTCAGTTAGGAAACATGAAAACACGAGAGGGTCCACACTGAAGAGAAACCGTTACACTGCCCTCCATGTGGGATGAATTTCAATCAATCAGACATACGAATGACCAATGTCTAAAATCATGATCTATGTAGTTCATGTTCAGATCAAACATTTTCAAGTGCGACACTGCGTCCTCATCAAACATGACCCAAAAATAGTTTGACCAATAAAAGCTCTCTTTTCCATATTAATCAGGGCAAAGAAACATCATACAAAGTTGTCACTGTGATCAGAGTTCAACTTAAAGACAGTTTCAAGTGTGAGATTCAGATCGCACTTCTTTTCTTGAGAAGCTTTGACTATCTTCTACATCAATCAAAAGAGAAAGGGGGGTATTTTATACTAAGTCTGTGAGAAATGAATGATCTAATTTCTTTATTGATAATGTAGTTATTGGAAAATCAAACTAAATTTAGGTTCAAATTAATATCTTATCCCACTGTTAGGGTAGACTAGTTATAGAATGAAACGTCTCCTAAATAAAAGAAGCAGAAAAGAAAAAAACTACTGCAAAGATGGTTGTCATTTGTATTTTTATTTTTATTACTGATGTTTTATTTGTCTCAGATTGTGAGAATCAATATACTGACAAAACAGTTTTTTTTAGTTCAGCATATCCTGACTCAAATAAAGTCAGATCTCTGCTGTTGATCTGTAAAGCTTGTTTCAGGAGTGTCACTATTAACAGCTGCTAAAAAGCCTCTATTTTGAATGTCGATAGTTTAATAGTTTTCAGCTCATTCATTATGCTGATGTCTTCAATCACCTGTAAACTGACACTTAAAGCTCATTTCACTGGTGTCAACAGACTGAGACAAACTGCATAATTTGAAAATCTACAATTTATTTTGTTATAGTCTGTGATAAACCATATTTTATGTAAAAACGACTACAAACTAAAAAACGATTAATACAAATTAATCTAAATGTGTTATTTGTTGCTTATTAATCTGTTAGTTTTAGTATAGTTTATCCTACTGTATTTGTATTCTTACATTTTCTTTATATTTGGATTATTTTAATTCTGGTATTTATTCATGTTTTTCTACATGTTTTGTACAAATGTATATTTTGATAGATGAACATAAATGGATACAATGTGTAAAATTGTGAAAACAAATTTGATGATTTATTTTTGATGTGGGCAGATCTGCTCCTCCTACCACACACTGATTCCCCTTCAGTGAAGCTCCTCCCACTGCAGTTCACCAATAAATGCTGGATTATTCCCATCAGTCTACAAGTGAAGAAGCTTGAGGACAGTGAGAACATGAGTGATCCAGAACTCTGCAGGATAAAAGATGAAGAAATTGAAGAACAAAGAGGTTGGTGTTTATTTTTTATTCTTTATTAATGATGCTGAAGATCATTAAAGGGATACTCCACTTTTTTCGGAAATATGCTCATTTTACAACTCCCCCAGAGTTAAACAGTTTTACCGTTTTAGAATCCATTCAGCCGAACTCCGGGTCTGACGGTACCACTTTTAGCATAGCTTAGCATAGATCATTGATTCTGATGAGTCCAGTAGCATTTTTTTCAAAATGACCAAAGAGTTTCAATATTTTTCCTATTTAAAACTTGACTCTTCTGTAGTTAAACCGTGTACTAAGATCGACGGAAAATGAAAAGTTGTGATTTTCTAAGCCTATATGGCTAGGAACTATTCTCATTCCGGCGTAATAATCAAGGAACTGGGCGTTATGATATGACGCAGCGCCTGAAAATAGGTCTAATAGGTTAGACAAACTTAGTCCCGGTCACGTTGGAAGTTACCGAGCTGGGGACTATTTTCAGGCGCTGCGTCATATCATTACGCCTGCTGCACTCATGGTACGGCAGCAAAGTTTCTTGATTATTACGCAGGAATGAGAGTATAGTTCCTAGCCATATCAGCCTAGAAAATCGCAACTTTTCATTTTCCGTCGATCTTAGTACACGGTTTAACTACAGAAGAGTCAAGTTTTAAATAGGAAAAATATTGAAACTCTTTGGTCATTTTGAAAGAAATGCAACTGGACTCATCAGAATCCATTATCTATGCTAAGCTATGCTAAAAATGGCACCGTCAGAACCCGAGTTCGGCTGAATGGATTCTAAAACGGTAAGACTCAACTGTTTAACTCTGGGGGAGTTGTAAAATGAGCATATTTCCGAAAAAAGTGGAGTATCCCTAGCCTGGCTAACGTCAGACCACTTTCTCTTTGAGACGTGGTCTGGATACTACATGTTCATTTTCTCGTATTTGAGGCGTGGTTTACGAATGCCCAGAGCCGTTTATTGGGCGCTACAAATGTCTATCAAATGCGCCTGTACGTAGCTTATAGCCAATCGTTTCAAATTATACCAGATGACGTAAGTAGAGCGACAGATATTCAACGAAGAAGACGACGATGGGTCAGAGATTTATGTGTACACCAGAGAGTCCTGCACGGGTCCGATTTTGTAAATCCGCACCCGACCCGTTTTCCAACAGCAGCACTAATAAAAATCTGCACCGACCCGCTTAAAATAGAACCGACACCCGACCCGCACCCGAAATAAAATCAGTTTAGACTATCACATTATAGACACTTACAAAAATGTTTATTGCCAGGTCATACAGAAGTTATTACACGACAATTAACACAAGGACAACTTCAGCCGAAGCTGTCAAAAGGCCGATACATGAAGAACATGGCTAACGTTACCACACAAATCGAACAGACGCGGCTACACCACTATATGCCACACAATTTCGTCTAGCCTACATCTGACAATTTTGGGTTCAAACACGCCCTGCACACCACACATACTTAACAGTGTTAAATATGAAAAATACTGCTTTGTTACCACAGTTATCTGCGTGCTTCCTCAGGGATGAAGTTCCACATTTGCGGCTATCCAACACGAAAATGTTTGCAGCAAAGCTTTTTACAATATTTTCTTCAGATAACTCCAAATTTCTCCCACACACTGGACTTGATTTTTGATGACGTATTGTCGACAACTTTACAATGCTATTCTTTTCTTCAACTCCTCAGCATCCATCTCGACGACTGCAAGCAGATCGCGCGCGCGGTTATGATGAATTTTTAAAAGTGGAAGTAGCCTAGGTAACGTTATAGATTCTGGGAGGGGTGGCGCGTCGGCACAAATAAACTGATGTGGATTTTAAATTATTTTATCAACTTGAAATACAGGCATATTTTTGTAGATGTGTTTGCTTGCTAAACTAAATATGCATATATTTTTACGTCTGTCATGTTGGATCCATAGATAAACAAACTGCTTCGGTGTGTCGCATATACTTCGTCATCGTCTTGCTGCTCCCTCCCCGTTCTGTGATTGGTTCCCTATTTCAGGGGAAAAATTAGCCCATGGTAGCCAGACTACCTTGCAGCGTGAATAAAATCGCGCTGCTCAAGGCAGTATGGGGAAACCCAGGCTAGAGTATCCCTTTAAGGTTATAAAACTTCATGCAGTTGAAAAGATTTTATGGTTGTAGTAAAAAAAAAAAAAAAGCTATAGGAGCTGTGAAATAACAGTTAAAGTAAAAAAATAACGTACAGGGCCATTTTTAATTTATGTTTTGACATTTAATCAGATTTCCAATACACTTATGTTCATTTTTCCCCACAAAATTTTGCATTTCATTAGATTTTATAAAATTACTGTGCACCAATTTTTTTTTTGCTGCTGAATTATCGACTCTCCTTTATAATATATTTTGTGTTGTTGTAGATTGATCATTTTTGTTGTTTTCTATAATTCTCTATAATAAGTAATGTGTGTATTTAGTGCAATGTGTTTAGTAACCAGTTCCACTATAGATAGATATACTACAGTGATCAAGAAAAAAACAGCAATGTTTTCGGATCGGTATCAGCCGATACTAAGAATTTGGAATATCGGATGGTTTATGAAAATATGGTATCGGTGCATCCCTAGTTGTCAACATCAGTAACTCTAACTAAATACTATCCAAGTGGTTTTATTTTACATTTTACATCTGGTTCACAATTTTTGCAACCATGTTACTGAACTTTTGTTGTAAATATTGAAAAAATTTGACATTCACATGATTTTATTAATTTCTAGAAATAAACATAAAATATAAAAATTAAACAGTTTGTTTTAAATAAATAAGTTTTTCTTAAATAGGTAACAGGAATGCAACTTTTGCGTAAATGAACCAAATACTTATTTATAGTGAGGGGTGCACATACATAACTGGTGCACATGTGGTAAAAATAAATGATGCGCACCAGAAAATGCATGCGATTCGTGGATTAACTGCTAAGTTTTACCAACATTACCAACACCATCATTTGGACGTGTTTTATCTTGCCAATTTACACATTTTAAACACGGAAGAAGAGGTGAAAATCAGGACTCACGCTGTTATCTGTGCGCAGTTATAACTTTCGTATAGCGTCTGTCTACTTTCTGCTGTTACATCAGTGTTCACTTTCCCCCTTCACATTTCTCTCTTTGATGTTTTTATGATTTACAGAAAACTTTTTTACTTTCATTTTAGACTTGCAGGAGGAGAATGAGGAGAGCGAAGAACTGAGTGAAGCAGAGGAGAAACATGGAAAGAGTTTCTCATACAAACAAAGTCTTAAACTTCACATGAGAATCCACACTGCAGAGAAACCTTTCACATGTGATCAGTG
Source organism: Leuciscus leuciscus (assembly GCF_965113295.1). Taxonomy (NCBI): domain Eukaryota; kingdom Metazoa; phylum Chordata; class Actinopteri; order Cypriniformes; family Leuciscidae; genus Leuciscus; species Leuciscus leuciscus. The sequence continues at coordinate 22,161,898 of NC_138739.1, read as the reverse complement.
TGGGAAGAGTTTCACACTAAAAGGAAATCTTAAGGATCACATGAGAATCCACACTGGAGAGAAGCCGTACACATGTGATCAGTGTGGGAAAAGTTTCACACACAAAGGAAACCTTAAGCATCACATGACAATCCACACTGGGGAGAAGCCGCACATATGTGATCAATGTGGGAAGAGTTTCATACATAAAGGAAACCTTAAGGATCACATGAAAATCCACACTGGGGAGAAGCCGCACATATGTGATCAATGTGGGAAGAGTTTCACACATTTAAGCTCTTTTAAATCACATCTGCATTATCATTCAGGAGAAAGACCATATAACTGTGATCAGTGTGGTAAAAACTTTGCTAGGGCAGATACGCTGAAGGTCCACATGAAAGTTCATACAAAGGAGAAGCCTTACATGTGTTCTTTGTGTGGAAAGAGTTTTAGTCAGCTGGGTCATTTAAATGTACACCAGAAAATACACAGTGGTGTGAAGAATTATTTGTGCTTTGATTGTGGAAATACTTTTATTACAAATGCTGAACTGAAACTGCACCAGAGAATTCACACTGGAGAAAAACCTTACAAGTGTTCACACTGTGACAAGAGATTCAGTCAGTTAGGAAACATGAAATCACATGAGCGGATTCACACCGGAGAGAAACTGTATCACTGCCCTCCGTGTGGCATGAGTTTCAATCATTCATCTTCTCTACTCTATCATACAAAAAACAAATGTCTGAAATGAGATAATGTTTGAATTAATCTTCAGATCCAACTCTTTCAAATGCAATGCTGTGTCCTCATCAAACGTGACTCAATAACATGTTGAGCAATAACATTACATGTAAATCAGGACCAAATCAGACATGAACTGTCCAATAAATGTTTCTTATGCTAAAACAGTGTTAAAAAAGCTAAAAAACTGCCACCTACTGTACATCTTTCTCTTGCATGGGTGATGTTTCTGCACTGTATTCTTTCATGAGAATGTAGTGCCTCATCCACCCCAGAGGATCAGACTACTTTAATATCCACCAAACTTTTCTTAATGCTTTTTGTTTTTGTTGCTAACTCATAACCAGCTTCATTCCGTTATCCCAACATGTGTCGGTATCAACAAAAGTACAATTATACCCCTCTGTTTTCAATCTATAAAATAATTCAGATATTATACTTTTGAGAGCTGATGAAGAATCAGAACAAATTACAGAAAACCCTCAAGACTTTTTCTTTAGGTCTATTGTGAGGCTGCAAAGAGCGACGAGCCGGTCCCCGATCTTTACGAGGGGAAGTACGACACTTTCTATATAGTGTTGATATGGCAACTAGTAATTGCACGTTTCGTCATGCTGGCATGTTTGGAGGTTGTGATGGCTACGACCACACAGGGTAACATCACCTCAGTTTTAAACATTTGATTACAGTTTTATTATTTCACCTCTTTAGTTTGTTGCACTTATCATTTACAGTCATCTAAACTATGATATCTAAATAATGAACACAACAGTTTTTTTGATTTAGTTTATTTTGCTTTACCTTTACATTGATTTACAGGGAGTGCACTAATCACATGTTTCTTTGTGTTGAGTTACCTGGACTATTGGGGCAGTCCCTTCCTGGTTGGGCGAAAGGAGTGGCTAAGGGCTGAGGAGACCTATATCCGGGAGCCAGCTCATTAGGCCATACCATGTCTCACCATGTGCCGGGGGGGATTTTGTCCTTAGTTAGCTCTTGAGTTTTCATGTGTTAGTTTGTTTACCCCTTCTATCTTATTTGGTTTTGTCAAGCTGTTATATAAGCTCCCTTTTGTGTTTTTGTGGCAGGTCAGTTTTTTGTTCAGTTAACCTTGTGTTATGAGTTTATGTATTTGAGCCTATAGTCAGTTATTTTTTGTTGACCTCTTTTTAAGGCCTAGTTATTAATTTTGGTCTTTATGTAACTTTTCAATATTTTGGGTAATAAAACCCCTTTTTTTTGGAAACAGTCTCCTGTGTCCTCTTGCCTCACTGCCTTGGTCCCTGACAGAGGTATTTAAAACAAGTGTGTTACATCCTGCATTAGGTTGTCCCCCGCTCTCCCTTACAATGATCTCGCCATTCAGATGTTATTAAACCTATAAATTGTTAATTTTTTAATTGTAATTTTTGTCAGCACTATTTGCAGAGCAAAATGGGTGTAACTTGACCATGTCCAGCTTCACACAAGTCCTGTGAAAAAAAAAAAAAGTAACTGAGTTTTGTTGTGTTGTATGTGATGTATGTGCTGTGGTTTCAAGCAGATGCTTTTGTGCACATTGTGGGGAATAAAACCCTCACTATTACAACTTCTCTTTGTAGCCTACAGCCTAACTAGATAAAGATCATTGACTTTTTTTTAAAATAGTGAACGCTCAATAAACCTTTGCTTCTTGGAGCTGAATAAAACAACAGATTTCATTTTTAGCTCTTGGTGCAAGCTCTGAAACATCTCAGAGTGACTTGTATTAAAATATTATGAATAGATGAACAAAGACTCATGATAAACCATCATGTGGATTCATTATTTACAGTAAGATTACCCATAAAGCAATGCATGGCTGGCTGAATTTGGAATTGATACTACACTTGGGGCCTATTATTAGGCTAATACCCACCGTATGTAAACATTTAGTATTTAAATGAATATTCACACATGTCATCATTCATCCTTGTGACTCATCCTCATCATTCTTCTCTTATGGCTCCTAGAAGGTAGCAGGCACGATTTTAACAGGCTGTTAAAATGAAATTCCAAGAAAAGTGCTGGATTTGCCAAAGTCTTAATAAAGGATTTTTGAAAGAACCACAAATGTGCAGTTTGCTTAATTGCCATCAGAGTCCCTGGAGGTCCGATGATGACCTTGGAGGTCGTCGAAAGGGGTCTTGAGATCTGCTGCTACATACACTCTCAGAAAAAAAAAGTACATAATTGTACGTTTAGGGGTACAATGGCTTGTCACTGGGGCTGTACCCTCAAGGGTACAATATTGTACCGTAACTTTTAAAATAAAAGGTACATATATGTACCTTTTAATGCTTTTTGACCCTCATGTACCTTGAGGTCCAATAATAAGCCCTATGGGGTATGTTAGTGTAGATTGTACTTTGGGGGACAGAAATGGACTGTACCCCTATTTCTGACAGATATCAGAAGACCTGCACAGAACATGCAACGCATACACAAAAGCACAACGAGAATAACAGTTCTACCAAGGTTGTATTATCAGGACAGACTACCCAAAACATACTGATAACACCTTCCCTCCAGAAAGAAGTATCATTTTCACTTTATTCTGTAGAGAAATACACATGAAAGAAGTACAATTCTGTGAACTAGATCAAGTCAGGTAGAGGTTGACCCCTGTAACCTTAACTTGGTCAACAGAAAACAGACACAGAGTCATCTGATTAGTCTTCAGGCTTGCCCTCTTTTATTAGTTTTTAGCTGTTTTCCCAATAAAAAGAGCCTGTTCTCAAGGTCCTCGTTCAGAGTAATAAAGATTAGTCACAGACACCATAATGCACTTAGAAATATACTGGTAGAAATGCTGACAACAAAATATGATTAAAAATATATGTGAATCACTTGTTGAATATAATAATGATTATATAACTTGATTAGTATATATATATATACATTTGTCAAGTGAGTTTTTAAGACACTGGTTTAATTTTAAACTAAATGGCTGTATTATATCAAGTTGACATGAACTGTTCATCTTTTCTTTTCTTATGTGCACTCAGATATGTCTTGGTTGGAGACAAAGATAAATGTAATGTTGATTATGGGCAAAAGCTTTATTCAGAAATCTAAATATATGAAGACACAACCAAATTTCTATTTTTTTTTTTTTTTGTAGATTTTATTTGTAACTATACTTTCCATCACTGCAGTGTATAAAAACTAAAAGGATCAAAAACTTTCAGATAATAAGAGACATTGGTGATTTATTAGAAGAGGAATGAAAAGACTCCATATACAAATTATTTTATTTTTTTTAAATATTTTTGTACCTCCTGAACTAGGTGGTCTCGGACCGATAGCAAACAAACTCTGGAACGGTTCGCTTGAGATGTGAAAGCAATCCGACCCAACGGACCAACAAACCAAATGGTATTATAATTCATAACGGTAAATGTACTAAATAAATATCAGTAGTGTCTGATTTCAGTTGAAAACCAAAAGAGCACCTCTTCATCTTAAAATGTTGTGTAATTGCGCTTCTCAATGCGAGAATGCTGTCCCGAAGAAGCCTTGATTCTTGCTTTAGCTGCATTATAACATTCGTAGTGTTTGCGTGTGTCTTAACACTGTTAACCACAGCACTTTGAGATCCAGAGAGCCCTATTTTAACAATCTAAGCGCAGTCGGGCTGGGGCTCAGAGAGAGCATGTATGCATTTGTTTTGAGAAAAGTTGTAAGAGTTTTGTGTTTATTGAAGATGTCTATAAATGTGCACCGCATTGACTCACTCTTCTGAAATAAGATTAGAAGTTTACAGTGCTTTCTATATTTACATAATCATAAAATATGCTTTAGTTACTCTACTTTACATTGTTAAAATGAAATTGAATACCCATTCCACATTTCATGTTACTTCTAAATATTTTATACTAAGTATGTGAGAAATGAATGATCTAATTTCTGTATTGATAATGTAGTTATTGGAAAATCAAACTAAATTTAGGTTCAAATGAATATCTTATCCCACTGTAGACTAGTTATTTATCTGTAGTGGGGAATTAAACGTCTCCTAAATAAAAGCAAAAAAATAATAATACTGCAAAGATGGTTGTCATCTGTGTTTGTATTTTGTTTTTGTTTTTTTATATATATTTTTTTTTACTGATGATTTATTTGTCTCAGATTGTGAGAAACAATATAATGACAAAGCAGTTTTTTTTTTTGTTCAGCATATCCTGACTCAAATGAAGTCAGATCTCTGCTGTTGATCTGTAAAGCTTGTTTCAGGAGTGTCACTATTAACAGCTGCTAAAAAGCCTCTATTTTGAATGTCTATAGTTTAATAGTTTTCAGCTCATTCATTATGCTGATGTCTTCAATCACCTGTAAACTGACACTTAAAGCTCATTTCACTGGTGTCAACAGACTGAGACAAACTGCATAATCACCACTTTTGAAATCTACAATTTATTTTGTTATAGTCTGTGATAAACCATCCAAAAACTAAAAACCAAATAATAAAAATTCATCTAAATGTGTTATTTGTTGCTTATTAATCTGTTAGTTTTAGTTTAGTTTATCCTACTTGTATTCTTACATTTTCTTTATATTTGGATTATTTTAATTCTGGTATTTATTCATGTTTTTCTACATGTTTTGTACAAATGTACATTTTGATAGATGAACAAATGCATACAATGTGTAAAAATGTGAAAACAAATTTGATGATTTATTTTTGATGTGGGCAGATCTGCTCCTCCTACCACACACTGATTCCCCTTCAGTGAAGCTCCTCCCACTGCAGTTCACCAATAAATGCTGGATTATTCCCATCAGTCTACAAGTGAAGAAGATTGAGGACAGTGAGAACATGAGTGATCCAGAGTCCTGCAGGATAAAAGATGAAGAAACTGAAGAACAAAGAGGTTGGTGTTTATTTTTGATTCTTTATTAATGATGCTGAAGATCATTAAGGTTATAAAACTTCAAGCAGTTCGACAGATTTTTTGGTTGTAGTAAAAAGAAAAGAAAAGCTATAGGAGCTGTGAAGTAATGTAGTTAATGTGAAAAAATACAGTGCACTTTCTATGAACCGGGTAGAAAATATCCTGAAACTCAAATTAAACATTTATATTGGTTGTCAATAGGGATGCACTGATCCAATATCCAGTATCTATCAGCTCCGATACTGCAATTTTTGGACAGGACTGATCCAAATCCAATACTTTTCGTACTCGTGGTCAGTGTTGTGCCAGTTCATACTTAAAAAGAACTAGCTCAAAGTTCAGTTCACACAGATGATAATGAACTAGTTCATGTTCATAGTTCATTTTTTTTAAAAATGAACTAAGTTCACATATCTAAAAATGAACTAGTTCACGTTCATTTGTTAAATTCTTTTTAAGATAGGCCACTATCTTACTCAATAGAACCTCTTTACCATCCATTACCAGCTGCAAATCACTGCCACTCCAAAACTAATCAAAATTATTGTACCAATAAACAAGAGACAATTATTATAGCCAGGAGAAAAATTATGTTGAGATAGAGAATATATTTACCCCTTAAATAATGTGTAATCATGATATGTAGAAATTGGAAAATACAAGGTGCAGTCAAGGTATACTGTATGTTCAGTGAAACTTTTATTTAGCCAGCATGAACCAAATTACCCAGGACTTAAAAAAAAGGTATATTCAGGTTCATGGGGAAAAGATCAGCCTACTGACAAAAATCCAGCATATTCTGAACGGCAGTAACTATGTAAACCAAACCAAAGTAGTCATGTACTGTAATGTCAAATTAGCTTGGGCTTACCCTGCTCAATGTGCAATACTCAACCAACACATTTTCACACCTTCAAAAGGAAGTAAACAGTGAGTAAACGATGAAAATGCCATTTACATTCATTTATAATAAAACAATCTTCCTGATTATATTTGTCTAAAGAAAATGAACAGCTAGCAGCTGAACAACTTAACTTAAGATGACCTTACCCTGCTCAATGTGAAATACTGGACCAACACATTCTAGCATCCTCAAAAGACAGTAAACAGTGAGTAAACAATGACAATGCCATTTACATTCATTAATATTTTTTTTTTCTAACTCTTCCTGACTTATATTTGTCTGAAAACTGAAAACTGAAAATTATACAGCATATAGCTCTAATAAACAAACATAGCATTCAATTTCAGATGCTGGATTTATCTGTACAGAAAGGAGTCAAAGGCTTCAAAGTGCAATAGTCAAGCAGCATAACTTACTGAACGTAAACATTTGGAGAAAAAAAAAGAAGGTTGACTCCTGAGTTTTTGTCATGCTGGAACATCTTTACAAGATGTCCCACTCTTATAGCACCACAAAAGAGTTACAGTGGATATTACTAGTCCAATACATCAACCAAGAAGTTAAACTTCTTTAAGCTTTCTGTTTGCATTCAAGAGCAGTTGCTTCTCAAAGTTTTCATCACCAAGCCTGTTTCTCCTGGGCCTGAATATTTGGCCTCCGATACTGAAAAGTCTCTCCACTGGAGCGCTTGAGGGGAGTGCAGTGTTGTATTTAAGGAAGAGCTTTTTGAGCCTGGGCAGCAGCATGTACTCTGCAAAGCCATCTGTGGTTGGTGCATCCAAGTAAGTGTCTGCTTCATTTTTTTTGAGATTCTGAGGGTTTTGGTTAAACCTGAAGAAGGAAGCTGTTGTGTCTTTGTCAGTATCACCACTAGGCTGAGACTGATCAGAGTTTTGTGTTTCTGAGTCATCTGAGTTGCTAGTTAGAAGTTCTCGTTTCAGCATAACTCGGTAAAGCAGCCGTTTTTCCTCATCCTCCACCCAGTTGAGCTTGAATATTGGCAGCAGCATGGCTGACAATATGTGTTCCTTCTTCTCAAGCATGGCTTCAACCCTTGTTTTCAGTGACTGCAGGATGTTTAGTATGAGAGGACGGCATGTAATCAGACCTTGTGCAGCAGTGGGCTTTGTGCTCTCCTCCAGCAGGCCATTCATATCATTTTGTAGTTGTACAATGGTCGGAGCCAAATACCCGAGGAAGACGTTTTTCTCTCCCTGCAGGATGTTCAGTGCAGATGCTAGGGGCCTCATTACATCCACAAACTTGTGGATGAAGCTGATTTCCTCTGCAGAGAACCGCCTAAAGCCAAACTCATCACAGACAGCATGCAGGATAAGGTTGTCATATGCAAGAGTGACAGTATCAGCAGCTTCATTGGTGTCTGCCTGGGGAATTAATGTTGCTATGTGAGACAGTCGCTTCATAGCAAGATACAAAGAGTTCCACCGTGTATCATTTGGGAACACAAAACCAATCCCAAGCTTTCCCTCAATAAAATCTGAAGCTTTGGGGCTTCTTTTAATCCGGTTCCACAAAGCAGATGCCTTAGCAAAAACAGCCCTCGACAGTGTTTTGTACTGTTTATCAGTTACCTTCTCTGTGTCTTTGGCAACAAGATTTAAGGTGTGAGCCATGCACCTTCTGTGAGGGGGAAGACGGGGGTCTTCCAATGCTGAGAGAGGCTCAGGTTCCATGTCATCCTCTTCATCTACAGCAGGAGGCGAGGTAGATCCTGGTTCATTTTCATTTTCAGTTGCTGCATTATCACTGTCAACATCTGGATCTGGATCTTTATCAGCAGTGGGAAAATCTTCTGTGAAACAGTTGAATGCTTTCACAAAATTAGAAGCATTGTCTGTCACAGTGCACACAATCTTGTTTTGGATTCTGAACTCTTTATGCACCTCTGACAATGCTTTGGCGAGAACATCATGTGTGTGTGCTCCTCGAACACGACGGCATGCAAGCACTGCAGAGCTTCTCTGAGAGATATTATTTTTGTTGAGCCAATGAACAGTAATGCCTAAAAACGCTTTATTCACTGCAGTCCAGCAATCTGCTGTTGTACATACGGCATCAACTTCAGAGAGTTCATTCTTTAAGTCAGAAATATTCTCCTGGAATGCATTGTTCAGTAGTTTCTGTACCTGCTTTCTTGAAGGCACATGCCTGGATGGCTGCAAACCTGTCACTAATTTGATGAACGATGGCTTCTCGACCTTACTCAAAGGCTGCAGATCTCCCACAATGTAATCCAATACAAGCTTGTCCACTTGTTGCTGGGAAACGAAGGAAACAGCAGGTCCTTTACTAAATGCAGTGAGCTTAACTTGGGTGGGTGTGCTTGGCGGCGGTCCTCTCTTCGTTAATGATTTCTTGCGTTCATCAGTCAGTCGCAGATATTTGCCAAGATAGCTCGGATGCCGTAACTCGATGTGTCGCTTCAAATTTGAGCTCGATGTGGCTGACGTACGCACTTGTTTGTTTAGTCCCGGTGGGCACAGTTTGCACAAAAACGTTAGGTTTTTTCCGTCTGAGTCTTCCTTTGTTTGTACATACAACTCTGCTAAGTGCTCTTCAAAACTGGCTTCAGCAGTAACTAAGTTTGAATCACGTGAACTAGTACTAGCACTAGCCATGCTGGACCATCATCAAGGTGTTTGCCGTAAACAGTGTCGTAAAACCTGACTTTTCAAATGAGCGTGAACGTGAACTGCGCGTGCTGCTCATTCCTGCCAGAGTGAGCGCCGCTCTCGTTCACGTTCATTGTATGAAAAGTGATTCGTTCAGTTCAGCGTTCGGCGAAAATATGAACGCGTTCAGTGAACGTCGTTCATTGAACGCGTTCATGCACAACACTGCTCGTGGTTGTTACTGTTAAGCTCCAGAAAAGGCAAAAAAGCATAGTAAAGCTTTGTGCAGTATGTTGTGTTGGACAGATTAATATTTACTCTTCAGAAACTCTTTCTCAGGCTCAGCCATCCTCTATTCAGCATTTAAACAGCATGTCACGTTCTGTTACGACAGTCAGCGCGGTAAAACTCACTCCGAGATGATTCGATACCCTTATGAAAAAGAAGTATACTGTACTTCAAGTTAATTTTATGAAGTATACTTAAGTAATGTTCAAGTATATTTTAAATATACATTAAGCAGTAAGTATACTAATGTCAATATGTACTTGTAGTAAACTTGTAAGTGTAACCTTGCCACTGTTGCCTTTGGCTTGCTCAGTTGGGGATATTTGGGGATATTTAATTTAATGAATCAATCAATCAACAATACTATTGATCAGCATTACCAAACGTGGACGTTTTCCACTCGAAACAAACATTGATGTATTATTTTAATTTAATACTGTGAAGCTGCCACAATACAATCTGTATTGTGAAAAGCGCTATATAAATAAACTTGACTTGACTTGACTTGACTATTTTAATAATTGGGACTAAATTGGCCCAGTTTTAGTATGTAAAAGTATATGTTTAAGTGCACTATAAGTGTAACAGTAGTAAACTTTAAGTGCACAACTAGTTCACGTTTCTCATTTGTACTGCGAGTGAACTTATGGGTATACTAGTAGTTTACTATTTTAATACTTGTAGCAAATTTTTAGTTTATGTAAGTACACTTTGAAGTATACTTTCATTAAACAACTAGTTTAGTAGTTTTATACTACAAGTTTTCTTTAAGTGAACTTGACATTATACTTATAGTTTACTATTTATATATTATTTTTTGCACTTGCAGTAGGCCTAGTCTATTAAACTATGTTCAAATTTAATTTTTTATACTTGAAAAATACCTTTAACTGTAGTACTGTACTTTAATTTTAAAAACATTTTATTAGCTTCATGCATCCTTTTATCAACACTTGAATGTTGATAAGTTTCATTAAGAAAGGCAACATTTTAACATTTTGGGTTACGCTTCATTTAATTTGTTAACATTAAGCAGTTTTGATTTGCAAGCTTTTTAATGTTTGATGATCATGTTATTTTACATTTGAGTGAGCAATCTTCTATCTCTTGTTACAGCTTCTTCTTCTCCTGTGTTTTGATCCGGAGATTCTGTACTAGAAGATGTGTCATAGCGCCCCCTACCGTATAACAGTGAAACATGGATAGCTGCAAAATTAAATAATGAGTTAAAGGACAAGTTCGGTATTTTACACTTAAAGCCCTGTTTACAGATCGTATCTGATGAAATAGAACGGTTAAGATTAAAATTTGGACACATGCTGCTGTCCCGAGAATTTTAGGTTTATTTCGCTTCCCCCCCCCACCCCCACAATGGTTGTCTATGTGCACTGGAAGATTCCGTCCTAAAAACACATTAAACTTTCGTTTACAAAGACGTGAAACTCACCGAGTGGTCAGGGGTGTTCACTGATATGTTCACTCAAAAATCGCTGAAAAAGATGCATTCCAACAGGTTTTATCGTAGTTTTTGTCCAACTCCATTGACTTAATAGGACGTGCTGTGAGACCGCAGCACCTTTACGGTATTACTCCGCCACTTCTTCTTCTGATTCTTCTGTGTATTCAATGAAATGCCCATGGTTTGCTTGCAATTGGCAAAGGTGCATTATCGCCACCAACTGGGCTGGAGTGTCTATTATTCAAGCGCTCAACGGAAGAATCACGGGTGTGACGCTTGGCAAAATAGGTCCACAAAAGCGAAATAAACCTAAAATTCTCGGGACAGGAGCATGTGTCCAAATTTTAATCTTAACCGTTCTATTTCATCAGATACGATCTGTAAACAGGGCTTTAAGTGTAAAATACCGAACTTGTCCTTTAAGTAGAATTAAAGTAAATTCCTATGTACACTAGCAGTGGACTAGCTAAATAGAAATACACAGAATTAGAATCATATCTGTTTTATATCAATATTTTAATCAATATTTTCAATCAAAGTAAGTTACATAAGACTGTATATGATAGGGTGACCATACGTCCTGTTTAACCAGGACATATCTGGCCAGGATTTCGAGATCGCCCAAAATGCCTGGGATTCGGCTTTTGCTTTCTACAGTCACCATTCATTATGTTTACATTATTACGTTATTTGACACTGACACGTACGAAAAACCTAGTTTAAAGTCAGTGGCGCGTTGCGCATGTTATTCATATGCTATTTTAAGGGCGCGTGCTTGGCCATAATCAATGTAGCGTGTGCACAACGCGCATGCACTTTGATTCTCTCATCTACACAGAAGGAGCAGTTTTCATTTTTACAAATCATACATTATTACAAGGAAAATATTAGGTCTTGTAGGTCTTGATAAGCCTAGGGCTTCTGTGTCACGAATCCACACACAGGAAACAAGGGAGAAGATCCAATTGCAGTAAGTATTTATTAGGGAAATCCGTATCAGTGGTCAAGTCCAGGCATGGGTCAAAATCCGATAAGGCAATCCAAAACAAGACACAAACAAGAACAGGCAGGAAACAGAACACAAAAGTGGCATGATAAATACAAGGACTCCGTGACACATACTAAAACAGACAGGCTTATATACACAGGGAAATGACAATGCTAATGGGGAATAGGCTGAGTGCAATGATTAGTGACAAGGGACAGCTGAGTGCAATGAGGAAACAAGGATCGTGGGGAATGTAGTTCAGAATGTGACAGACACCGTGGGGAAGGAGGACATCTAGTGGTAACCAGGGAACACAAACCAGACACTGAGACATTCTGCCTATCCCTTTTTGAACAGTGTGATTATTATGCAAATGTTTGTTTTGTTTTATTTTTATTGATGGATATTTCATGTGTTGCTGTCTTTGGTTTAATTAATTTTTTAGTTGTTCAAAATAAAGAATTAATTAATTAATTAATTAATTCATTCATTCATTTGAACAAACTAGGGAAATCATTGTTGCGTCCATGAAGATGTGAAAAAATGACAAGAACGGCCCTGACGAGAACGTCGGTCTCCTCGGCTGTGAACCGCTCCTGGCGCGCCTGGCAAATCCGCTGTTATAATAGCAATCCACCATGGAACAAGCGCGCCTGCTCTTAAAGGGAATGTGAGATGTCACTCTGATTGGTTTATTTCACATTACGCCCAAACCACACCTATGAATAATGAAGGTACTTCAGACCAACTCATTTTAGATTTGTGTCGGGCGCAAGAGTCATTTATCCCGCCGGTATAATAGCAACAACGGCCAAAACTCGCCCCCAAAGTTAACGCGCGTTTCAGATCGTTAAAATAGGGCCCATGGACTTTTCTGTCAGTATAAGTAAAGTATGCTCAAGTGCAATTCGAAGTATATTTCTGAGAACTACATAAAGTATTTTTCTGCTAAGTAGACTAATTTCTTATTTTGTAGTTTAAAATAAGTATACTAATAGCACACTTGAATAAACTTCTTCTTCGTATGGGTACCCTTTAATTTATACTTGATCTGTATATATGAAGGTCTGTGAATTTGCTTATCTAGCCGGAGTTATATATATAAAAAATAATAATAATAATATAAATATATATATATATATATATATATATATATATATATATATATAGCTTAGATGTATACAAATATAAATCTTAATGTAATATACATTTTTCATGAATGTATTTTATACGAATATTCCCCACTAAACTTAACATTTCATTAAAGGTTTCGATTTTATAAAATTACTGTGCAGCAATTATTTTATTTATTTTTTTGCTTCTGAAAAATGACTCTCTCCTTACAATATATTTTGTGTTGTTGTAGATTAATATTTTGTTGTTGTTGTTTTTCTCTATTATTCTCTATAATAAGTAATGTGTATATTTAGTGCAATGTGTTTTGTAACCAGTTCCACACACAGAGAGTTATAGATATTCTACAATTATCAAGAAAAAAACAGCAATGTTTTCGGATCGGTATCAGCCGGTACTAAGAATCTGGAATATTGGATGGTTTATGAAAATATGGTATCGGTGCATCCCTAGTTGTCAACATCAGCAACTCGCACTAAATACTATCCAAGTGGTTTTATTTTACATTTTACATCTGGTTGTAAATATTGAAAAAAATTGACATTCACATGATTTTATTCATTTCTAGAAGTAAACATAAAATATAAAAATTAAACAATTTGTTTTAACTAAATATTTTTTTTTCCTGAATAGGAAACAGGAATGCAATTTTTGCTTACATGAACCAAATACTTATTTATAGTGAGGGATGCACATACATAACTGGTGTACATGTGGTAAAAATGAACGATGCGCACCAGAAAACATGGAGGGAAGTGCTTTTGAGTACCAACATGTTCGGGGACAGGGACACGTTTACTTACTGGAGTAGGAGTTTTCTCCAGCTTTGGTCAAATTTGGTAAGCAATCATGATGATAAGTGTGTTCATTAATTATTAGGGGTGCAACGGATCGTATAGTTGATCTGTGATCCATACGGGACAGGCCCCACGGTTCGGCACGCATGTGATTCGTGGATTAACTGCTAAGTTTTACCATTTTAGAGTGAAAGTTACCGTTGCCGAAAGTATCATTTGGACGTGTTTTGTCTTGCATAATTTACACATTTTAAACGCGGAAGAAGAGGTGAAAATCAGGACTCACGCTGTTATCTGTGCGCAGTTATACTGTAACTTTCATATAGCGTCTGTCTACTTTCTGCTGTTACATCAGTGTTCATTTTCCCCCTTCACATTTCTCTTTTTGATGGTTTAATGATTTACAGACAACTTTTTTACTTTCATTTTAGACTTGCAGGAGGAGAATGAGGAGAGCGAAGAACTGAGTGAAGCGGAGGAGAAACAACATGATGTCAGAAAAGGAAATAAATCTTTGAGTCACTCACAGAAAAGAAGATCAAACAAATCTTTCACCTGCTCTCAGTGTGGAAAGAGTTTCTCATACAAACAAAGTCTTAAACTTCACATGAAAATTCACACCGGAGAGAAGCCTTTCACATGTGATCAGTGTGGGAAGAGTTACACACAAAAAGGACACCTTAAGGAACACATGAGAATCCACACTGGAGAGAAGCCGTACACATGTGATCAGTGTGGGAAGAGTTTCACACAAAAAGGACACTTTAAGCAACACATGAAAATCCACACTGGAGAGAAGCCGTACACATGTGATCAGTGTGGGAAGAGTTTCACACAAAAAGGACACTTTAAGCAACACATGAAAATCCACACTGGAGAGAATCTGCACACATGTGATCAGTGTGGGAAGAGTTTCACACAATTAGGCTCTTTTAAATCACATCTGCGTTATCATTCAGGAGAAAGACCATTTAACTGTGATCAGTGTGGTAAAAACTTTGTTAGGGCAGGTGCACTGAAGGACCATCTGAAAGTTCATACAAAGGAGAAGCTTCACGTGTGTTCTTTTTGTGGAAAGAGTTTTAATCACCTGAGTGCTTTAAAATTACACCAGAAAATACACAGTGGTGTGAAGGATTACATGTGCTTTGATTGGAAAATACTTTTATTAGAAATGCTGAACTGAGACAGCACCAGAGAATTCACACTGGAGAAAAACCTTACAAGTGTTCACACTGTGACAAGAGATTCATTCAGTTAGGAAACATGAAAAGACATGAGCGGATTCACACCGGAGAGAAACCGTATCACTGACCTCTGTGTGGGAAGAGTTTCCCTCATTCAGCTTCTCTACTCTATCATACAAAAAACAAATGTCTGAAATCATGATATAATGTTTGAATTCATCTTCAGATCCAGCTCTTTCAAATGCAATGCTGCGTCCTCATCAAACATGACTCAATAACATAAATTAGGACCATATCAGACATGAACTGTCGAATAAATACTGTTTCTTATGCTAAAACAGTGTTAAAAAAGCTAAAAACCGCCACCTACTGCACATCTTTCTCTTACATGGGTGATGTGTCTGCATTATATTCTTTCATGAGAATGTAGTGCCTCATCCACCCCAGAGGATCAGACTACTTACAAACATTTCTTAGTGATTTTTTGTTGTTGTTGCTCAGCTTTATTCCATTATCCCAACATGTGTCGGTATCCAACAAATACAATTATACCCTCTGTTTTTAATCTATAAAATAATGCAGATATTATACTTTTGAGAGCTGTAAATTACAGAAAACCCTCAAGACTTTTTCTTTAGGTCTATTGTGAGGCTGCTAAGAGCGACGAGCCGGTCCCCGATCTTTTCGAGGAGAAGCACGACTCGCCAAACTCTGCTTTTGAGCCTTTCTTTTTTGTACCTTTGATGCTAACAAATCATATTTTGAGGATTATATTTTCTCATTGGATTTCATAGAGCATCGGAAAATTGTGTTGGATAGCGGTTCATGTTTAAATGAGGTCATCTTCTGGTTTAATGCTAATTCAGGGCATTATATTCAGTGTGTCTTTGGTGGTAGATTCTGGTGCTCGAGTTGCCGATATGTCAACTGGGATTTAAACCCGGCTAGTGTCTTCTGCTGGTTAGCAACTAGTTAAATAGTTATTTAACAACTGTTAAATAAAAGATAAGATTAAAATAATTTCGGATTTGTCTTGTATTAAATAAACAAAAAACAGAGATGAAAAATGAACTTCAGAAATTTATTTTTGCAATGGTTAAATAAATGTTCAGTGATGTCTCCCAAAGATTTCTTAATTTTGGCGCAATTTTTTTCTCTATATAGTGTTGATATGGCAACTAGTAAATGCACGTCATGTTGGTATGTGTGGAGGTATATAAAACAAGTGTGTTACATCTAGACCTGTGTTAGCTTGTGCCCGCTTATACCCCTACAATTATCTCACCATTCAGATGCAATTAAACCTATAAATTGTTTAAATTTTTTATTGTCTTTTTTGCCAGCGCTATTAAATAATCTAAGGCCTCGTTTACACTGCAGGTCTTGATGCCCAATTCTGATTTGTTACCTTTATCAGATTTTTTTTATCGTCCGTTTACACGTTCTTTCAACTGTGACCCATATCCGATTCATGTGTTTACACTTGCCATATTATCTGAAACATCGCACATGCTTAAAGGGTTAAATTCTCTTGCACAGATAAAACACAGGCTTAAATACAGGCATGCAGTAGACTCCGGAAGGAGAAGCGGCCATGGAAGAGTGGTACTACTCTACTTTGATCTCTGTGAGCAGATCTGGGGTGGTTCTCCAGCCGTCACCACCATTAATTGTGGCATTGAAACAAGCGACATAAACAACAGAAGCAGCACCACCAGCGATGAAAGTTATCCACTGTCAGTCAGTCGCGATAGCCCTTCTCCTTCGCTCTGTAGTTCTGCTCCTTCTCCTGCTACAGCAAGTGAGGACTCAGATGGGATGTCTACAGAGACTCAAAACAGACATGACAGGCTGAATGCAACGCTGTCATCATACAGACAAGAGAGGCTTAAGAGAAAATTGTCAAATGAAGGACAGCTCATTACATTTGCACAGGAAGATCTTAAGCTAAGGAGGCAGACATTTGAGAGGATGGAGGCAACAAACAAAGAGTTTTCAGAGAACATTGGCCGACTGACATCAAACATTGAAAAAATTACAAATTCAGTTACAGACGTATTTTTACTTATGAGATAATCAATGGGCTAGACTCCATTTGTTGCACCACCGCCGCAGCCACGACGTTACAGCTCACACCATCAGCAATGGTTACCTTTATGGTTCAGCTGTTGCCTCTGCTCCCTCTTCAGCACCAACCAGACAAACACCACCACAGCACCATGAAGATTCTGCTCCATTTTCGTACACTGAATATCTTTACTCGAATGACACAGAGTAGTCATGTCAATAATACACATGATATAAGTGCTTGTTAAAAAAGAAACACTTTTTGTTATTGTTGGTTTAATTCTGATGCCTTGTTCAAGTTTCCTGTAGCCATGGTTACAATGTTGGTCCTTTTTTTTAAGTTGTTTAATGGACTTTTTTGGTAATGCTGTTTTTCTCTGACTCCTCTCTGATGACAGACGTGTAAAGTTTACATTAAAGTGAAATTTGTTTTTGTGGACATTTTCAGCAATTCATGTTTACAATGCCTACAAAGGCATGAGTTAATTTTCACTGTACTGTTTGACAGAGTGGAGTTTTTTTTCTTTTTCTGCAGTAACAACAACAAGTAACCTAACTTTTTTCCCCTGCTGCATATCTTGAAGCAATTACACAATAAATGATTGTTCGTAAACAAAATACATTTTATTCATTTGTTGAATCAGTGTATCGCTTTTTACAGATCTGATGAATATAATGTGTTACAATGTTGAGTTAACACTTTCCAGGAGCATAAGCACGTTCGATTTTATATCATGTTAACAGAAAACTGTATATAAAACAAACTGAATGTATAGTTTAATCACACAAGCTCAATGTCATCCAAACATGACTCAGTGTCTTGCTTTATACAGATATGGTGAATATAATGACCGTTTCAATGCTGTTTGCATTAACACTTTACAGGAGCCTAAGCACTTTGGACATTAAATCACGTTCACAATCTTAATGTATAATTTAATCAGACAAGCTTAATGTCAACCAAACTGAATTTTGCTTAACTTTTTCATTCAGAGAAATAACAGTAAGTGGCAAAATTTATATGCAATAATCTGAAATGAGCATCATTCAAGGGTCAAGAAACTTTGTGAGCACATTTCTTACTCGCCTTCCCTCAGTTTCATTGCATTCTTTTCTGATATTATTGTGCTGTGTTGGTGGCTGGAAGTTTCTGTCATATTGGACAGCTGCAGCAACATTTTGGTCTGGATTGATTTCTCTGTTAGCTTCACAAAAGTTATGCAAAACAAAAAAGGCATTGATGATGAATGGAAGATCATCCAGATTTATGTCCATTGCCCTCCGTAATGCTCCAAATCGTGCTTTTAAACGTCCAAATGAGCATTCAATCACCGTTCTGCACTTGCACAGTGAAAACCCAAAGTACTGTTCCTGAGGAGTAGAACCTTCACTCGCATACTCTTTCATAACATAGGGCAGCAGGGGGTATGCTGGGTCTCCGAGAAGAAATACAGGAACAGGATCTTCTCCCTCCACGATTACTTTTGGACAAGAAGGAATCTTTCCATCTCTCAAGCAAGCATTGATTTTTGAATTTGCAAATATTCGAGCATCGTGAACGCTACCAGGCCATTGTCACGTTTTGGGTTTGTTCTTGTCACGTCACGTCTGCCGAGCCAGAGCCTGTTCACGTCACGTCTGCCGAGCCAGAGCCTGTTCACGTCACGTCTGCCGAGCCAGAGCCTGTTCACGTCACGTCTGCCGAGCCAGAGCCTGTTCACGTCACGTCTGCCGAGCTAGATCCTGTTCACGTCTGTTCCAGCCCATAACCCCATAGCTGTCCCCAAGAAAATTTTTTGGGGGGGGGCAGTAGGGTCCTTGATAGGACCATGGAGGCCGCGCCACCTTGGCCACCTGAACTGTCTGGTCCACCTTGGCCACCTGAACTGTCTGGTCCACCTTCGCCACCTGAATTGTCTGGTCCACCTTGGCCACCTGAACTGTCTGGTCCACCTTGGCCTCCAGCACTGCCGGATCCGCCCTGGCTTCCTGCACTGCCGGATCCGCCCTGGCTTCCTGCACTGCCGGATCCGCCCTGGCTTCCTGCACTGCCGGGTCCGCCCTGGCTTCCTGCACGTCCAGGTCCGCCCACGCCTTGCCACGGTCCAGGTCCGCCCACGCCTTGCCAAGGTCCAGGTCCGCCCACGCCTTGCCACGGCCCAGGTCCGCCCACGCCTTGCCACGGCCCAGGTCCGCCCACGCCATGCCATGACCCAGGCCCGTCCACGCCATGCCACGTCCCATGTCCTGTCCCCCTGCACGGGCCTGGCCCACCATCCCTCCCCCATGACCTCCTCCACTCCACCACCCTCCTGGTCTTATCTTGTGTTTTGGTTTTGTTGGGCGTCGGGAGACGCCCTTAGAGGGGGGGGGATTCTGTCACGTTTTGGGTTTGTTCTTGTCATGTCTTGTTTCCATGTCTGTCATGTGATTCCCTGTTTGTCATGTGATCCTGCCATGTCTTGTCATTGGTTAATTGTCTGATCATTGTTCACAGGTGTCCCTTGTTTTTTCATTAGTCTGTGTATTTAGCCCTCATGTTTGCCATGTGTCTTGGTCAAGTATTGTTTCTTGTAATTCTGCTGTTGTGCAAGTTTCATGTTCATGCCATGGTTTTTGTTTTCATGCCACGTCATGTTTTATTTTAGTTACAATAAACTGCACTTGGGTTCTCATTTCTCAACTTGCCTCCAGTGGATCCCTTATTACAGCCATTTAATAACAACATCCATGAATGCGTACCTGTAATCACAGGTAGCCTGTACACGGAGAATTTGCCTTTCCTATTGATGTAATCAGTGGAGTTTGATGAAGGCTGCTTAATTTCGATATGTGTGCCGTCAATAGCCCCTAGACACTGTGGCATGTTTCAGCCCCTCCGTGTGTTTCATAAAAGTTTGTGACAAGTGTCTGTATCTCTGGTTCTGTGAATGGAAGTGAAACATACTCGGGACCCAGGTGAAATGTGATTGCTTTGCACACTTCTCTGATTATTTTCACTGTTTTCTGCAGTCTACCTTCGTCACTTAAATAGTACATGCAACTTTTGTAACAACGTCCACCGGTGATCTCAGTCGTGTTGTCTGGCCTTGAATGTGAGGTCGTAACAGTTCACTCAGATGATACAGAGAATACCTAGACATCTTAAAGTTTTCACGCCACTCCTCAGGCACGACAATTCCATGCACAAAGTTATCCCACCACGCAAGGCAGCATCCAGGTCTCACCCAAAATCTCCGCTCCATGTACGGTCTGAAACGCAACTGCGAGTAAACATTCTGGCTCCTTTGAAGAAACACAATCTGCAGTATGTACAAACTAACATTAATTTTTAACAAGGCTGTCAAACAGAGCATCCAAAACAACTGCTGTACAATGTCATTCACCATCTTGGCTGAATTGGTCATATGACTGCATCACATGACTAAAAATGAGTCATCGTATTCAAAAGCCTCCATTTTCACAGGCCACACTACAACGCGAAGACGGCATTTTCAAATGTATCCGCTTTGGAGAGCATTTTCCAAAAGCTACCTTTTCGTTGACTTAAAACGCTGTCTCAGTGTAGACGGAAGGCCAAAACGGAGAGAAAAATATACGTTTTCAAACGAAAACGTATTAGTGAGGACATGGCCTTACCCGCTTTGACAAACTGTTGATAAGATACCATACACTCTCTAAGTATCTTATATGAGACCTGTAGTTTATCTGTCTTCCATTTCCTCTCTGCCTGCCTCCATTTTTTTCTAAGCAGCCGACTCTCTTCATTGAGCCAAGGCTGAGTTACAGTTTTTGATTTTACCTGTTTTCAGGGGGCAATCCAATCCAAAATATGATTACAGCCCATACTGAAGTCAGATACCAGCTCCTCTAAACCCCAAATAGATGGATTGTACTCAATAACTGACATAACGGCATTGTACTGGTCAGAAAAGTTAGAGGCAGAACCAGCATTGATAGCCTGAGCACGACGGCTAACTGGCACGGACCCCGAAGGGAGCCCAGCAAATGTGACGTTAAACATAATAACAAAATGATCTGAGAGCCCCATGTTCTCAATAGTCAGCTCACCCACTGGTACACCCCAGGACAGAACCAAATCAAGAGTATGCCCCTGCTTATGTGTAGCACCATCGACAGACTGTGTGAGGTTGAAAGAGTCCAACAGCAACAAAAAATCTTGTACCAAGGGCTTCTCAGGGCAGCAAATATGAATATTAAAATCACCTAATTTAACAAGGCTATCACAACAAGTGATCAGAAGATAAAAACTCCCCAATAAAGTCCTTGTTATAATTAGGAGGTCTGTATATTAGTGCACAAATAACTGGCCTAATCAAGACCACTTTAAAAACTTGCACCTCAAAACTAGAAAACTTGTCCACTGTCAACAGCCTGCATTTAAAACAATTCTTAAAAATGTACGCAACCCCCCTCTTCTTAACACGACGTCGCGAAACTTTAATCAACCTTGACAACTCTTGGTTCTGAGGAACATCCGAAACCAGATAAGAGTACCTTGCATCCTGTTGACACGAAGAGGTACGAGATGAGTCGATGACATCCACCGATGAGCCCACATGCACGGCCGGACCAGCCGCAAAGGTACGGGCTTGTCTCTGTTTCACCAACGCCTCCACACTCCTCAACGCTTCATCTCCTATTGCGTTTCCGAGAGGCCACACAGATTCACAGCTGCGTGTGCGATAAACGGGGAATCACAAAACTTATTTCCACCCGAGTAACAGCTGGAAGCCACCACCGCTGACTCTTGGAGACTTAAAAGAAAATCGCGCTCATAAACGCGAAGAGAACTAACTGGCTGCACAAACAAGGATAAAAACAAGACAATTAAAGCATAAAACACAAACAGCGACCGACGGCATGCCAAACTACTCACAGGTGCCATCTTTCCCATTATTTCCTTATATGCAAATGTATGAGTCCAATGAGTGTCCAATGTGAGTCTGGAGAGCTTCACACAAGTCCTGTCATCTTCTCTACAGAAAACCCTCAAGACTTTTTCTTTAGGTCTAGTTCAGGGATGGGCAACTTCGGTCCTGGAGGGCCACTGTCCTACAGAGTTTAGCTTCAACCCTAATCAAACACACCTGAACAAACTAATCAAGGTCCTCAGGATTACTAGAAAATTACAGGAAGGTGATTTTTTCAGGGTTGGAGCTAAACTCTGTAGGACAGTGGCCCTCCAGGACCGAAGTTGCCCATCCCTGGTCTAGTGTGAGGCTGCTAAGAGCGACGAGCCGGTCCCCGATCTTTACGAGGGGAAGTACGACCCTTTCTTTGTTGTACCTTTAATGCAAACAAATCATATTTTGAGGATTATGTTTTCTCATTGAATTTCAAAGAGCATCGGAAAGTTGTGGTTTATAGCGGTTCATGTTTAATAGAAGCGTTTTGTGAGGGAACTATTTTTTATTCAATAATGAGGTCATCTTCTGGTTTAATGCTAATTCAGGGCATTATATGTAGTGTGTCTTTGGTGGTAGATTTTAGTGTGGGGAGTTTTTTTTTTTTTTTTTGGTGCTCGACTTGCCGATTTGTTTTGTAAATTCTTGCGCAACTGGGATTTAAACCCGTTTAGTAACAAGTCCTGTGTGAACAGCAGCTATGGGTCATCTGTGTTGTGTATGTGACAACTATTATATAAAAAAAGAAACTTGAGTTTTGTTGTGGTGTATATGATGTTTGTGCTGAGGTTTCATTCATTTCATTCATTCATTATTTACAGTAAGATTACCCATAAAACATATAATGCATGGCTGGCTGAATTCTGAATTGAGAGGGTCCACACTGGAGAGAAGCCGCACACATGTAATCAGTGTGGGAAGAGTTTTGCGCGAACAGGAGTCCTGAAGGATCACATGAAAACTCACACTGGAGAGAAACCTTACAAGTGTTCACACTGTGAGAAGAGTTTCAGTCAGTTAGGAAACATGAAAACACGAGAGGGTCCACACTGAAGAGAAACCGTAACACTGCCCTCCATGTGGGATGAATTTCAATCAATCAGACATACGAATGACCAATGTCTAAAATCATGATCTATGTAGTTCATGTTCAGATCCAACATTTTCAAGTGCGACACTGCGTCCTCACCAAACATGACCCAAAAATAGTTTGAGCAATAAAAGCTCTATTTTCCATATTAATCAGGGCAAAGAAACATCATACAAAGTTGTCACTGTGATCAGAGTTCAACTGAAAGACAGTTTCAAGTGTGAGATTCAGATCTCACTTCTTTTCTTGAGAAGCTTTGACTATCTTCTACATCAATCAAAAGAGAAAGGGGGTATTTTATACTAAGTCTGTGAGAAATGAATGATCTAATTTCTTTATTGATAATGTAGTTATTGGAAAATCAAACTAAATTTAGGTTCAAATGAATATCTTATCCCACTGTTAGGGTAGGCTAGTTATAGAATGAAACGTCTCCTAAATAAAAGAAGCAGAAAAGAAAAAAACTACTGCAAAGATGGTTGTCATTTGTATTTTTATTTTTATTACTGATGTTTTATTTGTCTCAGATTGTGAGAATCAATATACTGACAAAGCAGTTTTTTTTTTGTTCAGCATATCCTGACTCAAATGAAGTCAGATCTCTGCTGTTGATCTGTAAAGCTTGTTTCAGGAGTGTCACTATTAACAGCTGCTAAAAAGCCTCTATTTTGAATGTCTATAGTTTAATAGTTTTCAGCTCATTCATTATGCTGATGTCTTCAATCACCTGTAAACTGACACTTAAAGCTCATTTCACTGGTGTCAACAGACTGAGACAAACTGCATAATTTGAAAATCTACAATTTATTTTGTTATAGTCTGTGATAAACCATATTTTATGTAAAAACGACTACAAACTAAAAAACGATTAATAAAAATTCATCTAAATGTGTTATTTGTTGCTTATTAATCTGTTAGTTTTAGTTTAGTTTATCCTACTTGTATTCTTACATTTTCTTTATATTTGGATTATTTTAATTCTGGTATTTATTCATGTTTTTCTACATGTTTTGTACAAATGTAAATGTTGATAGATGAACATAAATGCATACAATGTGTAAAATTGTGAAAACAAATTTGATGATTTATTTTTGATTTGGGCAGATCTGCTCCTCCTACCACACACTGATTCCCCTTCAGTGAAGCTCCTCCCACTGCAGTTCACCAATAAATGCTGGATTATTCCCATCAGTCTACAAGTGAAGAAGATTGAGGACAGTGAGAACATGAGTGATCCAGAACTCTGCAGGATAAAAGATGAAGAAATTGAAGAACAAAGAGGTTGGTGTTTATTTTTTATTCTTTATTAATGATGCTGAAGATCATTAAGGTTATAAAACTTCATGCAGTTGAAAAGATTTTATGGTTGTAGTAAAAAAAAAAGAAAAGCTATAGGAGCTGTGAAATAACAGTTAAAGTAAAAAAAATAACGTACAGGGCCATTTTTAATTTATGTTTTGACATTTAATCAGATTTCCAATACACTTATGTTCATTTTTCCCCACAAAATTTTGCATTTCATTAGATTTTATAAAATTACTGTGCACCAATTTTTTTTTGCTGCTGAATTATCGACTCTCCTTTATAATATATTTTGTGTTGTTGTAGATTGATAATTTTTGTTTTTGCTGTTTTTCTCTATAATTCTCTATAATAAGTAATGTGTGTATTTAGTGCAATGTGTTTAGTAACCAGTTCCACTATAGATAGATATACTACAGTGATCAAGAAAAAAACAGCAATGTTTTCGGATCGGTATCAGCCGATACTAAGAATTTGGAATATCAGATGGTTTATGAAAATATGGTATCGGTGCATCCCTAGTTGTCAACATCAGGAACTCGAACTAAATACTATCCACGTGGTTTTATTTTACATTTTACATCTGGTTCACAATTTTTGCAACCATGTTACTGAACTTTTGTTGTAAATATTTAAAATATTTGACATTCACATGATTTTATTAATTTCTAGAAATAAACAATCAAATATAAAAATGAAACAATTTGTTTCAAAAAAAAAAATTCAAGGTAACAGGAATGCAACTTTTGCGTAAATGAACCAAATACTTATTTATAGTGAGGGGTGCACATACATAACTGGTATCTGGTAAAAATAAATGATGCGCACCAGAAAATGCATGCGATTCGTGGATTAACTGCTAAGTTTTACCAACACCATCATTTGGACGTGTTTTGTCTCGCCAATTTGCACATTTTAAATGCAGAAGAAGAGGTGAAAATCAGGACTCACGCTGTTATCTGTACGCAGTTATAACTTTCGTATAGCGTCTGTCTACTTTCTGCTGTTACATCAGTGTTCACTTTCCCCCCTTCACATTTCTCTCTTTGATTTTTTTTAATGATTTACAGACAACTTTTTTACTTTCATTTTAGACTTGCAGGAGAAGAATGAGGAGAGTGAAGAACTGAGTGAAGCGGAGGAGAAACATGATGTCAAAAAAGGAAATAAATCTTTGAGTCACTCACAGACTAAAATACATTTTTTACTGAAAGGAAGATCAAACAAATCTTTCACCTGCTCTCAGTGTGGAAAGAGTTTCTCATACAAACAAAGTCTTAAACGTCATATGAGAATCCACACGGCAGAGAAACCTTTCACATGTGATCAGTGTGGGAAGAGTTTCACACAAAAAGGAAATCTTAAGGATCACATGAGAATCCACACTGGAGAGAGGCCGCACACATGTGATCAGTGCGGGAAGAGTTTCACACAATTAGGCTCTTTTAAATCACATCTGCATTATCATTCAGGAGAAAGACCATTTAACTGTGATCAGTGTGGTAAAAACTTTGTTAGGGCAGATACGCTGAAGGTCCACATGAAAGTTCATACAAAGGAGAAGCCTCACATGTGTTCTTTGTGTGGAAATAGTTTTAGTCATCTGGGTCATCTAAAAGTACACCAGAAAATACACAGTGGTGTGAAGAATTATTTGTGCTTTGATTGTGGAAAGACTTTTATTACAAATGCTGAACTGAAACAGCACCAGAGAATTCACACTGGAGAAAAACCTTACAAGTGTTCACACTGTGACAAGAGATTCAGTCAGTTAGGACACATGAAAACACATGAGAGGATCCACACTGGAGAGAAACCGTATCACTGCCCTCTGTGTGGGAAGAGTTTCACTCATTCATCTTCTCTACTCTATCATACAAAAAACAAATGTCTGAAATCATGATGTAATGTTTGAATTCATCTTCAGATCCAGCTCTTTCAAATGCAATGCTGCGTCCTCATCAAACGTGACTTAATAACATGTTGAGCAATAACATTACATGTAAATCAGGACCAAATCAGATTTGAACTGTCCAATAAATGTTGTTTCTTATGCTAAAACAGTGTTAAAAAAGCTAAAAACCGCCACCTATGCATACCTGTCTCTTGCATGGGTGATGTTTCTGCACTGTATTCTTTCATGAGAATGTAGTGCCTCATCCACCCCAGAGGATCAGACTACTTTAATATCCAACAAACTTTTCTTAATGCTTTTTTTTGTTGCTAACTCATAACCAGCTTCATTCTGTTATCCCAACATGTGTCGGTATCCAACAAAAGTACAATTATACTCTCTGTTTTCAGTCTATAAAATAATGCAGATATTATACTTTTGAGAGCTGATGAAGAATCAGAACAAATGACAGAAAACCCTCAAGACTTTTTCTTTAGGTCTATTGTGAGGCTGCTAAGAGCGACGAGCCGGTCCCTGATCTTTTTGAGGGGAAGCATGACTCGCCACACTCTGCTTTTGAGCCTTTCTTTTTTGTACCTTTGATGCTAACCAATCATATTATGAGGATTATGTTTTCTCAATTAATTTTATAAAGCATCGGAAAATTGTGTTGTATAGCGGTTCATGTTTAAATGAGGTCGTCTTCTGGTTTAATGCTAATTCAGGGCATTATATTCAGTGTGTCTTTGGTGGTAGTTTCTGGTGCTCGAGTTGCCGATTTGTCAACTGGGATTTAAACCAGGCTAGTGTCTTCTGCTGGTTAACAACTAGTTAAAGGGTTAGTTCACCCAAAAATGAAAATTATGTCATTAATGACTCACCCTCATGTCGTTCCAAGCCCGTAAGACCTCCGTTCATCTTCGGAACACAGTTTAAGATATTTTAAGATTTAGTCCGAGAGCTTTCTGTCCCTCCATTGAAAATGTATACACAGTATACTGTCCTTGTTTAGAAAGGTAAAAAGACATCATCAAAGTAGTCCATGTGACATCAGTGGGTTAGTTAGAATTTTTTTGAAGTAACAAAAACTACGACTTTATTCAGCATTGTATTCTCTTCCGGGAATCTTCCTGCGACTCCGCAGTGACACTGCTGACGTAAGACGCTGCTGACGTGTTATGCTGGGTACACACCAAAAGATTTTTTACATCTTATAAGATTTTCAAAATGTGACAGACCACAAACATGAGGACAAAAAATCCTAGATTTAAGCGTTTTGCTCCTATAGTGTGTGGTCTGCCATGATGTGACAAAGACAGCACACCACACACAAACAGATTTTCAACCAGAGTCTCGACTATGAACACAGGAAATCTCGCAAAATATCGTGAGACTTCAGAATAAGCATGACGGACGATATGCAGGAAGAAATTGCGATAGTGTTTGGAATGATTTTCACAGAAAATTCACGTGAAAAAAACCATTGTACCTACCATTATATATAACCTTTTATACAGAAATATATTCATTCTTTATTGTCTTTATTTATTCTTTATTGGATTTATTGTCTCTTTAGAAAAAGTTATTTAATCCCTCTAGTCTATAGAACCTCACTGAACCCTTAACACTCAGCTTTTTTTTTATTTTTATTTTTTTTTATTGATTTTAAGAATTATACAATTACAGTCAGGGGGGTACAAAGAGTAAAGCCGATAAACAAACATAAAAAGACATATACATAAACAGTGACAAACTTAAAAGTTAAAAAAAAATTGAAAATGTTTACAGATTGAAACGCACTTTGCAGCTTTCTTATTTTTCAAACCCAATATTGTGTTTAGGTATTGTAAAATTTCTGCTCTTAAAATGAAAAACAAAGGCTTGTTTCCTCGAAATTTACACTTATGAATACTAAATCTTAACATTAAGCTTCCTGCAAGTGTGTGTGTGTGTGTGTGTGTGAGAATGACCGTGTCTTCCATCATCTCGCTTTCTGATTGGATATTGTTTCGTTTCACGTGATAATCTACAGAGCGTGCGCGTGTTTGTCCTCGGAGTTCCCCCCACACATCAGGATTTCTGATCGTAAATATTAAACATGTTTAATATTTACGATTCGCGATCGGAGCGGCTCCGACGTTCTTCCGAGCAGGTTCGGACACTCTTATCACACCTCACACCAAGGGAAAATCTGATAAAATAATCTGTTAAACCATCAAGATAATCGGGACATAGCTAGGATTGTCGGAAGGGGAGAAATCGGCCCAAAATCAGCCCGATTATCTTTTGGTGTGTACCCAGCATTATCTGGTGCGCCTGAGCTTCGTTTACAGTATTTGTATATATAAAAATATAGCAATACCAAAATACAAACAATGTAGAATAGCTTGAATACAGCGTGCGTCTCCCTCAGACTGTAAACGAAGCTCGGGCGCACCAGATAACATGTCAGCAGCGTCTTTTAAAAAATTTTTTTTATTGAATTAACGAAGCAAATACAAACAAATCAGGTACAATGTAAAAATCTTACTACGAACCTACAGTGCACATCTTAGAAAATAAATACATAAAAGAACAGAATAACATGGAGCACGTTAAATGACAAAAAAATGGCATTTACATATTCAAAAGAAAATGAATCAAAATGGCAATTATTCAATAAGATTGTTTATAAAAGAAGCCAGTTTCTCTGCATTCTTGTTATTAATCAATAATAAAGAGTTATAAAAAAGTTTCAGCCTATGAAATGTTTACTTAACAAAATTACATTGTTAATGCCAAAACCATTGTGATCATTGTGAAAAATACAAAATTTGATATCACTAATTGTTAGATTCATCATCTGAATTCCTTTGGAGACGAACAATTGTTGAAGGTCCAGCCAAAACCTTTGTACAACTTCACACAAACAGAAAAGGTGATCCAAATCTTCGGATTCATTTTCACAGAAGTTACAGTTTCCTACATCCATTTTAAATCTCAATTTTAAGAAATCATTAGTTGGATAAATCCTATTTATAATTTTAAACTGCATTTCTTTCATCTTTGGCGGGACTGGGAATTTTAAGTATTTACATCTAATCTTTTTTATTATCTCCTTTCCAAAGTCTTTGAGAATATAATCTCTTTTGAGAGAGCTTGTTTGGCCAGTTAAGTAAACAGTTCCTTATAAACTTGTTACATTTGTAATTCTGAAAATTAATACCATTATGTCACGGTTCATGAATTCACTGGTTTCTTCGTGTCTCGTGTATTTGTTGTTTTGTGTGTGTGGGTGTGTGTGAGTGGGCGTGGCTGCTCGTTCAGTTGATCAGCACTCCACCTGATCTCATTCCCCTCATCAGCTACCATCAATCATCTCTGCTATATAAACTCATCGCACTCTCCTTTCCCTGTCAGATCGTTGGTTTTGGTGTCCTCAGTGTGTTGTCGTCGTCTGCTCTTCCAGTTCCAGTTCCAGTTCCAGTTCCAGTTCCAGTTCCAGTTCCAGTTCCAGTTCCAGTTCCAGTTCCAGTTCCAGTTCCAGTTCCAGTTCCAGTTCCAGTTCCAGTTCCAGATCGTGTCCTGTTCGGTGTTTCGTGGTGTTCGTCGTGTTGGATGTTCACTTCACTGGATTCACCGTCACCTGTCTTCACCTCCACGCTGACCATCAAGTCCCTGCGCCACCAGCCCACCCGTGTGTTTTTGCTGTGTCTTCTGACCAACAATAAAAGAGTTTACTTGCATATTGCTTCCGCCCCTGAATTATGACACATTAATGTAAAGTTGTCTTAAGGTAGGAGTGATTTTTGAATATATTATATCCTGCTTAATTATAGCTACAAGTGATACTGGGAGAGCTTTCACAATCTGTTTAAACTTCTTTTGGGTACATCTAATTTGAAATTTGTCACAGAATTCAACATGTAAGACATTTCCTTCCACATCTATGAAGTGGGCAATAGCCCAGACACCTTTAGAAAACCATTCTTTAATAAAAAGAGATTTTCTATTTACCAATATATACCTATTATTCCAAATTGGTGTATTGTGTGGTGTGAAATTATGCTTGAATATTAATTTCCAATACAGAAGGACCTGTTGGTGGAAATCTGAAAGTTTCAAAGGAAGTTTCTTAAAATCAAAATCGAAAACTAATGCCGCCTACTTTTTCACAAAAACCCGATTGGGAATATAAGACCACAATGAATTTTGATTTTGAATATAGTTTTTCAACCATCTAATTTTCAACATACCATTCATACAATCAAAATCTATTGCATTACCACCTCCATCCTCGTAAGTTCTAGTTAAATCCTGCTTGGCTATATAATGACATCTATTCCGCCATATGAAATAAAAATTTAGTTTGTTGATAGTTTTAACTATTTGGGGTGCTATTGGAAGGAAGTAAGCTGGATATATTAATCTAGATAAACTGTCCATTTTAGTTAACAATATTCTGCCAAAAATGGAAAGATCTCTTTGTAGCCATCTATTTAGAAATGATTTGCAGTTGTCAACATTGTCTTTGTTTTGTTTTTCAGAGATCGTTTTGTCTTTAGTCACCACAATACCCAAGTATTTGACTTCTTTTTTTACCTTTATGTTATATAATGATTGCATGGATTGGTCTTTTAATGGCAATAATTCACATTCATTTAAGTTTAACTGAAGTCTGGAGGCTTTTGAGAAAATATTGATAGCTTGTAATGCTATGGGAATTTGGAACTCATTTTTAAGAGACAAAGTTGTATCATCAGCCAACTGACTTATAATTATTTGTTTGCCCATCAAATTCAGACCTTCTATCACGCTGTTCTTAATTAAAATAGACAGAATTTCTGCAACCATTATAAACAACAAGGGAGAGCTTCCACATCCTTGCCTTATTCCTCTACCAATATTAAATCTTTAAGTCCCGTGTCCCAAAGACACACAGCTATTTATATCAGAATAGAGCATAAATTATGTATAATATCTTTGAATTTGCAGCCAAAACCAAAATAATGAAGTGTTTTTTAAAATAAATTCATGCTCAGAGTCAAAGGCCTTATAAAAATCAAGGAAGAATATAAAACCATCATCATCAATTAAATCACTGTGGTCTAATAAATCCATAACAAGTCTGAGGTTATTATGAATGACTCTTCCTTTTATAAAGCCTGACTGTGTCTCACTTATTATGTCTGCTATCCCTTTTTTAAAGGTCCCATGACATGAAATTTTCACTTTCTGAGGTTTTTTAACATTAATATGAGTTCCCCTAGCCTGTATATGGTCCCCAAGTTTCTAGAAATTTTAATCGGTGTAAATCGAGCTTTTGCTATCTTTCTCTGTCTTTGAGAAAATGGAAGCTCAACCGGGCTGATCTTGAATCTCCTCCTTATGACGTTATAAGGAGAAATGGTACCTCCCCTTTCTCTGCTTTGTCCGCCCAGAGAATATTTCCCGCCCATGAGAAAATGAGCTAGGAAGTAGGAACGCGCACGCGCGATTTTAGTTTGTCCACGAGAGATATCATGGCTTTTATGTAAGACCGCCGGAGCGACCACAACATTGCCCAACATCAAATGGCAAACGTAATGCAAGCGGAACGAAACTGCTCGTTATTGTGTGGTTGAAGGACCGTTTATCAGTTTGGATCAGTGCAGCGCGTGCCGATCGTGATCATGCGACACTGTTACTACACAGTGCTAATAAGAGATCCAGTAAAGAAAGCATTTGAATTCGCCACAGAAGTAATAACATCTCTGCGAGATCTAGGGAGAAACATTCACATTTCTCCGTTATTAACGGATCAAACAGCGCTGACGTGGAAACCTGGAAGAAACATTGTGCCATGAATGAACTATCCAGTGTCCACAGATCTGCAACATTCACCATGGATTTACTGTAGTAAAACTAACTGCAGACATGGAAGTTTGGCAGGAATAGTAGGCTATAATGCCTTCAAGTAACATTACGTCGGTTTTATTTTGACATTATGAATACAATTGCTGCCCTCAAATGTTAATCTGAACTAAAATAAACCTGTTTATAACTACTACAATATTACATTTATTTTTTCTCCGGAGTAGCTGTTTTGTTTTATATGCTCCTAAAAAGAGTCAATTATAGCTCTAGAATTGCTCAAAGTAAAAAAAAAAGAAAGAATAGTTTATGATGTTAGTTTTAATTAAAAAAAGAATAAAAAAATTAAAAAAACAAGGAAATTTCTCTGGCATTTCTCTCTTTTTGCTGTATCAAAAACGAACCGAACCGTGACACAAGTGTATCGTATCTGTCATGATTCCTGTCTTGTGTTCCCCATGTCTTGTGTGGACTTATTTCCTGTTCTGTGCCATGTTTTGTAGTCCTTTGTAGTTTTGTAGTTTATTAGTCTTCCCAGGTGTTTCTAATTAGCCACACCCCCTTGTTATCTTGTTTAGCTTGTTGGTCCCTGTGTATTTATAGCCCTTGTGTTTCACTTGTTACTTTGTCAGTTATTGTACGTGTAATGGTTGTATCTCTCTGTGATTCCCAAGGTTTTGTTCTTTTGTTCTTTGTGTTCTCTGTTTTGTTTTACTTTATTAAATCACCCTGCGTTTAGATCCTCGTCTTCGTCTGTCTTCCTCAGCAACATTACAGTATCGAACCAAACCCCCTAATATATATATATATATATATATATATATATATATATATACATATATATATATATATGCAGGTGTTGAGTAGAGTTAACTCTTGAGGAGTAAATCATTGGTTGTGTAACATGACTTCAATATATGAGGACATGGAGAACTTTGTCATTAAAAAATAAGCCACATTACTGTCTTCTCTAAACTAGAAATTAACGACTGCGTGTCTTGGAAAGAGATTTCAGATACAGTACTAGGGACCACTTAGGCCTATATTAAAGCCTACAAAAAGTAGCATGTCATGGGACCTTTAAGTCTAGTTGCAATGGATCCTGAAAATATTTTATAATCTGTGTTTAATAGAGTAATTGGTCTTAAATTGTCAAATTGCCGTTTGTCTTTCCCCGGCTTTGGAATCAGAGTAATTACACCCTGTTTCATGCTAGTCATCAATTCTTTCCTAACTATACATTCTTTTAACGCTTCAAATAATATGATTCTCAGATCTTCCCAAAAATATTTATAGAAATTAACTTTGAGGCCATCTGATCCTGGGGATTTATTTGAAGCCATTTTCTTAAGAACTGCGTCCAGAATCTTTTTAGAGATAAATCAATCTGGGGGATTAATGGACAAAGATTTGAAAGAGATTATTACAGTCTACTTTCAAGAACTGAGAAGAATATAATTTAGAATAAAACACGTAGACTTCATTTTCTATGATTTTAGAATCTTTCCTTACCTCACCATTTACTAAAAGACTAGAGATGCAATTTTTTTGTTGTCGGTTTTTTTCTAGATTAAAAAAATAAGAGGAATTCTTTTCACCTGATTCAATCCACCTTGCTCGCGATCTCACGAAAGCTCCCTGTGCTTTGTCAAGATAATGTTGATCTAACTTGTTTTGCAATTCGACTAGTCTGCTTTTTTCTTCAGAGGTTAAATTGGTGTTGCTACAGCATGTATGTATTTCTTGTAATAATTTGCTTTCCAACTCTTTTTTTTTTTTTTTTTGGCAAGTACTTTACTAAACTGAATACTGACTTCTCTAATTCTGAATTTGATGAATTCCCATTTGTTACTATGACCAATAATTGCGTTATCATTTTGGATTTCAGTAATTATTTCTCGGATTTTACTGCAATATTCTTCATTTTGTAATAATTTGCCATTCAATTTCCAAAAGCCTTTCCTATATGTTGATTTATTTGTAGGTTCTAAGACTAGTTCCATGAAACAGTGATCTGATAAAGGTGCATTTGACATAGTTGTCTTTGTAACATGACTCATTATATTGTCAGTACCCAACCAATAATAAATCCTAGATTTACAGCTTCCATTTGGTCTAAACCATGAAAAACCTGTTATTCCTGGATATATTTTTCTCCAAATGTCACTAAAATTATCAGCCATAAAGTTATTAATTAGGATATTATATTGGGGTTTTCCAACACTAGCTGGCCACCTATTAAGCCACTCATTTGGAGTCCTGTTCAAATCCCCTCCACAAAAAATGTAATCTGTAGGATATCGACCTTTAAGCTCAGAAATCACCTTTGTTATATCATCTAGCATTGACTAATTTTGGTTATCATTATTATACCCATATACGTTAAACAATATTATGAAAGAACCTTCAATTTTCACCACAGCTGTCAACCAATGTCCTTCTGTGTCAGTCCGATGTGTGATAACTTCTCCGGGAAAGTTATTGAAGCAAATCGCTACTCCACCGGATCTTGAAGAGTCATGGCTGAACAGGATTTTTCCGCCCCATTGATTCAACCAGAACGATGCATCAGCTTCTGAGGAATGAGTTTCTTGTAAAAAACAAAATAAAAACAATGCCTTTCATTTAACAAGTTCTTTCAAGCCCCTAACATTTAAAGAACCAAAATAAATTTTAACATTAAACATGAACTAACAAAAATAAAATAAATAAATAAATAATAATACTAATTTTGTACAATACTTTTGACTGTGCTACTAAATGAAGTTTTATGTAACAAAGTTCGGGAGGAGCATGTTCAGGTAATCATCCAATCAGCACAAGAAGAAGCCAGTATAAATAAAGCCTTCCCTTACCTCCTGTCTCATGACTAATTTCTCAGCATCGGAATCCGCCTTCGTGCCGTCATGTCCGAGTTAGAGCTCTTCCCCTCCGACGATGAGTCTTTCTCCACGGAAGTGTCTCCATCGCAAACCGCCGTTCCAGCGACATTTTCCTCTCCAGCAGCTAACATCATCGAGCCTCCATCCTCAAACAGGGGACGCCGGCTCTCCAGATCCTCTCCGCGTACTCCGAGACGCCGAAGACTCCCCTCACCACCGCCAGCGAGGAACTCATCATCTTCCTCATCATCTTCCTCCGCGCCTTCCCACCTTTCAGTGCCCCCAAACATCCCTCCCATAGGGAAGTGGACAGTTAAGGGGCTGAGACAAGCCTTAATTAATTCCAATGCAAATTTTTCCCGCAGGATGAAAAAAGCAGAATTGTTTAATTTATATGTCACCTTACAATCTTCTCACCCTTCTGTTTCAGCTCCAATCTCATCGGCTCAAACGAGCAAGGCCCGCCGGGCCCCGATCGCTCGTCCCGCAGCGTCCACACCTTCCTCGCCTGCAGCGCCGGGCCCCACCCCCGCGCCACGTCATCGCAGACCTTCCGCTAGCCTGGGCCGCGCCCCGGATCCAGTCGCGGAAGGGCGCCAACCTTTTCCGGGTCAACTCCCCTCCTCAGCCCCTCCCACCGTGGTACCTCACGCTCCAGATCTCCGCAATTCCACTTTCACACATGATCCCCAAATGTTTTTCTTCCCTTCTACTTCTTTCAGTTTTCCTCCTTCCCAAGCGCCAGGTGCTCACCCTAACGTGAGGATGCCTCCGTTAGCCGGTCAATCGCCAGCGCATTTCCTTCCCCTTCCCCTTCCCCTTCCACACTATGCTCTTCCTATTCCTCCTCCATCTATCCCGGGGGCCGATCTCTGCGCGAGGATGCCTCCGCAAATGGCCACAGCCCCGACTTTCCCTCCCTTCAACCCCCTCCAAGTGTGATCTCCTTTCTCTCTCTTCTCAGCCACTCCTCAACCAGCCCCTCCGAATGCAGTTGCCGCAGAACCTCCTCCAGTGACGAACAACATCAGAGCCCAGATCCTTGCAGGTGCAGATGTAGATTTGGGTTCTCTCTTGTCCTTGTTTCCCCCATCAGAGTCCAATCGCCAGGTGGACTGCGGCGATATTTCAGTTACTCTAAAAAATAACACACAGGTTTCATCTCGTACATTATCACTGGCCGAATTCTGCATTGCCTTCAGCCGCTATACAGAAATCATATGCTCGTCTTTCCCCCATAGACGACGCGAGCTGAACGATTATCTTTCCATCATAGCGGAGCTCGCGTTGTCCTATGGGGGGAAGTCATTTTTATACATACCACAAATTGTTTTCCGCAAAATGCGCCGTCCGCGTTTCCCAGTGGAATCAGTGTCCTTATTGGGGAGCGTTGGACACCGATCTCCATAACCGAGTCTTCCTCGGGTGCAGAAGTATCTCCTGCGCAATCTGCAGATCCACAAGCCATGTCACCACGGCATGCCCCCAAATTAATCCATCGATCCCTCCCTGCCCAGAACAGAATGCCATAAAATCCACAAGTTACGTTCCGCGACCCGCAAGAGAAGATCTTTCGATCAGAGCACCATACACGGCACCCGACAGACAAGTTTGTAGAAACTTCAATGAAGGGAGATGCCTAAGACAACGCTGTCGTTTTCTTCACGTCTGCGATTACTGTGGCGGTGCATACGCCCGCGTGGTATGCCCAGTCAAAAAATCTGTTAATAAAAATGCAAAAAACTATCTCTCGACTCCTGTGAATGTTTTCCGCCTGGCCTAGGAATTATCACACCACCCAGACGTAAACTTCACAAATTATTTGCTGACAGGTCTCAATCAAGGCTTTAAACCCGGCGTAGAAAGCTATCCCACGCAAAACATTATCTGCGCTAATCTTCAGTCCTCCTTAGCGGAGCCTGAAGTAGTAGATAAACTAATTAAAAAAGAAATTGAATCCGGGTTCATGATAGGCCCTTTCGAGGCTCCCCCGTTCGACAAATTTCGCATCAGCCCCATAGGCGTGGCTACCAGGAAATTCTCAGGAAAAAAGTGGTTGATTATCGACCTTTCAGCCCCCCATAATTCTCCATATCCGAGCATCATGATATCGAGCAGGCCATAACTATGATTAAAATAGCTGGTCGAGGCGCATGGCTTGCAAAAGTAGATATCTCCTCTGCTTTCAAAGTAATGCCAATCCACCCTGATTCGTGGCACTTATTCGGTGTAAACTGGCGGAAAAAGTATTATTTCGCCGTGCGCTTAACTTTCGGCTGCAAAAGCAGCCCGAAAATCTTTGACACTCTCTCTGAAGCCATATGTTGGATCCTTTCCAATAATTATGCAATTCCTCATCTGCTCCATCTGCTCGACGATTTCCTAATAATTTCACCATACAACGCCATCCCCGAGGCTCACCTCCTCACAGTGCAAAAAGTTTTCGCCGAGCTAGGGATTCCGTTAGCCCAGGAGAAAACATCGGGTCCAACTACATCTATCGAGTTCCTAGGCATCAATCTGGACTCCGTAAAATTCCAGGCCTCACTGCCTAAGGAAAAAATCGATCGTATCATCTTAATCGCATCCAATTTTACAGACAGCTCAGATTGTTCAAAACGCGAACTTCTCTCGCTGCTGGGCCACCTAAATTATGCTATGCGCATTATTCCTCAGGGCCGCCCCTTTATCGCGCATCTTCTCGCCCTCACTTCATCCGTTCATGCGCTGGAAGATCGGATCATCCTTTCTGACGAGTCCAAGAACGAGCTAAAATTATGGATTAATTTCCTTAACCAGTGGAACGGCTTAACTTTTTTTTACGACGACTTTATCTCTCTCCCCCTCGACATCAAACTGTTTACAGACGTAGCTCCCTCGATCGGCTTCGGCGGCTATTACCAAGGACGCTGGTTCGCGTCTCCCTGGCCCCCTCAGCTCCTAGACACACCCCAGTCTTCAGCCTCCTCGGCCCTTTTCGAGCTCTACCCGATCGTTGTCGCAGCTTCCCTATGGGGGAAAGAGTGGTCAAACAAAAGCATCCAAATCCATTGCGACAACGAAGCAACCGTACACTGTATTAATAAAGGTCGTTCTCGCTCACCTGCGATAATGCCACTCCTCAGACGCCTCATCTGGATCTCCGCATGCGACCAGTTCTTAATAACTGCAAAACACGTTCCAGGGGCTCAAAATCAAATAGCTGACTCTCTCTCCCGTTTCTCTTTTCAGAAATTCAGGATGCTGGCACCAGAAGCAGACCCCACTCCAACCCCAGTACCTCCTTATTCTCAGCTGATCTTCCCATAAACCATCCGCTAAAATCCCTCCTGGACACGTTTATCGATTCCATCCTCCAAGCAGTTTCTCCCAGAACCCTGCAAACATATTACACCGCGTGGAAATCGTTCAAATCGTTCCATCTCTCTCACAACCTCTCGTTTCCCGAATTTTCTCTTTTATCAGTTACTTCATTCATATCCCATCTTCATAGAGTCAAAGGTCTCCAAGCCGGATCCATAAAAAGTTATCTAAGCGGCATTCAATTCTTCCATAAATTAATCCACGGTAAACCTGCACCTGCGCTTAATAACTCCCAAACGTCCCTTCTAATTAAGGGAATCCAAAGAACCCGCCCCACTCGCCCAGATACTAGACAACCAATCACAATCGATATACTCACCAGATGCATTTCCTCACTCCGTCTCGGATACCACTCCTCCAACACCGCCTATACATTAGAAGCCATGTTCATCCTAGCATTCTTCGGTTTCCTCCGCTGCTCCGAACTGACCATCACTTCCTTATTCGACCCAAATATTCATCCTACAATTTCAGACTTACAGATCGTAGATAATGAAACCATATCATTCTTCATTAAACAAAGTAAAACTGACAGAGCTAAAAAAGGTCACTTCGTATATATTTTCAATCTACAAACTCCCATCCAACCGTACCATGCTCTTTTTAATTACCTGCAGTACAAACGTTCCACGTCCAAATCCCCATTCGACCCACTATTCACTAACGACTCCAATCATCCAGCTACGAGATTCTGGTTCCAAAAGCACCTTAAAGCAGTCCTCAACAAATCCGGCGTCACAGCAGATCATTTCTCTAGCCACTCATTCCGTATCGGAGCAGCTACCACAGCCGCACAAAAAGGTCTCTCCCAACAACAAATCAAAACCCTCGGTCGCTGGTCATCGAATGCCTTCAAAACCTACATTAGATCCAGCCGTTTTCATATCAGAAATGCTCACCAAGCCCTCACTAATTAGTTCGTACCTGCCGCGCTTCATTTTTAGTTACATCCGTTACACCAAAACTTCCGTTTGCATCTGGGCTCGCCGCTTGAACGCTCGCTTAATATTCATATGAAACGTTTTTCAATCATATGCAGACTCCCCCGTTTCGCACGCTGCGATGGCTCACCCGTTCGAATGCCGGGCTCCGTCCCCCTTCCGAAGCGCTGGTCGTGCCCTCCCGTTCGAATTGCAGTGAGAGTCTGCCCGTCTTAGTCGTCGCCGGACGTCCGTGCTTGTGTCGCCAGGTGGGCTCCCCATTCGTCGGGCCGCGAGGGGTCTATTCCCGTGCCCCAGCCCCGTCGAAGCGCCGGTCGAGCCCTCCCGACCGAGTTCAGCGGGCGCCCTCCGTCCAACCTGGCGAGGCTTACCCGTCCGATGCCGTGAGCACATAAGTTCCCGTCGGACGCTGCGAGAGCCCTCCTGGGTGAACGGTTAAACTCGTCCACAAATTCATGCTTGCATAATCTTTGCGTCATCGAGGTGTTAGTTCAACTGCAGAACGGGCTTATCCGTCCGATGCCGTGAGCATCCAAGTTCCCGTCGGACGTTGCGAGAGCCTTCCCAGTCGAACAGGCAAGCTCGTTCCTTGGTAATACATACCCTCCACATTTTGGGGGGATAAATTCTACGCTCGCTGTCCTGCGTTCATCTGGCCTTTTTGGGGGGAGTACTCTGGGGTCGGGCCGAATTCCGAGCTCGGAGCCCTCCCCCCGGACAGCAAGCCAAATACGCATTATAATATTACATCAGATTTCATTAATATGTGAACTCGTGAAATGAAGTTTTATGTAACAAAGTTCGGGAGGAGCATGTTCAGGTAATCATCCAATCAGCACAAGAAGAAGCCAGTATAAATAAAGCCTTCCCTTACCTCCTGTCTCATGACTAATTTCTCAGCATCCCGCCACCACCCCATCACCTCACTTTCGACTGGGTCTACTCATAGATACCTATGAGCTATACATTCATAGGGGGGAGTACTCTGGGGTCGGGCCGAATTCCGAGCTCGGAGCCCTCCCCCCGGACAGCAAGCCAAATACGCATTATAATATTACATCAGATTTCATTAATATGTGAACTCGTGAAATGAAGTTTTATGTAACAAAGTTCGGGAGGAGCACGTTCAGGCAATCAACCAATAAGCTCAAGAGGAAGCCGTTATAAATAAAGCTTTTCCTCACATTCTGTCTCACGACAAGTTTCTCAGCATCCCTCCACCACCCCACCCCATCACCTCACACTCGGCTGGGTCTACCCCAATATAAGGGGGAGTACTCGGGTTCGGGCAAAATTCCAAGCTCGGAGCCCTCCTCTGGACAGCAAGCCAATACGCCTAAATACTACATTAGATTTCATGTATGTGTGAACTCGTGAAATAAGAAAATGCTACAAGTTAGAGCTCTCAAACCGCTCATGA
This sequence comes from Leuciscus leuciscus, assembly GCF_965113295.1. NCBI lineage: Eukaryota > Metazoa > Chordata > Actinopteri > Cypriniformes > Leuciscidae > Leuciscus > Leuciscus leuciscus. Next base: position 22,121,150 of record NC_138739.1, on the reverse strand, counting down.
AATTTCCACCTTTAAAGTCTTATCCTGAAGAAGTCTGTAGTCCGTTGTCCTCAACACGACGTCCATCGAAGTACACGTACGGCCCCCGGAAAATGATCCACTTTCCAGCCCGAAATTGTATCATCCTGAAGAAGTCTGTAATCCGTTGTCCTCAACACGGCGTCCATCGAAGTACACGTACTGCCCCCGGAAAAGAGTCCGCTTTCCAGCCCGAAATTCTATCATCCGGGCTCGCTTCCCCGCCTTTCTTGCTTGGTCAACCAACGGCCACAAACGCTCTCGTGCCTCCAAATCCTCTTTGGGTAACATCTCCGCAAAGCTGATACCTTCCATACTGCATATTGGCGAGTCTTGGGTTTTCAGCCATACTTCATCCTTCACATGTCAAGTCAAGTCAAGTCAAGTTTATTTGTATAGCGCTTTTCACAATACAGATTGTATCAAAGCAGCTTCACAGTATTAAATTAAAATAATACAACAAAGTTTGTTTCAAGAGGAATTTATTGATTGATAAGATTAAATTAAATATCCCCAAAATATCCCCAACTGAGCAAGCCAAAGGCAACAGTGGCAAGGAACCGAAAAACTCCATCAAGTGACCTAATGGTGTCCTAAAACTCCATCAGGTGACCTAATGGAGAAAAAAAACAACCTTGGGAGAACCCAGGCTCAGTCGGGGGCCAGTTCTCCTCTGGCATTTATGAGCTAGAGGCCGGATTGTAGTTTGAACTGTAGGATTATATGAATGCCTGGCTGAAGAGATGCGACTTTAATCTAGTTTTAAACTGGGAGAGCGAGTCTGAGCAACGAAAAGTATCAGGAAGACTATTCCAGAGTTTTGGAGCCAAATGTGAAAATGCTCTCCCTCCTTTGGTGGTTCTGGATATCCTAGGTATGACCAAAAGCCTTGAATTTAGTGATCTTAAAGAGCGCGATGGATTATAGGGCGATAGAAGATCCGTTAAATAGACTGGAGCTAAGCCGTTTAGGGCTTTATAAGTCAGTAGCAATATCTTATAATTAATACGGAACTTTATAGGTAACCAATGCAGTGATGATAAAATCGGTGTTATATGATCATATTTTCTTGATCTCGTTAGAACTCTAGCGGCGGCATTTTGGACTAACTGTAGCTTGTTTATTGAGGATGCAGGACAACCAGCTAATAAAGCATTACAGTAATCTAGTCTCGAGGTCATGAATGCATGGACTAACTTTTCTGCATCAGAAACTGATAGCATATTACGTAGCTTAGCAATGTTTCTAAGGTGGAAAAAGGCTGTTTTTGTAACATATGAAATGTGATTTTCAAAAGACAGGTTGCAATCGAGTATAACACCCAGGTCTTTTACTGTAGAGGATAAAGTAACAGGACATCCTATGATGTTAAAGTTGTATTGTGCGAGGTTTTGTGGGCGGTTTTTTGAACCGATAAGTATTACCTCTGTCTTGTCTGGATTTAATAAAAGAAAATTACGCGTCATCCAATCTTTTATATCTTTAACACACTCTGTCAATTTGGAAAATTTAGCGTTTTCATCCGGCCGTGATGAAATATATATTTGAGTGTCATCAGCATAACAATGGAAACTAATTCCATGTTTCCTTATAATATTTCCAAGTGGCATCATATATATTGAAAATAACAGAGGGCCTAATACAGATCCCTGCGGCACTCCATAGTTTACTGGATTTATGATCGATTTTTCTCCATTTAAATAGACAAAATGGTAGCGGTCAGATAGGTATGATTTGAACCAGCTTAGTGCTTGTCCTTGAACACCAGTATCATTTTGTAGTCGATCTAAGAGTAATGTGTGATCTATAGTGTCGAACGCAGCACTAAGATCAAGTAAAACTAGTATTGAGATACAGCCTTGGTCAGAAGCTAAAAGTAAATCACATGTCTCAATGCAAACAGGATAATGACTTGCCTGGTGCGGTTATCCTCTCGTTTGCCAAGTCTATGAACAACATCCACCGTGCGCTCCATGTCTGCCGCATATTCTGGAGTAATTTTCTTCAGTATGGGAATGATGGTCGCTCTGAGGTTTTCATCTTTCTTCTCCTTTAGTCCCCTCACTCGGAGACACGGCCTCATGCTATATCGTTTCTGTTCCATCACTTTCTTCTTCAATTCTTTGTTTTCCTCCAGTAAATGGCTATTAGCCCTCTCCAATTCCAACACTTTCTTTTTAATCTCATTTAGCTCTTCCGAGTTGAACTGCACGGTCTTGGTTAAACTAGCAATCATGGCGGTGTTCTGTCGGTTTTGTTCTTTGATGTCTCCTAACTGCGACTCAATTCCAGTCACACGTTTTCCCAGCTCCAATATTGCTTCCAAAATATCGTTATTTGAAGCTTGGGGATGACCACTCTCAAAGTTTGGCTTAGCTTTCTTTTCTTTTAAAGTCTTACTTGGAGTTGGCGGCGTCGAGTCTGGTCCGCGTTCCCGCTTTGATTGCAGAGTTACATCCATTGCACAATAATTATGCTCACCGTCCTTTGGCTTTTCTGATATTATAGGATTTGAAGAGGTCGGCGGCTGCAGTATTGCTGGTTTAAGTATCTGCTGAATATTCATCGTTTCAATTCGGGTGGAGTAAATTAGTTTAAATCATGAAAATCTGCGGTCTTGAAGAGAGCTCTCAAAAAAAGCGACTGCCTACTCCGCCGCCATCTTGGTACCTCCAGCAGCGTCTTACGTCAGCAGCGTCACTGCGGAGTCGCAGGAAGACTCCTGGAAGAGAATACAATGCTGAATAAAGTTGTAGTTTTTGTTATTTTTGGACCAAAATGTATTTTCAATGCTTCAAAAAATTCTAACTAACAGAGATGAAAAATCTCCCAAAAATGTCTTAATTTTGGCACAATTTTTTCTCTATATAGTGTTGATATATCTATATATAATCAATCACTCGTGCATCACGACACGCCCATGCTCGCACCCGCGCTGAATCCATCATTTTCATCATAGAGGTCGCAACGAGTTCAAAACGGCATAAACGCTTCACTCCTTTTTCCCGAAAAAGTTAAGCACTGAAAGTTGTCATGTGGTATCCGAATTGTGTTGCACAATGATGAATAACACTGCAAAAAAATGCAAAAAAAAAAACTTGTATAACGCTTGGCATTCTGTCCCCCTCACTTTTGAAATGATGGCTACGCCCCTGTGTGGAGGTATTTAAAACAAGTGTGTTACAACTAGCCCTGCGTTAGGTTGTCCCCCGCTCTCCCCTACAATTATCTCGCCATTCAGATGTAATTAAACCCATGAATTGTTTAAATTTTTTTATTGTAATTTTTGCCAGCACTATTAAAGAATCTAAAACATTTAATAGGCTTACTACACGTTCATGTGAGACAGACACCAACAGAGGGAGATATGTGATGAGGTTCAACGATGTAAATGAAGGGAAGGAAGAAGACAGGGGTCGGCGAGACTGGGACACTCGTTTTTATTGAAGCAAAAAGTTCAAAACAGAAAGGGTGCGCACAGAGCGCGTTCAACGTGCTATCAGCACAGCACATAAACACAATAATCCAGATTATCTCTTTGGCGATTTCTCTGTGAGAACAACAACAGCAGACGAGGTCCCAGTCCAACACACTAACTCTCTCTCTCTCTCTCTCTCTCTCTCTCTCTCTCTCTCTCTCTGTGCGCATGTGCGGAGTGAGTGTGGGGAGCCAAAGATATGGAAATTGACAACATTGCTTGTTGCAAAACTGTTAGCACACCAACAATCCCACCATGGATGTTTTGTTATCCCAGGGTAGATTTGGAAGCTAAAAATATAATTAAATCAGGGATATATCAAAACGTTCAGCAATACATTGACATAAATTATGAAGACACAGTTCAGATTTTTACAGACGCATCAAAAGATCAGACTGGGAAAACAGGGGTAGCAGTACACATTTTAAAGTATAATGCAAATATTAAAAAAAGGACAACAGATCATCTGGCCATTTTTACAGCAAAAATGGTAGCAATAATTCTGGCTTTACAATGGGTGGAAGAAGTAAAACCAAATAAGGTGATTATATGTTCAGACTCGATGTCCTCACTAGAATGCATTCAGAGTGGAAAATCTACATGTAGACAGGATCTACTAGATGAAATTAATCAAATAAATTTTATAATAAGTCAACAAAGCATAAGCGTAGGATTTATATGGGTTCCTGCACACAGGGGAGTGAAGGGTAACGAGAAGGCAGACATGCTGGCAAAGGAAGCAGTTACATTAGAACTGGTTGAAATCGATATTAAATTAAGTAGGTCAGAAATTAAAAGTATTATTAAGAATAAAGTTAACAGAAAGTGGCAGGAGAGATGGGATAAGGAAGGAAAAGGCAGACATTTGTTAAACAAAGAGGTTATAGCTAGGAAAATCAGTGGATTGGAAAGACAGGAGGCAACATGGTTTTCCAGACTGAGGATGGGACATACAAGTTTAAATAGTGGATTGCATATAATAGGGAAACATCAGACTGGACTATGCATAAATTGTGGAGTAGTAGAAAATGTAAAACATATACTTATAGATTGTACACAATACACCAGAGAAAGGGAGAATATGAAGAGAGCACTAGACAGAGAGTTAACCATGGGAAATTTATTGAGTGTAAACAGCACACAGTCCACAGTTAGGGCGGTTATTAATTATCTTAAAGAAAGCCAACTAGCAAGAAGAATTTAGTTATTTATTTATTTATTTATTTATATAATTAATATTATTATTTCAAGGTTGAGGAGTTATAAGAGTGGAAGCTGGAGGAGCTGAACACGCAGCGCCAGCTGAAGCTTTTTTTTAATTTTTAAATTTTTTATTATTTTTTTATTATTATTATTATTATACATCCCTATGCGATCACACCTCAGCCCAGTAGATGGCGGTAATGCACATTGACTGCAAACTGCCAATAAAAAAATACAGAAGAAGAAGAAGAAGAAGAAGGGAAAAATGGCGGAAGAAGGAGCGGAGTGGGGAGACACCTCGGATGATGATAATGGTCAAGATATGGAGTATCAGGAAGTAAGATACAATAAAAGGAAAAAAAAGAGTAGTTTGGGTGATGGATCTGATTGTGAACAAAGAAGACACACGAGAAGTGAAGCTACTAAAGAGATGTCTGGAAAAGAAATCAAAGTGATTATTACATTTGCTAAGCAGACAGAACAGCAAGCCCATCCTGTCAAAATATCGAAAATAATCGAGAAAGAGATAGGAGTAGTGAAAGCTGTATCTTGTCTTAGCAATGGAAGAATAATGATTAAATGCATGGATCAGAAGCAGAAGGAAAAAATAATGAAAATGAAAATGCTAGCAGGGGCACGGATAACGTGCACAGAAATAGGCAATAAAGTTCAAGGTGTTATTTCGGGAGTACCTCTTAATGTAAGTATGGATGATATCAAAGGCAGCCTGAGTGGAGGCACAGTCATTTCTGCTAGAAGGCTACAGATGTGGAAAGACAATAAAAAATGTGAAAGCATGAGCGTGATGATACAGTTTGAAGGGAAAAATCTGCCGATAAGAGTAAAACTAGGATTTGTAAGCTTCTCAGTGAGAGAGTACGTACCTCCGCCTTTAAGGTGCTTCAAATGCCAACGCATGGGACATACTGCTAGTATCTGTAAAGGGAAAATGCGTTGTGCAAAATGTGGGGGAGAACATGATTATGGAAAGTGTGAGGAGGGTGCAGAGATAAAATGTTGCAATTGCGGAGGAAGACACAGTGCAGCATATGCAGGATGTCCAGTACAACAAGAAGCCCGTGAAGTACAAAAAATAAAAACGGTACAACATTTAACATATGCAGAAGCAACTCGTAAGGTGAAAGGTGCAGTTGAAACAAAAATGACTAATGTGCAAGGAACTATGGCAGAATCCTTTCTTCAGAAAGATGTAAATGATGTGAGAAATAAACCAGACCAACATATTGTGATGAACAAAATTGATTTTGTGGCTTTTATTTGTGCGGTGGTTAATGGTACCTCGCAAGTGGAAAGGAAGTCAGATAAGATAAAGATTATTGTTGGGTGTGCTAATAAATTTCTGAAGTTAACAGGTGTTACAGCAGAGGAGGTCCATGAGATTTTGAAAGCTAAGGAAGGAAATGTTGCTTTGGATATGACTCAGAATAATACTTAGGTATATAATGTGTTTCCTATTACTACATTGGAACGCCAGGAGCTTGATATCAAATGGGCAAGGTTTTAAAAAACATATCGTAGAAATGGGAAAATTGCCAGACATCATGTGTATTCAGGAGACATGGTTAAATAGCTCCTTGGATTTTAAGATCGATGGATATGTAGTTGAAAGGAAAGACAGAGAAGCTGGAAGAGGTGGAGGGTGTGCAACATTTATTAAAGAGAGCATTGCATATAAAAGAGTATTCACAAGTAATAGTTTAGAATGTGTAACCTTAGACGTATTGGGAAAACAAGAAGGAATCAGAATTACAAATTTCTACAATCCATGTAAAGAAATAAGTAATGATATATTAAAAGAAATGATGGGTAATATTCAGGGCAAATTTATCATATGTGGGGATTTTAATGCACATAATGGTTTGTGGGGTAGTAAAAATACAGATAACAATGGGGTAATCGTAGAAGAATTTATAGAAGAAAACTCACTTGTGTGCTTGAATGATGGGAAACCAACAAGAATGGATATAGTAAAAGGTGGTATGTCATGTTTGGATCTAACAATAATGTCAGCAGCTTTAGCTGGTAAGTGTACTTGGAGTGTACTTGAAGATAACTTGGGCAGTGATCATTGGCCTGTAATATGTGAGATCCAGAGTACAGTGCAAAAGGAAAATATGGGTCAATTTGCAAGATGGGGATTTAGGCAGGCAAATTGGGAGGAATTTTATATGTTGTGTGAAGAAAATTTCACAAACATTAAGCTGGAAGGAAATATTGAAGAGAAATATAATAAGGTAGTAGGAGGAATAATTTCTGCAGCAAATCAGACTATACCATTAATAACAGGTAATGGAAAGGAAAAGAAAAATGTGCCATGGTGGTCTGAAGAGTGCTCAGTGGCAGTGAGAGAGAGGAATAAGGCATTCCGGATTTTAAAAAGAGTAATAACTCAGGATACCGTAATAGAATATCAGAAAAAAAGGGCTATTGCAAGGAAGGTAATTAAAAGCGCAAAGAGAAAGGCTTGGCAGGAATTCTGTAATACAATTGGGAGAGAAACTGGAATGAATGTGGTTTGGAGAATGATTAGGAAAATGAATGGTGTTAATAGTTGTAAGAAGATTCCTGTAATTGAAGAGGAAGGGAAAGTGGCCATAACAAATAAAGAGAAGACAGAAGTCCTAGCTAAAACATTTTCTAAAGTCCATAGTATTGAAAATTTAAGTGACAATTTTTTAAATAGAAGACAGGAATTAAGCAGAATATATGAGAATGTTCGTGTGAAAAAACAAGGAGCTGAAAATAGTATGGATGAGGATTTTAATGTTTTTGAGTTAAAAATAGCTATTAACAACTCAAAGAATACAACTCCAGGGAAAGACATGATTACTTATAGTATGTTAAAGAATTTACCAGAGGTAGCAATTAAAACAATGTTGGATTTATACAATCATATATGGAATGAAGGTTATTTACCCAAAGATTGGAAAAGTGCAATAGTAATACCAGTAGTGAAACCAGGTAAGGATGCAACAAAATCTAATAGCTACAGGCCAATCGCTCTTACATCTACATTATGCAAAGTAATGGAGAAAATGTTAGTAAGAAGGTTAAATTATTTTCTGGAAAAGAAAGAAATATTAACACCAGTTCAGTGTGGTTTTAGAAAAAAAAGATCAACAATGGATGCTCTTTTATTGTTTGAAAATGAGGTTAGGAAGGCATTAATAATGAAGGAGTTTCTTGTTGCAGTTTTCTTTGATATTGAAAAAGCGTATGACACTCTATGGAGGGAAGGACTGTTAATTAAGTTAGATAGAATTGGTGTAGGAGGGAGAATGTATAACTGGATATTAGATTTTTTATTTGAACGTACATTTCAGGTAAGAATAGGTGAGGAAACATCAGCATCATATGGTATCCTGAATGGGACCCCACAAGGAAGCGTGATTAGCCCAATTTTATTTAATTTAATGATCAATGATATATTTGAAAAAGTTAAACCAAGCATTGGGAAGGCGTTGTATGCGGATGATGGTGCTATATGGAAAAGAGGTAGGAATATAGGAAATGTAATTAAAGGAGTACAAGAAGCTATAAATGAAGTTGAAAGATGGTCAGTAGATTGGGGAATGAAGTTTTCAGTATCAAAAACTCAATATGTGGTTTTCTCAAGGAAAAAGAAAATTGAACAGATTACATTGAAATTATATGATCAACTTTTAGAGAGAGTGACAGAGTTTAAGTATCTTGGTTTAATCTTTGATGAGAAGATGACTTGGAAACAACATATTAAGAAAATTGAAAATAAATGCAAAAGAGTAATAAATTGTATGACCTCAATAACTAAATATGAATGGGGAGCAAGGAAAAGTGCAATGTTATGTATATATCAAGCCCTAGTACGTTCTAGCATAGATTACGGATGTGCAGTGTATGGTGATGCAGCTATATCTCAGTTAAAGAAACTGGAGAACATACAATCTAGAGCACTTAGAATCTGCTGTGGAGCTATAAGATCAACTCCTCTAGATGCTGTCAGGGTTGAAATGGGGGAAATGCCATTAGACCTGAGAAGAGAAAAGCTTGCAATGATGTATTGGGCTAACTTAAAAGGTGGTAAGAAGAATCATTGTACACGCGTAATACTAAATGACTGTTGGGAATACAAAAAGAATGGAGGAAATAGCTTTGGCTGGAAATATGGACAGTGGGTCAAGGATTATGGTATAGAGGATGAAGCAATTTGTCCTAACATGCCATTAAGTGGTGTGGCAGTGTGGAATATTACTGAACCTGTTGTTGAAATGAGATTATTGGAGGCTCGGGAAAAAGCAGAAGAAATATGCAGTAATAGTTATAGAGTTAATGTTTTTATGAGAGAAAACTTTAATTCTTTTGTGCAGATTTACACAGATGGATCTAAGGATCCAATTGAGCAAAAAGTGGGCATAGGAGTGTATATTCCCAATTTTAAGACAGAAATAAGCTTGAGGCTAAGTAACAAACTGTCTGTGTACACTACTGAGCTAACTGCAATTATAGTAGGACTACAATGGGTTGAACAGGTTAGGCCAAACAGGATTTTAATTTGCTCAGATTCTTCATCAGCTCTTAAAAGTATAAAATCTACAAAAAGTGATAGAGAAGATTTGTTAGTGGAAATTTATACTTTATTGTACAGACTGAAAATGGAAGGTATAACTGTATATTTTTGTTGGGTGCCAGCACATATCGGGATAATAGGGAATGAAATAGCTGATAAATTAGCAAAAGAGGCATTAAAGAAAAACATGGTGGAAGTTAAAGTCCCTTTGGGTAGAAGTGAAATAAAATCTGTGATTAATAGGAAATTAATACAAAAATGGCAACAAAGATGGGAAAATAGCAGTACAGGTAGGTGGTTTTATAGTATTGAGAAATCAGTAGGGAAAAAAGTGCAGTTTTTTGGAAGATATAGAAAAGAAGAAGTAATGATATCTAGATTAAGAATGGGACATACAGGATTAAACTCAACATTAGCATTAATGGGGAAGCATGACAGTGGGATGTGTAACGAATGCAATATTTTAGAAACAGTTGAGCATGTGCTTTTTAAGTGTGGTAAATATGATGGTCAGCGTGACAGTCTTTTTAATAGTATTAAAAATAGGCCAGTGAGTGTTGTGGATCTTCTGGGGAAGGGTTTAAGTGACAATCAGATATATAGGGCTGTTTTAATCTTTTTGGAGGTTACAGGTATATGTTACAGGATATAGGAATATACTGTAGGGTCTGAGGGTGAGATGTATGGTGCCTCTGCCTGCCTTAAAGGCTGAGGAGCCCAGTGTGGAAGCTGGAGGAGCTGAACACGCAGCGTCAGCTGAAGCCTGGGCTCTGATCCTTTGGGGTGGGTGGGGTATCCACCCCCCTTCAATTAATTTTTTTTTTTTTTTTTTTTTTTTTTTTTTTTAAGGAAGGAAAGGAAAGGAAGGAAAGGTGAAAGAAAGAAAAGAAAATAAAACAATACAGATTCATCACCCAGGTGGATAAAATATTCAGTAGGTGGCGGTAATGCTCCTATGGAGTAAACGGCCAGATAACTAAAAGAAGAAGAAGAAGAAGAAGAAGAAGAAGAAGAAGAAGAGTGTGGGGAGCGTTGAGCGTGTGAGGTACGAGTGATTCCTTACTATTTTTTCTTCTTTTCTATCTTTTTTTTCTTCTTTTTTTTTGTGTATGTTTTGTTTTGCTTGGTGGGTGACTTTGTTGACCTCGTGAGTGTTGGTGAAGTGGTTAATTCGCGGGGCTCTCTGCTCCCAGTGTTTGTACTGGGAGTATGGCGAATTCAGGTGTGCAGAATCTCGGGTTTCTAACGAGACGGCATGCGGTTAAAATTGATTCAGTTTTTGGTGTTGAAGAATGTAGTTTAGCTATAGGTACGTTAATTGGTTACGAGAATATCTTGTCAGCATCGCGGATGAATGGTGCTGTTGTTGTTTTCGTTAAGACAATTGAATTGGCGAATCAACTGGTGGAGACTGGTGTTGATATTCGTGGCATTTTTGCGCAGGTGCTTCCTCTTTCTACACCCTCGAAAAGGGTAACGTTATCTAATGTGCCACCCTTTATTAAGAATGAGGTTTTGGTAGAGATGCTTTCCAGATATGGTAAAATGCACTCTAAAAACTGCTGGGTTAAAAAATAACCCAACCTTAACCACACCGCTGTGTCACTATTGGACAGAACACGCGCTGGGTTGGTTTGACCCAAGTGCTGGGTTTTACCATTTAACCCATATTTCTGGGTCATTCATTTGACCCAACCAGTGGGTGAAATTAACCCTCTTGCTGGGTTAAGTCTTACTCATGTGCTGGGTTTTTTCTTGTCTCATTGCCTTAATAAAATTAGTAACAAATATTTGTTATATTACGAATGTAAAATAATTATTATCTCTGTAATACAATAAACCAGAGAGGCCACTGTATATGCGATTTCAATCTTATTTTATTTTTTTTAAATGTTATACATTTCTTTAATACTTTTCGTTATTGAATTCAAATGTTAATCAATGTCAAAGGTCTGACATGTCCCCCTCGTCTCATCCCTGAGGCACAGATGTGCAGCAATTCTCCAGTCATCTCATTTTGTAAATATTCAACCATGTTTGTCCTCACCTGTTGATTACACAAGTCAAGTCAAGTCATCTTTATTTATATAGCGCTTTTTACAATACAGATTGTATCAAAGCAGCTTCACAGTGATACTGTAACATGAAAATAATACAACAAAGTTTGTTTCTAGAAGAAAATTGCGTCATCGTCCACCTTAAGGCAAATCAATAATATTGTTGAATATTAAATGTCCCCAACTAAGCAAGCCAAAAGCCAAGGCAACAGTGGCAAGGAACCAAAACTCCATCAGGTGACAGAATGGAGAAAAAAACCTTGGGAGAACCCAGGCTCAGTCGTTCAGTTCTCCTCTGGCCATCGAGCGAACAGTGTATGATTATGATTCAGGCAGCATTACAGGTCAGAGGTCAGATTGAATAAGAAAATTCAGAATATTTATCCAGTTCCATCTGGTTGGAAGTCGGAGTCATCACACCGGTAAGGAGACGAGTTTGTTGAGGATCAGTCGTGTCGATGAGGCCTTCACAGGGTTGATGAGGCTGGCACTTCAGGGATGCGTCATAGATGGGTCCAGGCGCAGGTCCACCTTCTGATCTGGATGCGGCCCGGATCCGGCTGACTTCAGTAAACTTTAGAATGAACAGAAAGACAAAAATTAGCATAGATGCCATTCTTCTTATTAAATAATGAGTACATCAGGTGTTATAGGAAAGTGTCCGGCTGACATGCAGCCTAATAATCATTTAACTGATTTGAATAATAGAAATGTATAATGTTCTATATGAATGCCAGGTATGCGTTTGTCTAGATTTAAACTGACAGAGTGTGTCTGCTTCCCAGACAATCACTTAGAGTGTTGCAATAAAACTGACATGCAAGTTAAGTTTTTTTTTGTGGAAGTATCAATTTATTATTGAATATGCAATTAAAATATTGCAAACATTACCAAATGACCAAATGTGAAAAACAAACAAAATGTGTATTCAGTATTTGCAAACTGAATTATAGTAGGCCTAATAGTAATAAAAGAGTAATTTGGACAAATATTATCAACATTAAGGCATTAAAATAAAACATTACTTTATTAAAAGTAAAATATTACTGTAATGTTGATAGTGTCTTTAACGTTAAAACTCACAAACCCTCAAAGCTGCTCGTTAATCTCCTGACTGGCAGCGCTGATGATCGCCTCGTTTAGATGTTACACACAATAAAATACAAGATAGGGTAGGCTATCATGTAAGTTTACATTTTTTTAAGTTCTAAATATTGACGATCATTCGTTCAACTAAACGGGTATAATTTTCTTCTCAAAACTGGCGCCTGTCCATTTCTCCTTTCCTCAGTCGCTGTAGCCTATATAAAGATTGCAAGTCATAGGCTACATAAAAAAAAAACTAGGCTATATCAAGCTCTTGAAAGCCGTTTTTTTTTTCCAGAAACGATGGTTCGAGACATTACAGAAGACACACGCAGACTGTGCTGGAACTCAGTCACTTCTTACGAGTATTTCTAAAACTACGCCAGCAGACTTTTCACTCACTAGCTAGCCTACATTAGAGACTCATTTCCCGCTGATTTTACGTGCGAGCCCTGTGAGGGATATTGCGCGTATGGATTTCATACAAAACGCTTATCTCACTTTTAAATACGCAACGTCCACAATGGATAGGCTTACGATAATTACATGATGAATTTAGAATTTAAACTGCATATTTCAAAAAGGCTGCTGATATAGCTGGTTTAATTTCAACTAAGGATTTAACGATGCGGCATTTTGTCAAAAAAAATTCGAACCGGCTAGCTGTGGCTATTTAATGTTTCACAGAAATAGTTACCCCTCACACTTCCATATCAAAGACTGTATGTTGAACAGTGAAATTAGCTTGCTGCTACCACCACAACTTATTAAAAATATAGGTAAACATTCATATTAACTTACCATAAAACACTGCTTGCTCTGAGTGGCGTGCTCCTCGAGTCAGAAGTGAAGAATCCAGAAAGTTCCGCAAAGAATGAAAAAAGTAACTAGTTGCTGGGTCAAAATAACCCAACCAGCGGTTTATTTGTGAATGACCCCCTTACAACTCATTTGACCCAGCATGATCAACCCAATAATGTGTTTACAGTACCCCAAACAACCCAACTTTTTGACCCAGCACAATCAACCCAACAATTTGTTTACAGAAACAACCCAGCATTTTTTTGAGTGGGTGTCAACAATAAAGATGATCCCAATTGGGGGGAAGTCTTCTCTACTAAAACATGTGGTGTCGTTTAGACGGTATGTCTATATGATTCTAAAAGATAATGTTGAAGAATTGGACTTAACTCTAAATTTTCATCATGAGGATTTTAATTATGTGATTTTCGCCACAACGAACACAATGAAATGTTTTGGTTGTGGAGAAAACGGACATCTTGTACGAGATTGTCCTAGGAAAGTGGATAAAACAAAAAATAAAAGTGCTGAGACAATTGATGATACAACCGCTACTAGTACAATTGCTAGAGAATTGCAGAACGTAACTATAGATGCGGAAAGGCCGGGAACAAGTGCAGCTTGTGTACCCGGTGCATTAATAGATACGGAAAGGCCGGGAACAAGTGCAGCTTGTGTACCCGCTGCATTAATAGATGCGGAAAAAAATACTAATGAGACGACAACAGTCAAACCAGTTGAAAGTGCAAAATTAGCGGTCTTTGAAGAAAAAGAGAATGAAAATCTCGAGAGCAGTCAGACAACAACTCGAAGTCAAACGATTGAGTCGGAAGATGATGACAACAGTGCGGTTGAATCTAGTGAACAGAACGCGATGAATGTGGATAATATTGAGGGTTCTGTGTGTGAATTGGAGGATTATTCTTTTAAAACACAGCAAAAAAGAAAATTAAAGGAACGCTATGCTAATAAACCGATTAAAGGACTTGATGTTCGGGAGGTGAGCCATACTGATACCGAAAGTGACAGTGAGGTCTCTGAATGCAGTATTTCAGATGGTTTACCTCAGAGTGGATTTTCTAGTCGAGTATATAGTGTAGATGACATCAAACAGTTTTTAAAAGTGACAAAAAATGCAAGGAAAGTTAAAATTGAAGAATTTTTTTCCAGATATTTTGCAATTTATTGAGAAGGCAAAAACTTTCAGGAGTGAGAGCTGTTTCACCAAGAAGGTTATCGGTTAAAAAAGATACTTGCCAGACTAAATGCTCAATCAGAACTCAGTGAAAACAGTCAAAATGGTTAAGGGTTGTTGTTCTTCGTGTTTATTTTCTTGGTTAAAGTGGGGGGTGCTTCTTTTCCTATTTATGGGAGTAGTAAATTTTGCCGCCTCAAATGTTAATGGAGCAAGAGAAAGTAGGAAAAGAGCACAGTTGTTTGAGTTAATGACACAGAAGAAGATTGATGTTTTGTTCACGCAAGAAACACATAGTGATTTATCAAATGTTTTAGATTGGGCTATGGAGTTTGATGGGCTATCAGTTTTAAGTCATTCTACCTCAGTGAGCGGTGGGGTTGCTATTTTGTTTTTTCGAAAAGTTTTATACCTGTATCTTATAAAGTTGATGAAATAATTAAAGGTAGACTTTTAATGGTCAAAGCTTTTTATGAAAACAATTTTTCTTTTGTATTAATTTGTGTTTATGTTCCAAACGCTGCAATTGAAAGAATGCTTTTTTTAACCCTCTGAGGTCGAGAAACGCGCCGACGCGTTTTGATGGATTTTTTTCACATAGCAGCAACATAAACTTAAATTACTCCGTCATTTATGGTTATACAGAAAAAAGAAATATAAAAAAATAATCTGTGATATTTCTACTTTTGTATGTGTCCACTTACAATCAAATCAAAACATTGTGCTTTTGTAAAATAAAGAAAATAAACAGGGTGTGCGTTCTGCCTCTCCGTCGCGGTGAACTTTTTTTTCTTGAGCACGTCTATAAACTGAAACAAAACGCAGCGAATACTTCTCACACATTTATCAGCCATATACCCTTATACACATTTAGGTGTGTACTTTTAAATGATCGGATTCAAACTGAAAACAAATATTCTCTGTTTAAGTAATTTGTATAAAACCGACAGGATGTCCAGTATCTCAAACGCTTGCTAATTATTTTTTAATTCGACACGCCCACTCGCGCAAAAGAGATTCACATGCAAATCTCCACATGGAACGCGAACGCCCTCGTTACCTCAAACACAAAACACCAAAACACTTCACAAGTCTCTGCTTTTCGGCGAGTTTGGAAGACACGTCTGAGCTTATATTGGATTTACCCCCACACTCTAAAAACTCCTGGGTTATTTCTTCAACCCATTTTATGGGTTATTTGTGTTGGGTTAAAATTATGGGTTATTTTTTCAGAGAGTAACCATTTTCTGGGTTATAGGGCTAATATTTTGACCCAATTCATGGGTTGTTTGGGTTTCTGGGTTATTTTTCAAAGAGTAACCCATGTTCTGGGTTATAGGGTTGGCTTTCTCTCTCTCTCTCTCGCAGTTGTTCTGGAATTTTCTCACAACAGTCGTTTGAAATAACCGTTGCTTCGCGCTCGATCCGTTTTGGCCTGTGCTTCATCGGTGCAACTTCATCTATATTCAAGGTAAGAGAGTATTTTCAGTGTTGATGTAATGTTAACTTTTCTGTGTCCATGTCCCTGTTGCTAGTTTAGCACTATTTGCAAAAAAAAAAAAATACGTTGCTACGTTGAGACTAGCGTTAGCCGTGGTAATTCTGTGGTTGGCATGTAGCCGCGGCTATCACGACAACATCTAGGTCTAGGACAACTCGAGGTAACGTTATCGCACAGCGGACGCGATTTTGAACATGGTCCTGAGCCGTTGCTGGGTGCCGCGGACAGACCGCCGGTGTGTGTGTGTGTGTGTGTGTGTGTGTGTGTCCGTTACACTCATAGAGAATAATGTGTTCAAATTTTAAAGACGCGGCGCTGCGCTTCGCGTCCGGTGTGCGAGCCCCTTGAGTGCACGTCCGGTGAGCGATAAGTTACCTCGAGTTGTCCTAGACGCGACGCGGCGCTTCTCGTCCGGTGTGCGAGCCCCATAGCCGCGGCTGGGCAGATGACGTGACGCATGTTTTTTCTGTAATCAAGTGTAAATGTTTATTGAACTGCATTTCTCAATTAAAACAACACATGCCAGTGGGGCATAGAACATCATTTTATTTAAATATTATGATTTTGGGACGTAAAATTTATTTGGTGTTGTTCATATTTCAAGGTGAATAGCAAAATGTCCTGCGGTGTGACTGTAACATTGATGACTCATCAAATGTAAATATTAGTAAAATAAAGCAGGTATGCTTGGAGCAGCTAATAAATGCCTTGGCATTTTTTTGTATGCATTTACTTACTTAACTTAAGTTTTCAAAATGCTAAAAAGTACTAAAATAATATTTACAGTACATTTAGTTTTGAAACACAAATGCTGTCCTGCAGTGTGACATAGGATATTAGATTTTTGTACTGGCAGTTACATGGACTGCCATAGGGGTCCTTTAGTCAAGCCCCCTACCAGGAAGTCCCCCAGATGTTTGGATGTGCTAAGGAGGTTAAAATGTGAGTGTTAATCTCTTATTAATTTGATATATTTTATAATTTCTGTCAGACCATGAACGTGTCCATTTTTGATAGTCCTGTGGTGTGACTGATCTAGTTCGAGAAAAAATGAAAATATTTTTAAAAAAGAATCATATTCAGGTTTAAAACAATGAATTTATTCAGTTCCTGTAATGCCCAAGGTCAGTCTTGTATAGCAATTACTCAAAATGGCTGCAAAGGTGAAAAAGTCCTGTGGTGTGACAGCCCGTCCTGTAGTGTGACATAATTAAATCAGATGTCTAGCTAGATTCTCGTCTGTTATGTTTGCAATATTAAACATAAATATAAATATATCTCTCTCTATATATATATTAAACAAATATTGTAAATATTATATATAATATACCTATATTATACATATATTAAACATAAATATATATCTGTCTTCATTATACATAATATACCTATATTATACATATATTAAGCATAAATATATATATCTGTCTTCATTTGTTTGTTGTATGTGTATGTTAACAGTCACTGATCATTGTTTTTAAAGTGATTTGTCAGTTTTTAGGCATGAGTAAAGAAAGGACAAGGAGGTACAGGGAAATGATGAAGTCAGATTTCTCTTGTTCACTGGAATCTTTGTTCAAAGAGCTGAATTGATGATTTTAACATGCTTTTAATTATTTTAGCATGATTTTAATGACTTTCCCCTGAGAAACAAGATATTTGTTTAGTCTTTTAAGTTAAAAATAGAAATGAATGGTCTTTATGACTGGGTCTGATCTGACACCTCCAAAATTTTAATTATTCAGTATGTCTTGTTCACTATGGTTTTAGTTCAAATTCATACACCAAGTAATAAGATTGTACTGATATGGTGGATTTTCATTAATGTTCAAATAGAGATGCAAATGAATTTGTTTGTTACAAAAGTATTCAATAAATTTTACCATAAATGTTCATACAATGTTTCATTTCGTCCTGTGGTGTGACGGGATGTCCTGTGGTGTGACATCACTTCAAACACAATTAAACGACTTTTACTATGTTAACTAGCTTAAATAATTATATGCATTTGAAAACATTGCATAATATAACTATATAAAAAAATAATAAACATTTTCAAATATTTTTTCTCATTTTGAACAATATTTCCACTGGAGTGAGTGGTAAAAGATGGCACAAACAAAGAATATAATCGAAAAACAGCTGTGAAAAAAAAATATATGCAGAATTTTAATGATCATTCTTTAAGAATACTTGTTAAACATAAAACATACCTGATTTGTATTTGAAATTAATAATATTTCAATATTTGAATTTTATAGTAATGTCATGTCACACCGCAGGACATATTTTGCCTGGAGCTGTGAGAAAAGCTTAATTACATTATGAGAAAAAAAATCTGCTAACCTCTAACAGTTTCAAAAACAACAGTATTTGTACTTTACAAATTCATACAATTCTTAAGCAATTTAGAACTTTGTTTTAAAAAATGCTGTTTCACCCTTATTTGTCATCTACCCGGCTACAGAGCGACGAGACAACACAATAGTTGAGTTATGTTTACCAGCTTTGCCGTGCTTATCATATTATACAGTGCTCTACTGGCTGAAGTAGTGAGAGTTAAAGAAGCGGGTCAAGTCTTCAAATTGTTGCTAACCTCTATATTGCTATGTTTTCTCCAGGTCATTTTGAATGGACAGTTTTGTCGCTGATAAGCTAACTGAGTGGCAGCTGTCTGAGCTGACAGAGAATTTTAGAGGTGAGCATTTTACTCTTATTGCCCTGGCTTATATCATCTCTCTATACCTACATTTTTTTTTTAATAAGACTTAAATGTGTCAGTGCAAGATTTTGTGAAAGTCACAACTTCTTCAACAGTAGGGTATGTACAACCCTAAAAGATTATTGTGCCTTGTCTTTAAGCTGTTATGCATAAGAATGGGCTGTCATTACACTTTTTAATGAAAGAAAATATGTCATTCACACTAAATGGGTAATGTTAATGCTGCAAAAGAATCACATTAGTTAACTAGCAATTTGGGCCACGTAAAAAAAAAAAAAAAGCCACTTCATTCTCTTAAAAGTGATTATTTGTTAGCTTGATAATGAAAGAGTGTCTGGTGAGTGGTTCACTATTGTCTCGACTTATTAACAATACTCATGTTGTCTTGTTTTCTGTCTTTCAGATGAAGACATAGGTGAGGAGGCATTTCTTCTCTTTGATGAGGACACTATCAAAAATCTTGTCCCCAAAGTTAGATTTAAATTCCAGGCTTAAATTCCTGAGGCTCTTCTGAGAATTGTTGTTTATTTTTCTATTTTTTATTTCTAATATTGTTATTACAGTGTGACCTAAAATAAATATGAAAATAAACATGTCCAAGTGTGTGTTTTTTCTTATAGATTTTTATTTAATGCAATAAAAATGTAAAAGTGCTTGAAGTGTGTAATATAATGTAAAACAAAGTTTTATTTTCTGAAATAAGGCATACTGGGATAGTGACCC
Organism: Leuciscus leuciscus; assembly: GCF_965113295.1. Lineage (NCBI taxonomy): Eukaryota > Metazoa > Chordata > Actinopteri > Cypriniformes > Leuciscidae > Leuciscus > Leuciscus leuciscus. The sequence goes on along the minus strand of NC_138739.1, from coordinate 22,101,799 downwards.
AAGTTAGGTTATTTTTGACCCAACTCCTGGGTTAAAAAAGGATCAACTAATTTTTGGGTTATTTCTACCCAGATGTTGGGTTTTTTAAACACAACATTTGGGTCAGGTATTTAACCCAGAATTTGGGTCAAAAAGCATAACCCAATTTTCTGAGTTGAAATAACCCATAAATTAGTTGGTCCCTTTTTAACCCAGGAGTTTTTAGAGTGCAGAAGAAGAAGAACGCGATTTGAAGACAAGAAAGATGTAAGGTAAGAAATTCTTACTTATTAGTTTATGGTATTGTTGCATAAACTTCACATTGCAGTTGAACTGTTGCTAGATATATGGTGAATATTATACTATTTAGACCCGTGTTTACTGTTAAATACTGTTTGTGGATATCTGCTCAAACATAGATATGTATAACCATAATGTTTAATATTTTGGAGCGCGCTGTGCGTTTGAATGCATCATGTTTTGGAGCGCAATCGCGTTTGAATGTATCATTTTGGAGCGCGATTGCGTTTGAAAGGAAAAATGCACCAAACATTAGGCTTTATGTTTTTACTATTATCTCATTTCATATCATCATAACGAATGGAAACATTTGAAGTAACATATGATAATCAATATATTTTTCTCTAGCGTAGTTGTTCTTGAAATCTTTTGGAAGATTTAATTTATTGTTATTATTTTATGCAGCACTGCGTAGCCTATGCCTACAAGGCACAAAACACCTGGTGTTCATTATATATTGTTGGAAACGTGTGTGTGTGTGTGTATTCTGTGAATTTTTAAAAATAAATTTTAAATCTATTCCCAAAATCGTGCAGGCCTAGTTTCTCTTGATACCAGTATGTTCACAGTTTTTTCTTTTTTTTTCTTTTCTTTCAGGGACCAGATGCAACTGAGTCCTGCTGACTTCAACTTCAACATTCACATGAGTCTCTGTACATGAACATGGTAAAGTGAAAATCAAACACCTTGGAAATGAAAGGTATGTATGTACAATGTTTTTAGGAATGGCACAAAGGTCTCTGTCTTTGGATCATTGTTTTCAATGTGCTCTTTTGTCATTTGTATTTTTGGATTATGTTGTGTTGTAAATAAATCCAAACAATCTAAAAGCCATTATTTTTTAAATCTCCTCATTCTTTGTGCAAGGTTGCTCTGAATGACAGGGCCTGATCGCTCCTAATAGGGCAGTTAGGGGAGTGTCTTTGTCTTTCTCAGGTGTTAAAGCCTTATATATTCATGAGATGATCACGCCTTTCCGCATAAGGCTTTTTCACACAAAACACGTCTTAGAAATTTAAAATCAATATATTGTCTTATCTGAATGAGCAGTCAGGGTGATTTTCACATAGTTTTGGAGCAAATATTCTAGGCTACGTGATACAATTTTCAAAAGTCTTGTTAAGAAATAATCAGTATGGGTTTCATGGCCTTATTTCAGTGAGAATGTTTTTTTGTATTTTCACAAACCACGCATAAATGTTATTATCTCAAAACTACAAACTTTTACATACATGCTGCTGATATATTATTGTAGCAGAGTTTGTGCTGAATACAGTGTAATTAGACTTTAGCCATGAAAATGTCACAAGTAACAGAAAAAAACACAAATGTCAGAGCATGTCAGAACACCTCCAGGGTCAGAAAACAGCTCAGACCTCAGAGGGTTAAACACTCTGTGCAAAGTTTTAAGTGATTGTGATTCAGAGAGTTTGTTATTATTGGGGGGAGATTTTAATTGTACTGAAAATGTTTTAGATTAGGGATGCACCGATCCACATTTTTTCACTTCCGATCCGATCCCGATACCTGAATTTGGATATCGGCCGATACCGATACTATTCCGATACCAGAGCTGTGTTTGCTTTAATATTATTATTATCATTATTGTTTATTTTATATGATGCTGAAATAAACTCCTCTCAACAGGCAAGTATGATATGTAGGCCTACATATTTATGCATGTATGGTAAGTATAAGGTCAGAAAAGGAAGTCAGAAAAACAGTAAATCCTGTTAACAGGAAAAATCCCATTCTGAAAACAAATATGCAACTGTAGGTCATGTCAATATTTATTACATTCCCAAAATGTCAAATACTTGAGTCTTGAAATATAAGAAAAGTGCAAGTGTAAACATCTTACACACACACACACTATCTAAAGGGTGATCCTCGCTCCGATGCTGTAACTCTCTCGATGAATGCTCGATCAACATCAGCCATGTGCAAACAGACAAGCGGATTTCGCCTCAGACGCGCGTCAATTTCGCTTCAAACTTTTGCTTTTTACGAGCGTCAATTTCGCTCTTGGCGCGCGAATGGATTCAAAATATTCAAGCGTCCAACTAGACGCGGCAGACGCAAATTTGACGCGCTATTCGCGTTTGGTGTGAACGCACAGTAACGTGGTGCTTTTTTAAATGTTTGATTGCATTCGTTGTGTTGTACGACGCGAGGGAGCTTCAACGAGCTCTGAATTACGGCTTTGCAAACATTGCATTTTGCTGTCTTGCTCTGCGGTGTTTCCAGTGTGAAGAATTTCCACACAGCGGCCGCAAACTGCGGAATGGATTTCCTGAGCGGTGGCGTGTCTCATAACTCTGTGTCTCATTGAGCCGCGCCTCCGTTCAGGAAATCCATTCCGCAGTTTGCAGCCAGCTAGCAGACTAGCCGGCGGGAATCACTTTTGGAGTCATTTCAGCAGACAACGTTAAAGCGCAGACATGACTCAAGGATATCGGATATCTCCGCAGGTTGGATCGGGAAAATCCGATACGTGAATTACGCTGGTATCGGTCCCGATACCAATACTGGATCGGATCGGCCCCATCCCTATTTTAGATAGGAATCATGTTGAGCCACATATGCAGTCTCGTAGGAGGTTAGTTCAGTTAATGAAATCTCATGATATTATTGATATCTGGAGGAATTTTCATTATACACAAAGACAGTATACTTGGGTACATGCATATGAAAATAATTTATCATTGGCAAGATTAGATCGTTTTTATGGTTTCAAGCATCAATTGAATTTTTTTAAAGATTGTTCAATATGTCCAGTTGGATTTTCTGATCACAGCTTGGTAAAATGTGAGATGTTTGTTGATTGTGTAAAGCCGAAAAGCGCCTATTGGCATTTTAATAGTGCATTGTTATGTGATAAGCACTTTATTGATGTTTTTAAGTTTTTTGGGGTTAATGCACAATCCATGAAGTCTTCTTTCCAAACTTTACAGCAGTGGTGGGAGTTTGTAAAGGCCCAAATTAAACAATTATGTCAACAATATACTCTCAACGTCACACGAGATAGAATTGGGTCCATAAGAAAGCTAGAAGAAGATTTGGTTAAACTTCAAGAACTATTTGAGTTGACAAAAAATGGAACTCATTTAGAGTCTTTTAAAAAAAAGAAAGCCTCTTTGACTGAATTGCTAGATTTGTCTACACAGGGTGCTATAATTAGATCACGTTTTCAGAGTATTGAATCTATGGATGCACCTTCAAAATTATTTTTTAACATGGAGAGGAAAAATGGGCAAAATAGATTTATTCATGCTCTGCGCTCAGAAACGGGAGTCCTTTTGCGTAATCCTTTAGAGATCCGGAATAGAGCGGTACAATTTTATGAGGATTTATATAAGAGTGAATTGTTGGGTACACAGGTCCTGAATAATGTTTTTCTTGAAAATATGCCGCAAGTGTCTGAAGAGGCTAATACCGGTATTAACAAAGCACTGTCGATGGAAGAACTGGAGAGAGCTCTTAAAAGTATGGAAAACGGAAAAACGCCCGGGATTGATGGTATTTCTATAGATTTTTATAAAGTCTTTTGGTGCCGAGGTAGGTCCAGATCTACTAGAAGTTCTTAATCAGAGTTTAATTGATGGACAGTTGCCAAAAAGCTGCCGTAGAGCAATCATTACTTTGCTCCCGAAAAAGGGAGATTTAAGTGAGATTAAGAATTGGAGGCCTGTGAGTTTGTTATGCAACGACTATAAAATACTTTCGAAAGCCTTGGCGAATAGATTAGGAGAAGTTTTAGATCAAATTATTCATTCAGATCAGACATATTGTGTGCCTGGTAGGAAAATCTTTGATAACATTTCTTTTATAAGAGATATTTTGGATAATGGCAAGACTTTTTCAGATTTTGGTTTAATTTCAGTCGATCAAGAAAAAGCTTTTGATAGAGTCGAGCACAGTTACTTGTGGAGTGTTTTTGAAGCTTTCGGTTTTAGTCCTAGTTTTACATCGATGATTAAAGCCTTGTATTGTGACGTTGAGAGTATGTTGAAATTAAATGGTGACTTATGCTCTCCTTTTAAGGTTTTAAGAGGGGTAAGACAAGGCTGTGCACTATCTGGCATGCTTTATACGTTAGCCTTAGAACCTCTTTTGAATAAGTTAAGAGCAGAGATGTCAGGTGTGGTTATGCCAAATTCCACCCATACTGTTAAATTATCAGCTTATGCTGATGATGTGGTGGTAATAATTAAAGATCAAAATGATGTGAACATGATGTTGCGATTATTGGAAGAGTTTAAAAGTGTTTCTTCTGCAAAAGTGAATTGGCAAAAAAGTGAAGCCATAAGTGTTGGGAGTTGGTTACGTGGTGAGCCCATTCTTCCAGCTGGTCTGAAATGGACCAGGGATGGTTTTAAATACTTGGGAGTGTTTTTGGGAAATGAGAATGTTGTTAAGAAAAATGTTGAGGATGTTATTGAAAAGGTAAAAGGGCGCTTACATAAGTGGAAGTTTTTACTCCCAAAAATGTCTTATAAGGGGCGAATATTGATAATTAACAATTTGGTTGCCTCCGCTCTCTGGCATCGTTTGATTTGTGTAGACCCCCCAGCAGACTTTTTAAGCAAGATCCAGTCAATCCTAATAGACTTTTTTTGGGATAAGCTGCATTGGGTGCCGAAACATGTGCTGTACCTTTCTAAGGATGAAGGAGGTCATGGACTAGTACATTTGCAGAGTCGAATAGCAGCTTTCCAAATTCAATTCATACAAAGACTTTTAAAGGACTCAAATGCAAACTGGAGGATTGTAGCTTTCTCTTTACTGAGAGAGTTTGAAGGACTGGGGCTGGATAAAGCCTTATTTTGGATGGATCCTCAAAAGCTAAAACTCTCCAAGTTTCCTGTTTTTTATCGGAATCTTTTTAAAGTCTGGGCTTTGTTCGAAGTACCAAAGAGAAGGACTGTAAATTCCTTGTACTGGTTGCTGCAAGAGCCATTAATTTTTGGCTCACGCTTGGATCTGTCCAATGAACTGGGTTACTCTGTGACAGAAGAGAATCTTATCAACTCTGGAATTTTAACTATTGGACATGTACAACGGATAGCAGGAGTGGATTTTAAAGATGTGAATTCAATGACTGGACAGCTGGGGGCGAGGTCTACCCGTTTGGTTGCCAGAGTACTTGACAAATGGAGGTCAGCCCTTTCTGAAAAAGAGTTGAAATTGTTAACAGATTATTTTTTGGGGTTTATTAACCCGGATTGTAATGATCCATTTCCCAATTTGTATCTAACTCCCTTGATGGGCGATTGTGAGAGCACTTTTTTAAAAGTCAAAGATTTGATTGTAATAGGCATAGATTGTGCATCTGGAAAGGAGTGTTATAAGATTTGTGTCAAAGTGTTTAATAAGAAGGCTTTGGATAAAAGAATTGACATGCCATGGCGTAATGTACTTAAATTAGAAGAGGATGAAAAGCCTGAGTGGAGAGTGTTTTATAAGTCACCATTACCCAAGAGAATTGGGGACTTGCAATGGAGATTGTTATATGGGGCTATTGCTGTGAATGCTTTTGTGTCTGTAATTAATCCTGATGTTGATCAGAATTGTCCTTTCTGTTTACAAAGGGAAACTGTATTTCATGCATTCATGCAGTGTTCAAGGTTGAAACCGTTATTCATTGTTTTAAACAACATCTTTAATTGTTTTAATGAGTGTTTTTCAATGAAGACGTTTATTTGCGGTTTCAAATATTCCCAGAGCCGCAAGTATCAATGTCAGGTGTTTAATTTTATTTTGGGTCAGGCGAAGATGGCGATTTATATTACAAGAAAGGAGAAAGTTGATCAAGGTGTATGTAATAGTTTAGAAGCTGTGTTTGGTAATTCTGTGAAATCTAGAATCCTAATAGATTTTAATTATTATAAAGTAATGGATGACCTTATAAAGTTTGAAATAATTTGGTGTTGTAAAGGGATATTGTGTGAAATTGTTAATGATGAATTATTCTTTCTTATCTAAAACAAAGTTTGTTTGTTTTTAATGATTGATGTTTGTTTTAAATGTTGATTATTGATGGTTTGTTTATTGTAATTAAAGGTGTTTAAAAATCAAAAAAATCTCTCTCTCTCTCTCTCTCTCTCTCTCTCTCTCTCTCTCTCTCTCTCTCTCTCTCTCTCTCTCTCTCTCTCTCTCTCCTCTCTCTCTCTCTCTCTCTCTCTCTCTCTCTCTCTCTCTCTCTCTCTCTCTCTCTCTCTCTCTCTCTCTCTCTCTCTCATTCCCGCCGGCTTATAACCGGTCTCTCCACGCCAATTACTGCAATCAGACACAGGTGTTCATCATCTGCACTTGACCTACTTACTTACCGCTCGGCTCCGTCCTCCCGCTACAGACTTCGCAAACCACGTCCCCCTCGCCACAATATACACAATTTTAAATCTAGTGCATGTTCGCAAAAAAATTCAAGTGGACATTTGACATTTAATATTCAGCAATATTATTAATCTGCCTTATTTAGGGTGGACGATGATGCAATTTTCTTCTAGAAACAAACTTTGTTGTATTATTTTCATGTTATCAATGTGAAGCTGCTTTGATACAATCTGTATTGTAAAAAGCGCTATATAAATAAAGGTGACTTGACTTGACATTGCAGAGAAAAATGGGTGTAACTTGACCATGTCCAGCTTCACACAAGTCCTGTGTGAACAGCCAATATGGGTCATCTATGTATGTGACAGCTATTATAAAAAAAAAGAAATAAAAATAAAACCCTCAATATTACAACTTCTCGTTGTACAGCCTAACTAGATAAAGACCATTGACTTATTTAAATAACACTAGTGTACTGCAGATGTCATCCAGTGAACATTCAATAAACTGCTGCTTCTTGGAGCTGAATAAAACGTACTCGGTTACTGACGTAACCTCGGTTCCCTTTCGTGGTCACTCCGAGTTACGTCGGATGACGACGAATGGGGTTTCGCTTAGAAAGCCTATCACCTTCGAGTATATAAAACGAGCCAATGGCAATGAAATGCCATGGGTCTGCGGAATTTGCATAGCGTAGGTCCGCCCCCCTCTGGGGGTATATAAGGAAGTACGCTGGCAACATGCAGATATGTTTTCGCTTCGGAGCCAAGAGTTCTCTTCACTCCTACAAGCCATTCTGAATCATCTTCATTCTACGAGACGAGCGGCTCTTCAGTGTGTTTGTGTGATGGCGCGTTCCAGCGAGATCGCATTGCCTGCTGCTGTTTTGTGCAGTGATCTGCCGACAGTGAGTGTGTTTCTCCCTGGGCGCTTCAGCACTCTGCTGAGCTTTTTCCTCTCTAAAAGAGCTTTTTCAAGACGGTTCGCCCGTGTATTTACTGGATGTGGGTGCGTGATTCATCTGCCAAACGGTCACGAGCGCTGTTTCGCGTGTTGGGCTTAATCACGCTCGGCAGCGCTCGTGTATGAGTCATGTTTTCATTGCGGGAACATGACCATCGCAATGTTTATAGATCGAGACTCAATGATCTCAGTGTGGGTAGAGTCCCCTCTGCCACACCCCAATCTATCTCTTCCTACGGGATACTTTGGCTGGTGGCCAGGGTGATCTGAGGGTTACAGTGTGGTACAATACTAAAATAAAACGCCCCCCTCTACATCGCAAACCGTGGGGCTTCCGTGTGTGCCTGGTTCCTCTCGGGGACCCAGTGTTTCATTCGAGGCTCCAGCAGATGGTGGCATGTCACTCACAGCATCACAAGGCGGGCTTGATTCCTCTGGAAATGAGGATTCGGCTACGTTGCCTCCCTCAGGAGTGTCAGCGTTAGTCGAGTCAGATCCAGAGCTGATGGCCATGCTTTCCCGGGCAGCTGAAAGCATCGGTTGGAGTGGCCCCGCCCTCCCCCCGAGCGCTGTAGGCTTTCCCGGATGTGCATCAGGACGCTTCCGGCCCGCGGGAGTCCACGTGACTTTTCGCGGCCCGCGGGCATCCTCCGCCTTCGCTGCCCTTGATCGTGAGGCGATCTTGGTCTGTATGTTCTCTGTCACTATTGTGACACAGGCATGCAGTCCTGTGTGTCGCCTTCGCCTTCGAGGCAGTGCTGACTCAGGAGTTCTGTCAGAACCGGCCGCAGTGGAACGCTAGTCCTTCCCTGGCCAACACTGACAGAACGTGGAAACTCGACCACGCCCCCTTGCTGGGACGCTATGCCTCCCATGCCCGGCCTGGTCGTTCCGCCGCGCACACTACTGACCTCGCTCTCGGGCGACATTGGTACCTGCGTGATCCTGGGCCAGGTGGTGTCCACTAGAGTGGTCCAGGCATGGGCTTAGCCAGGTTGATGTGAGTGAATTAATTTTCTCAGCTCCCCCATGTCCCAGGCTGGGCTCTTCGGCGGGGTGGTTTCGGCCACCAGAAGCGGACTCAGGTTCGTCTGCACTGATGGTCATCCATCCGTGTGGTCTCCTTGGTCTGCTTCCCGCCAAGGCCACCTCCATGCGGCTCCTCCCCTCGGGCCTTCACCGGCCCTGGGCAGGAGGAGGTCGCAGGAGGGCGGCGCTGCCCGTCTCCGCCCCTTAGACTGCCACGCCAGCCTAAGCAGCACTCTTGAGACGGGCAGCTTGGTCGGCAGTGTGGTTGAGGACTGCGCCCAACAGTCTTCGATCACTCCAGAAGCGGACTGAGGCTTCTGCACTGACGGTCATCCGTCCGTGTGGTCTCCTTAGTCTGCTTTCCGCCGACGCCGCCTCCATGCGGCTCCTCCCCTCGAGCCTTCACCGGCCTGAGCACGAGGAGGTCGCTGGAGGCTGGCACCGTCTGTCTCTGCCCCTTAGCCGGCTAACACCTGGCTAAGCAGCACTCCTGAGATGGGCAGCTTGGAGTTAGGGCTCAGTTCTTTCAGAAGCTGGTAGCAGGTCCACTTCTTCCCCCGGTGGAGGGCTGGGGCAGAACCTCATTCAAAAGAACTGATGCTCTTTCTCTGAGCCTCAAGAGGCTGTGGATGACAGCACGCGCCGCCCACGGGCCACGCTCCTCTCATCCCCCTCTGTCGCCAGACCCCTGCCAGAGCACGCCCCCGTGGGACGCTGGTCCTCCCCTGGCCTCCTCTGGCAGGACGCAGTTAATGACCGTGCCCCCGCACAGGGCCGCTATGCCACCCTCGCCTGGGCCGGTCATTCCGCCTCGCTGCACCACCGACGGTACGTCTGTGGTTCGAATGACCCCGCTGGCGCAGTTTCTGGAGGCCTGGCTAGAGCTTCCCAGACTGTCCCGCTGGGTCGCGAGAACCATCAGGCTCGGCTATGCGATTCAGTTTGCGCGATCTCCTCCCCGCTTCAGAGGAGTCCGCTTCACTATGGTCGGTGGCAATGCCCCTCTCATGAGAGCGGAGGTCGACACCTTCGACACCGAAGAAATCCGGTGGGTTACGGCCAATCCTTGACCTGCACGTCTTGAACCGCTCCCTTCACAGGCTGCCGTTCAAGATGCTCACGGCCAAACGTATCCTCCAGTGCGTGCGGCCGCAGGACTGGTTTGCAGCGATCGACCTGAAGGACGCCTACTTCCTTGTCTCCATTTTACCTCGACACAGACCGTTTCTTCGGTTTGCTTTCGAGGGGCGGGCATACCAGTACGCGGTTCTCCCATTCGGGCTAGCCCTGTCTCCTCGCGTCTTCACGAAGGTCGTCGAGGCAGCCCTTGTTCCCCTCCAGGAACACGGGGTTCGCATCCTGAATTATCTCGACGACTGGCTATAATCCTAGCTCACTCTCGAGACCAGGTTTGCGAACACAGGGACCTAGTGCTCCGGCACCTAGCTCGTCTGGGCCTTCGGGTCAACTGGGAGAAGAGCAAACTCTGCCCCGTGCAGAGGATCTCTTTTCTCGGTATGGAGATCGGCTCGGTCGCCATGTGCGCGCAGCTTACGAGCGAGAGCGCAGTCACTGCTGACTTGTCTTCGCCAATTCGAGGACAAGAGCGCGGTTCCACTGAAACTATTTCAGAGGCTCCTGGGGCATATGGCATCCGCAGCCGCAGTAACGCCGCTCGGATTGCTTCATATTGAGACCGCTTCAGCTTTGGCTTCGCGATCGAGTCCCGAGGTGGGCATAGCATCACGGCACGCTCCGAGTTCCAGT